>NC_140183.1:26005008-26025008 GCF_963971535.1 Notolepis coatsorum
ATCAACGCTAGATTATCATTATTATCCTTCCTCGTGCATACATGAAATTGCCCTCGTAGCGTGGCGCTCCCCCCGCCACCTCCTGCACTCAACGGTAAACAGCCACACACACACACACACAGACAGCTTCGATCGGGATAGAAAGAAATATCAGATCAACGCAAGATTTTATCCAATTATCTGTCCGTCCCACATTGCCCGGCATTGCATATGAAGGGGGGGGGGGGGGGGGGGGGGGCAGCATTGCAGATGTAACGTTGTAAACGCTAGTCCTGCCGGAGTATTTAAACCCCACCCGCACGGATCAGATCGTCCCAGAAAAGAAACTACACCATTTCTAATGGCTCGAAGGCGTAGGCGGCGGTATTTGCCCTTTTGCGAGCTCAGACCCATTCCCAATGATAACATCAGGCCGGATGGATGAAAAATGTATGGATATAGCTAATAAAAGAAATAACGATTAAAACCCGACTTTTCTCGTGATTGGCGCTGAACGGTTGGCGAGTTAACCCGACTTTTCTTGTGACTGGCGCTGAATGAGTTAATAGTGGAAAAAAAATTTGTTTGCTTGTTTTTGCTGTACCCTCATTACATTTTGGATCAAATGAGGAATATGAGAGAAAAACATATACGATAATAACGTGTTTTGTTTTGCAGCATAATGCACGTTACAATATATAATATATATATATATATATATATATATATATATATATATATATATATATATATACATTTTGATGAATAAATTATAAATAATAAATTAACTGTAAAAATGTACATTCAGTCATACCAGTTCATATATCAAGAAAAATATTTTTAATTTTTGACATGCATTTCTTGTGTGTATGTGTCTATCCCCCAATATGCCCAGACAATGAAAATAACCTCTCACATGGTACTGTGAGAGAGAACTTCGAATATGTGAGAGAACAGTGTGATTTGTGACACTGTTTTGATTCCACATAGTAGAAGGGTTTTTGTGACCCTTTATTTTTCTTCATGTGAGGTTGGACACAATTACATTGTGTGATTTGCTTTAGAAGTGCAAGGGATCCAGGGAATGATCTTTGAGTAATGAAGCTTACCAATGTACCTGTTGTACAATGTGTCTGTTGTTGTGATGCATTGAGGTCCATCGTTTGGTTTTAATGGTTAAAAAACAGGGGATGTTTTAGTGAACACTTATAAGAGTAAAGTTGGACACAGGGCTGACCCCTATTAATCGATTAGTCGACTAATCGGTCGAAAGGAGCCGTAGTCGACTGGCCAACATCTTAGTCGAATATAATAAAAAAACTTTATTTTTATTTAATTTTTTTATTTTTGTATAATTTTTTCCAAAAGAAAAGAGGCCTAGAAGCGTGGCTAACGCTAATGGCACGCATACCAGAGGCTAACTGCCTACGAAAACAGGCACAGAGGCACTGAAAGAGGATTTCACCCATCTAATGAACACACTAGACTAGACAAATATCAAGATGTATCCATCAGTGGACCAATTGCATGCTTTTGCAGAGGACAAGAAGCCTTCAGTCGACTCCTTCAGACATTAAGAACCCCCCACAGCCCAAATGGAATGAAAAAAATGTAAAAAGAAAAATTCTAAAATTTCTTTTAAAAAGAAATATTATAATTATTTTTTCTTTTTTTTAGTCGACCAATAGTCGACTAACGGCAAATTTTGGCCAATCCTAGTCGACCATCAAAATCCTTAGTCGGGGACAGCCCTGTAAATTTTTTTAGTACTCATATTACTTATTACATTTAGCTGGTCAATATGGCCATCTGTTGCCTATTGGGCTTTGCCATGTTGTGATTATTTGCAGCATATTTATTTTATGCTAAATGTGCAATACCTTATTATTTCTGGACAATATTTGTGATTTGGGATGTTATTTTCTTATATGTCAAAACTGTACAAATGCAATAAAAGTATTATGATCAATTAAAGGCATTCAGTTATTTTACAGACATTAGACAATGTTGGTTGCATACCCATTGTTTACAATCACTATATATACAGTAAGTATTTCTTCAAGATATTTTGCCAAGCCCAAAATGTAGCCTCTTGCGCAACTATACAGTACATTTGAATGAAATGTCAAACGTAGAATGGACTTTTCCTGCCCGCCTGTTAAGATATTTTGGGAAGAAATAACCACACTATTATCAGGATTTTTGTTTTTGACAATACCTGTAATGACTTCTGTATTGTTGCTGAATGATGTCTCTCAGTTATCACACTCTGTTCTTGTAAAAAGGATAATCTTGTCCGGTCTTACGGCTGCCAAAAAGCTAATAGCATCACGCTGGATTCAACCGGATAAAATGTGCCAGAGGGTATGGATTCTTACCTATCTTGATGTGATTTACCTAGAGATATCTACCGCACAAATTCTAGGTGTTAATGAAGCCAGCATAGCAATCTGGTTAGTGGTGGAGAGGATAAAGCATTATATGAACTTTTAATCCTTGGTATCAAACGGAATAATGGATGTATTCAAGGGGGGTCCGGTGGGGGGGGGGGGGGAAGAACGAGCAAGAGCATTTATGTGTTGTATTGTATTGTAATTAATCTGTGTATATCTTTAATCTTTAATCTACATCTATTTTAATTTTTAAAACCGGGCTGTCATTATTGTTAGTATTATGTCGGTAATAGCCCTGTGATTTATAGTGGATTTCTACTGTAAATGTTTGCATGTCATGTCAAAAATAAAAATTTTAAAACATTTGTTCAAAAAAAATTAAAATTTACTTTTCCTCAGCTTTAGAGAGAGAATTGTGCACGCTAACAAAGACCGTCCCCGGACGAGATAGCATGATATTAACGTATGTGAATTCTTCAAACGGGTGGTGTTTCCCTTTTAATGCTCACACACCCCAAAGTGAACCAGCCATATCTATTCCCTGTGTGAACCTATTAAGTAAAATCTATTAAGTGAACTGTCTCCTCTAATATTAATCTGTTGCCATGGAGAGAGAGGGCAGTGACTTATGTCTGCCTCAGTAGCCCGCAGGGCCTGGACAGTTAGTCGATCACAGAGTCATCCATCTATTCCACACTGAAACTAAACACCCACATCCATTCTGCATCTCTTCCACACTGAAACTAAACACCCACATCCATTCTGCATCTCTTCCACACTGAAACTAAACACCCCCTTCCATTCTACATCTCTTCCACACTGAAACTAAACACCCACATCCATTCTGCATCTACAGTACACTTCCACTATAAGGTACACTGAGATTACAAGCCATGTTGCGTTTAGGTCTCGCCGTGGTATCTCAAATTGAGGTATTATCAAAGATATCAAAAAACAACACACGATTCTTATATGTGAGGAGCATGGGACGACATATTGGACAGATGCCCCATACAGCTGAGTTTGGGTTAGCTGACCCTGACAGAAAAGTACAATGATATTTCCCAAGACCCATCATGGTATTTCCATCATTCTGTGGTCACTACAATGATGGTATGACCCCCAAGAAATTATGGAAATTCCATGATATTACCATCTGTATCATGGTTTAACTTGGATTATACCATGGTAGTATTTAAAGGTGATAAAGATAACATTTAGCCACTAGATGTTGCACTACTAGAGCACCAGCATGTCATTTATCCAATCAGGTGCATTCCACATGAGCGGATCTCGGCCTGTCTGTCCGACATCTCCGCCTGGATGACGACCAACCACCTCAAACTGAACCTAAGCAAAACAGAATTGCTCCACCTGCCGGCCAAATCCTCCCCCCTGACCGACCTCTCCATCACAGTCGAGAATGCAGCTGTGACCGCGTCGCCGACCGCCAAGAACCTTGGTGTTGTCCTCGACGACCAGCTGAACTTCTCTGCTCACATCGCAGCGACAACCAGAACCTGCAGATTCCTCCTGAGCAACGTCAGAAGGATACGCCCCTTCCTGACAAAAGAAGCCACCCAACTCCTCGTCCAATCAACAGTCATCTCCCGCCTCGACTACTGCAACGCACTGCTAGCTGGCCTCCCGGCCACTGCCACCAAGCCTCTTCAACTCATTCAAAACGCAGCGGCCCGCCTGATCTCAAACCTACCGAAGTCGGCCCATGTCACCCCACTTCTTAGGGACCTGCACTGGCTCCCCATTGCTGCACGTATCCGCTTCAAGGCCCTCAACCTAGCATACCGTGCGGCAAAGGGAACCGCTCCCGCCTACCTCCGGTCAATGGTCTCTAACTACACACCCTCAAGACCCCTACGCTCTGCATCTTCTGGCCGCCTCAGATCTACTCCTATCCAAGCTCCCGGAGGGTCATCAAAGAGAAGCCGCCTATTCTCAGTCCTTGCCCCACAATGGTGGAATGAACTACCCATCCCAGTTAGGACAGCCGAATCCCGTCCAATCTTTCGCCGTCGACTAAAGACTCACTTCTTCAACCATTATCTGAAATGATATAAAAAAAATTAAAAAAAATCTAACCCCGACTAACCTTAATGTCATGCACTTGTCCTAATAAACTAACCTACACTGTAACACGCAACACTTTGATGAACATTGTTACTCAGCTGATAGAGTTATACCCTTCTTGCTGTCTTGTCGCACAGAACTTGTAAGTCGCTTTGGATAAAAGCGTCAGCTAAATGACTAAATGTAAATGTAAATGTAAAATGGGAAGTAGGGAGGGGATACATGCACGCAGCATGTAAACAACAACATACATTTAAAAACAATTCAATAATCAATAATCTTTTGGACTGGGAAAGCAATACTTTTATTTCACACTTTTGTAAAAGAGCTGTGGTGGTTTGTTTCTTTGTTTTTTTATGATTCCTTTACATTAAAATGTTATTAAAACTTTTACCGTGGCAGTGATGATTTACACAATGGTATGGTCAAACTACCATGATATTTCTTTTGTACGGGTGACTACAGCAGCAACAACCGTGTCTTACCATGTTTTTGAACATGCAAGCAACTACACAGTCCGAATAAATAGCGTGACCGTTTGCAGTGTCCTCTGCTAAGTTGACTAACAACAACAGTGTCAGAAATTCAGAGAGCAGAGAGTAGGTAATGAGGAGCAGATATGGATGATTGACAGGTTGGATGCAGCTGTGGCCAATTCAATCCCCCTGGTTTTCAACAGCTGTGGAGCTCTCTTTCCCTCCCTCCCTCCCCCTTTCCTCTTCTCATCCCTCTCTCCCGCTCCTCTCTCTTCCTGTCTTCTGGTGCCCCTGGGGGACAAGGGTTAAGATGACCCTGTATCCCTCTAGTCTTCAAAGAGAGATCAGAGAGGGGGGCTTGTAAACCCGCTAACACATGCAGGCTTATACACACACACAGACACACACAGACACACACACACACACACATGTTACCCCAGCTGGCAGAAGGGTCCTTCGCAACCTTCCTCTCTGCCCAGCGATACACAAATAAATAAATAAATAAACACGCTCATGCACACACAAACAAACAAACAAGTACACCCCCCCCCCCCCCTCAAGCCTAAGACCTCCATGTTGCTCCCAACCGGACATCTGTGGCTGTAGCGCCCTTTCCGTCTTCCATCACTACGATCTGTCTCTTCCGATCACACATGTAAAGGAGTGTAATATGAGTAGATTTCCTGCTGAACCTCAACACACACCGTCAAGCTAGATATCGCTACGTACGCCGATGCGGCGTGACAACTTGTGTCACAATAGCCGACGTGGACTGTGAGATAAGTCACGTTGAAGCTCCATGCAGTGTTTAGAATCTGCTGTGACGTTTCCTTAGAGTTGCGTTCTGTTTGGTACATCAAAGTATTTCCCATATGTACGGAGATCAAGTCAGTCTTCTTTTGAAAAGGAAATTGCATGATGGCTAGCATGAACATAATATGTAAGTCATTATGGGATATTTTTAAGATTGCATGAAATGAAAATGTTTTCCACTCCATTTGATTCCATTTGTCTGCAGCCAGTCCTCATCTATTTATCACTAGTACCAAAACAATTAATGAAAATCCTATTTGCGTCTAAAGAAATCCATTGTTTTCTCTTTCTGGTGAAAGTATACTTGATCCATGAGCTATGCCACTTTGCACTTGAGGGCGAACACACACACACACACACACACACACACACACACACACACACACACACACACACACACACACACACACACACACACACACACACACACACACACACACACACACACACACACACACACACACACACACACACACACACACACACACACACACACACACACACACACACACACACACACACACACACACACACACACACACACACACACACACACACACACACACACACACACACACACACACACACACACACACACACACACACACACACACACACACACACACACACACACACACACACACACACACACACACACACACACACACACACACACACACACACACACACACACACACACACACACACACACACACACACACACACACACACACACACACACACACACACACACACACACACACACACACACACACACACACACACACACACACACACACACACACACACACACACACACACACACACACACACACACACACACACACACACACACACACACACACACACACACACACACACACACACACACACACACACACACACACACACACACACACACACACACACACACACACACACACACACACACACACACACACACACACACACACACACACACACACACACACACACACACACACACACACACACACACACACACACACACACACACACACACACACACACACACACACACACACACACACACACACACACACACACACACACACACACACACACACACACACACACACACACACACACACACACACACACACACACACACACACACACACACACACACACACACACACACACACACACACACACACACACACACACACACACACACACACACACACACACACACACACACACACACACACACACACACACACACACACACACACACACACACACACACACACACACACACACACACACACACACACACACACACACACACACACACACACACACACACACACACACACACACACACACACACACACACACACACACACACACACACACACACACACACACACACACACACACACACACACACACACACACACACACACACACACACACACACACACACACACACACACACACACACACACACACACACACACACACACACACACACACACACACACACACACACACACACACACACACCTTTCTGAGGTATGAATGACAGACTGATAATCCGGCCCCGAAGTAGCACCCCAAAGCAGCCGAGGGACAGTTGAATGGTTGTTGCCCTTGCCACACATACCTACATTATATCATATAGTATACAATGCTAATTAATACTAACCTACCCAAAAAGGGTTTAAAAATGGCACATATAAATATCTGTAGCATAAGAAACAAGCTAGCTGAGATATCAAAGATTTTACTATCAGACAATTTCCACATCTTAGCTATATCAGAAATACACCTTGATTCTACATTTGAGGATGGGGCATTACAAATTGATGGATACAACATTTTTAGGAAGGACAGGAATGCATTTGGGGGAGGGGTTGCTTTTTATATTTAGAATCTTATTCCAGTGAAGATTAGGGAAGATTTAATGAATAATGAAATTGAAACATTATGGCTGCAAGTACACTTGCCTAATTTGAAGCCTATGTTGATCGGTTGCTGTTATAGACCACCTAGTGCAAATAATGTGTATCTAGAACAAATATGTGACATGTTGGACCAAGTGTGTGATTTGAGTAATGAGATTTATTTTATGGGTGACCTTAACATCGATTGGTTTTCATTGAAGTGCCCATTGAAAAAACTACTTCTAACAGTAGCAAATGCATGTGGTCTATCACAGGTAATTAACAAACCAACTAGGATTTGTTTGAAAAATGATGGTAACCAGGTCTCCACCTGCATTTATCACATTTTTACTAACAATGCGGAGCTATGTTCCAAGGCGGTATCTGTAACTGTTGGTTGTAGCGACCATAACTTAATTGCGATTGTGAGGAAGACTAAAATGCCAAAGCTGGGACCTAAAATAATTTCCAAAAGATTGTATAAAATGTTTAATCAAGACAGCTTTGTGAAGGATATTTAAAATCTATGTTGGTCAAAGGTATTGAGGGAAAAAGATCCCGAAAAATCTCTATGGGAATTTGATAAAAATGTTATGCCACTTGTTGACAAACATGCACCATTGAGAAAGTTTACCGTCAGAAGCGTCAGAACACCATGGTTGGATGATGAACTAAAATAGTATATGATAGAACGTAATCAAGCTAAATTAATAGCAAATACATCAGGTTAGAAATCAGACTGGGAGGTATATTGTAAATTAAGAAATGTTGTTACAAAATGTAACAAAAAGAAGAAGAAATTGTATTATGAAAATAGGTTTAATTATATTAAAAATGACAGTAAATTATTAGGGAATACTCTAAATGAAATAATGGGCAGGAATAAGAAACCTACCCCATCCTTTTTAGAAACAGAAGGAAAATTCCTCACCAAAGCAGTTGAGATTGCTAATCATATTAACAATTATTTTATTGGAAAAGTAGATACAGTAATTTAAGGAATAATATGCAAACAATAGATAATGGAACATTTAAGTAAACTGATGGAAAGAATAGTAAGTGAACAGATTAAATGCTACTTTTCTTTGGACACATTAACCACTGATTTTCAACATGCATATCGTGAAGGACATTCAACAGCGACTGCTTTAACACAAATGACGGATGATTGGCTGACAGAGATAGATAAAAAAAGAAAATGGTTGGCGCTGTCTTGCTTGATTTTACTGCAGCATTCGACATCATTGATCACAAATTCTTACTTAAAAAACTTGAATGTTACGGTTTCTCCTTATCTTGGATTCAAACTTATTTAGCAAACCGGAAACAAATCGTTTTTTTTAATGGGAGTTACTCAGAAGTTAAAACGGTAAGGTATGGAGTACTCCAAGGAAGTTGCCTTGGGCCTTTGCTCTACACCAGGGGTCGGCAATAGGCGGCCCGCGGGCCTAAATTGGCCCCCCAGCAATAATTTCTGGCCCGTCAGTTTATTTTGAGAATATGATATTTATTTTATTTTCATCATATTATTTTTATTATATGCATACTTTATGTTTTATTCATGTTGAGAGTGAATAACAGGTATAGGCAGTGAGGTGCAATGTACCATATATATATATAGGCTTGCTCAAAGTGAGGTGGACAGCGCGTGGTGCTGAAATGGGAAACACGCATCCATGAAATAAAAACACCAGTTCAGTAAGTCATTCAAGCTTTATCTTTACTCATGACTGACGGCACCACACATGCATGTGAACAGTAATGCAATTAAAAACAATGCAAAAACAATGCAATTAAACTTTAAACAAAAAGAGTGCTTGAAGAAGCTCCTGAAATGACGGCGCTATAGGTATTTGAATTACGAGACATTCGTTAACTAAATAAAAAATACTATTTGGCATTAAACAGTAATGCAATTAAAAACATTGCAAAAACAAGGCAATTAATCTTTAAACAATTTGGCAATAACAGGCTTAGTATTCACTTAGTGTGAAAAGTGGCATTTCCCGTCGGTCACTATTCGCTGGATATCTGGTGATATGGACGTCATTTTAATCCGCAGGCAGTTCTCAAGGTTTTTATGCGTCAGTCGGTTCCTCTGGGTTGTCTTTATCGCATTCATTGATGAAAAGGACGACTCGCATACATAGGTGGAAGGAAACATTGTGAGCACATACAATGCGAGTCTCTTGATGTTGCTGTACTCTTCTGAGCATATACCCAAAAGGCACTCACAGACTCCGCACTCCGCAACGCATCGTTGACAAGGGAGGTTGTTTGGAAGTCCATTAGCTCCATTTCCAGTGCAGCTTATCTAACAAGGTTAACTATCATAATCGATCGTCCCACTATATTCCTTTATCCGTAATTGATCAGTCTCCCCAGTTAGTAGCTAGATTAATATATTTAGCGGAAGTGTCAATAATCGATTGCGGGGGATTCCCCAATCTGGATGCGTCAGATGCGTAGACCAGACCGTCTCATTTAACAAGTATAATAATAAGTAATACAACGGATAAGTTTAACGAATTCCATATAAATCGATAGTTTTAACATTAAACATTCAACATTAAACCGGTCCGTGGCCGTCAGATAGCCGGTTGCGCGTAATGTAGGATAGACCGATAGAGAGAGGCGCTTTATAATACAATGGAAAAAAGACAAAGGTATAATGTTCAGTGCAAACATGTATATGTCGTTTACAGTTTATTGTGCCACCTATGCAGCTCGTTTATTTTGACAGAGTTAAAAAAAATTCACTATCATTATATTAAATTAGCCATTGTTTTTGGTTCTGGCCTGCCATACAATGGCTTGGGGGAAAATTGGCCCGCGGCAAAACCTAATTGCAGACCCCTGCTCTACACCATATTTACAAATGACATGCCTCTTGTCCTAAATAAGTCCTATATTTCAATGTATGCGGATGATTCAACGATTTACACATCAGCCTCTACAGCCAATGAATTAAATACGGTCCTAAAGGCAGAGTTGCAATCAGTGATGGAATGGATAAAGAATAACAAACTAGTTATAAACATATCAAAGACAAGTAGCATACTTTTCGGTAATTAATCAAGTCCAGGAGACTAAACTCCTAGGAGTAGACAGTAAATTGTCATGGTCACACCATATAAACAATATAGTAGTGAAAATGGGAAGAGGGATTTCTGTTGTTAAAATATGTGCTCATTTGTTACCACTAAATTCTATCAAACAGGTAATTCAAGCTCTGGTTTTGTCAAATCTTGACTATTGTCCTGCAGTATGGTCGAATGTAACGACGAATAAACTGAAAAAATTGCAAATGATACAAAACAAAGCAGCACGTATAGCGCTTCGCTGTGAGTACATAACTAATGTTCCAGCGATGCACAGTTGTTTAACTTGGTTACTTGGTTACTACAAACATAAGTTACTCTGCTCACTCCTTGTATTCACTAGGAATATTCTTGTTACAAAGATCCCCTCAATTTTATATAACAATATCTATAAGTCTTGACAGACACAACCATTCCAAGACTAACAAACACTTACAGACACAGATTAAATCGCACACCTTGATGAGAACCAAGGCGGGTAGATATATACATATACATATGGTACATCAATGTAATAATACATATTATACAACAGGTAGTTACGACCACGCATTGTGATTGGTCGAGAGCGTTCTAAACAGTGAGTATATTCATGAATATACCACTGCACTGGCTTTAGAATGTTGTAGAAAGTTTCAACTGCCATTCATCAAACGGAAACTGTGTCAACATGACCTACTTCGCAGACAACCTTATGTTTGATTTAAGGTATCCGTTAACCATAAACAAGTGGATAGATAAAGAGGATGGGTCTACATCTACCGGTATTCAGAAAAACAGCATTATTAGACATGTCAATCCAACGAAAGACGAGCTGGACGCGCTGGAGAAAAGCCGCAATCAAACCAAGTCGACAGCCTGGGCATTGAACTGGCCCAACTCCCGGAACTGTCCATGGTGCTGATGACTTTTTTGGACTTTTGGTTGCATTAGACTAATACGTCATTAGTTTGCGTTGCCAAACTTGTTGATAGCCTACTCCATTTGAAATTCCATAGCAACGAGACATCTTTAGGAACAATTTTTCTACGCCAAGTTCACTGACATCGATATAAAAGAGCCTAGAATTGTCTGTATTCATCCTATATTTTCCCGCCACAACCTGCTGTATAAAAGCAATAATACACTCGGAAGCCTGTGGTATGTCATGAATATTGCCACAGCTGTGATGCCTACGCCACTCGACCTTCGTGGCTGCGGGCGCATCACAGCCATGGCAATATTCATGACATACCACGGCTTCTTGTGTATTATTGCTTAAATATCACCATTATCTCTCTGTATACAGCATTCATTCTGTGTCACTGTGCTCACATGTTAAGTTATTATTATTCAATACATTTTCAAAAGAAAGTTCCTCTGAAACCTGGGCTCTGGGAAATGCATTTCAAAGGATCTTTCAGTTCGACAGGAGGGTAGAGGCCCCCCTCCCATTGCCTTGGTGTTGCGGCAGCTGTTATCATGATAATGGCGCCAAAACTAACAATATGTCTATATATGTAAGTACTCATGCAGTCCTCCCAATATGACTGTTAGTCTTTCAGCAGAGATCACACTTCATTGTAGTGTTGTCACTGTAACTTGTGAAACGGGTGGCATCTGTCAGCGTTAACAGGTTCCATTTAGTCTGCTGGTAAACAAAAGACTTGTGGAAGATAGATTAGCATTAGCAAGGAAATAGACATTCAAGACAAAATCACAATCAAATTAGCTACAGCTAGCAACGAATAATTTAAGTGCAATAAACAAAAAATGATACATTCACTGTGTGTTCTGCCTCATTTGTTGATGAAACAAAACCAACAGCAACACAATTTACCACCAAGAGCGGAGTTTAGTCTCACAAAAAGATCGCCGTTTTTGTTAGCTTACGTGCTAACGTAATACAGTAGTAACGTTAACACTAGTAGAATTAATGGATGAAAACGCTATTTAACAGATTGCAGAATGGGTACAATACAATACGGCTCAATACAAACAATTGTTAAGGGGATGCAGACTGTTATAGTTTGGACTGGGTCCCTTAGAACAATAACTTGACAACACATGAGTTAGTTGGCAGCCACAGCTTCAGGTTCACTCGGAGCGGCAGGTCAGGAATGAGTTAGTCGGTAGCCGCAGCTTCAGGTTCACTCGGAGCGGCAGGTCAGGAATGAGTTAGTTGGCAGCCACAGCTTCAGGTTCACTCGGAGCGGCAGGTCAGGAATGAGTTAGTTGGCAGCCACAGCTTCAGGTTCACTCGGAGCGGCAGGTCAGGAATGAGTTAGTTGGCAGCCACAGCTTCAGGTTCACTCGGAGCGGCAGGTCAGGAATGAGTTAGTTGGCAGCCACAGCTTCAGGTTCACTCGGAGCGGCAGGTCAGGAATGAGTTAGTCGGTAGCCGCAGCTTCAGGTTCACTCGGAGCGGCAGGTCAGGAATGAGTTAGTTGGCAGCCACAGCTTCAGGTTCACTCGGAGCGGCAGGTCAGGAATGAGTTAGTTGGCAGCCACAGCTTCAGGTTCACTCGGAGCGGCAGGTCAGGAATGAGTTAGTTGGCAGCCACAGCTTCAGGTTCACTCGGAGCGGCAGGTCAGGAATGTGACAACAGACATCGTCGATCACAACACTCTTCAACACAGGCGATACGTTTCGAACAAAAGTTTGTTACAATCATTTTCATATAACGCTACTTGGGACAGCTCTGCTGTAAACATGGTAAATAAATAATCCCGGTTACTATGCCCACACGCAGGGACGCGGGAAGGGGGGGTGCGGGGGGTGCTGCAGCACCCCCTCTCAATTATTGCAAAAAAAAAAAAAAAAAAATTTTTTGTAGTATTTATATATTTGTATATACTGTAACTGTATAACTGTAACACTGTATATTATAAGTTTATCCTGCTCAAAGCACGTCACCATTTTAATATTGTGTGTATTGAGCCGTACTGTATTGTAGCCATTCTCCAATCTGTTAAATAAAGTTTTCATTCATTCATTACACGACTGTATGTACACAATCATACGTGTAAAACCGAGTAGATTTTCGAGTGATGACAGACTGTCACAGACTGATTGAATGACAGGTGAAACAACTAATTGTATTCACCTCCTGTCTCCCGCCCTTCCCACGCGCCACGAACCACTGAGCTACTGTGATACAGTGCTTGCGCAGTCAGTCGATTTGAGCTAGTAGTCAGACTTTGCTAGCACAGAATGTCTCACTCGCAGAAAAGAAAAATATCAGATTTATTTTCGAAACGTCCCGCCGGTCCCAGTGACAGTCCCACTAAATCTGATAAACGTCAGAGAGAGACAGAGACGACAGGTTCAGCCTCAGCATCAGGTATTGAAGAGTTAACTGAGTCTGTTCCCCTATACCCCCCCTCGGGCGCCAGGGGCTTCCACTGAGGGGTGATGCAAATAGGGATGGGGTGTTATGCAGGGGTGTAAAGTACTTGAGTAATTGTACTTCGTTACAATACTTAAGTACTGTTTTGGGGGATTTGTACTTTACTCGAGTATTATTAGGTTTGTATACTTTGTACTTTTACTCCATTACATTTCAGAGAAAAAATACATACTTTTTACTCCTTACATTTAAAATGCAGACCTACAAAGTACAAAGTACAAATCTCACAGGTCCAACCATTTAATTAGTATATTTTAATTGTTTATCTGGCTGAACTAACGTTAACGTTATTAATCCTGCGACCGCAGGTAAACAGCCAATCAAATCCCCATGAATGGAAAATGAACCCGCCCATACCCATGCTGATTGGTCCTTGTGCAACACTAGAAAGCAGGGATCTTTGATTAAACACCTGCTATCAGAAGAATAGACAGTCAGATCCGCATTATGCTGTGGTTAATATTGTGATATTATTCAGGGTACTCCAGTATTTTGTCTTCTGTCTGTCTTCAGCATTGTCTATCGCAGAACACATTCCATTGTGGGCAGAGTGTACGCTTGGTTTCATTCCAGCCTTGCCTAAACACCAGCTGATGATTTCACTAATTGGCTCACCTCTTCAACTAACTCACCTGGTTCAATGTATAGTTAAAATGAAAACTTGGCCCACGATGGAATGAATTTGAGACCCCTGGTCTATCCCTTTCAAAAAAAATTTACTTTTACTTTTTAGTACTTAAGTACATTTAAAAGTAGGACTTTTTGACTTTTACTCAAGTGTGTTTTTAGCCAGATACTTTGACTTTTACTTGAGTCAGATTTTGAGACGGTACCCATACTTTCACTTAAGTATAATTTCTGGGTACTTTTTACACCCCTGGTGTTATGGCAGCTCATGATGGAAAGAGTGCGCACCGAGTCTGATCCCGAGTTGAAGAATTGGCTCCAAAAGAGAGACAACTGGATGTCCAACAACATCCAAAACGAAATCTTACAGCTGCTTGCCCATGATATTCAGCGACAAATTAGAGGCAAAGCATCCAAAAGCCCAATCTTTGGCTTGAGCGCTGACGGAACCACTGATGTCAATCACTGGAAAAGAACAATTCTCGTGTAATATACAGTTAGCCGATGACAACTTGGAAGCTCAGAACTTCTTTTGGGGTTTTTACAATGCCCGGCCCAGACACAACAGCCGAGACGCTGTTTTTGTGTATAAAATACTTTTACGCCTCGACCTGCCCATGGAGAGGCTGATAGGATACTGTTTTGACGGGGCCAGCAACATGTCTGGGGGGTACAGGCTAGACCAGGGGTTCCCAAACTTTTCAGGCCGCGACCCAAAAAAAACGGTGTCAGAGAGCCGCGACCCCCACTATTATAGGAGGTAAAAAAAATTATTTTAAATGGAAATGTATGGTTGAAACATGCAAACGTTCAAACGCACACACACTAATAAGCATTGGAGGCTTTTAACCAGGGCCGGACTGGGGAAATCATTCAGGCCAGGAAATATAGCCCCAGTCAGGCCACTTTTTAAGCAGGGGGTCTGGGGGTCCCCTACCAGGAATTTCCTTGTTACAAAGACTTAATTTCCTGCATTCTGGTGCAGGCATTTTTTGTATTTGTACCCTTTAAATGCCAGTGTTTGTGATGGCATCACAACTTATTGTTAAAAAACAGGCTAGCATATGTATGATTAGCAACAACGCCAGATAAAAAAAAAAAAAAAACCTTTTTTTTTTTTTTTTTTTTTTTCATCTGGCGACCCCCCCAGCACCCCCTGCCGTTTTATAGTTCCCGCGTGCCTGCCCACACGCAACCAATGCAACCGGGATGCGCGCAAAACTTCACCCTGGACTCCGGTTTTAAATGATCACGGTTGCAGTGTTCCAAAACCCCGGTTGCGTGTGGCCGAGCAGTGCAACCGCGCACATTAAGGCTCGGTTACATAACACCCGCGTTCGTGTGGACAGTGCCTGAGTTTAGGCAAAGTTAGTCTGCCTTACTAATAGGGATGCACCGATCCGATATTGGTATCGGTATCGGCTGCCGATATCAGTAAAATAGCTGGATCGGGTATCGATAAAAAATATATATATATATCGGATTTTTTTTTTTTTTTTTTATATAATAAAGAAAATAAGAAATAACCGTTCAGTACATTTATATCTATGTGTTAATTTGTTACATTTAGTTTCACTAAGTTAGGAAAGTAATGTTTTAAGTCAAGCCTGATGTTGCCTTGCACAAAAGAATGATCCCAGTCTCTTCCATACAGTGACAGTGAGGCATACAGTTTATTAATTGAATTAATGAAGTTTATTTTCTGTCTTTGTTTACAACAAATCAAAAACACACTTGTGATCCTTTACAATTCTTAAAAACTAAATATATTTTAATATAAAAAATGTGGATTACATTTCTTTTTATTTGTCTTTTTTTTTTGGAAACAAAATTGGACAATGGGTATCGGATTGGTATTGGCCGATACCCAAACCCAGGTATCGGTATCAATTTACTAACTAATAACTCTGGCCCTAATTTGGAAAATCTGGAAATCTGAAAACCTCCAGTATAGTGCTACGGTGAAATTTCCATTCAGTGACCAGAAGGTTATGTCTTCTCTACATGCTGGGAGTTAGTTGTAACCCGGGAATTAAGATTCATTATCCACAAAAGCGTTTTTAATGACATTATTGTGGTTTGAAACATTGATATGGTCGTGAGACCCTACTATCTGTTTTTCTCCCTATAGCAAGCACTCTAGATTGTGCTTATGCCAAAATAATGAAATTCCCTCCTGGGGTTTGGTTTGTCATGGCAATTTCAGACCAAACATCTAGGTGCTATTACTGAGTCACCAAATGGTAGCTGTTCTTGTTTTGCTCTTAGCCTATTCAAATCAGCGGTGAGCAGTGGTGGCCTAAAGGTTAGAGAAGCGGGGTTGTGAAGGTTGCAGTTCGATCCCCCGGACCGGCAGGAAAAATCTGGGCTGGGGAAGTGAATGAACAACTCTCTCCCATACCCTTAACACCAACCGCTGAAGTGCCCTTGAGCAAGGCACTTAACCCCCAACTGCTCCAGTGGAGTTGCTCAGTGGCCAACGGTGTCAGACTGTGGTTGTACTGGGCAGCTCCCAGGTGTGAATGGAACTTTGTGAATGTGAAGCAGGGCGTAGCTGAAAAAGAGCATCCGTGCTCAGCGAACCTACCCTGCCTGGGTAAATAAAGGTAAAAAAAAGAAATTTGGAGTACTATTTATTTATTCTTTTGGATTCCTTTATTTGTCCCTTTTGGACTAATTACTTGCATAAGCCCAAGGATAGCCATAGGATAATTAAAATCCTATCAGGACTCATACACCAAAAGTATGTATTGGCCAAAATATAATAATAAGGTCTTTCCCCTAGCAACGGGGGCCCCGCCCCCTTTTCTCGTTACTAAGTGACACAATACCATGGCAACGGCACTTTTGGTAATCTTTGACCCACTAAACACTGTGGTTACCCTGCTACTGTATGTGACGAGCCCAGTGCTGCTGCAGACAATGACCTTGGCTCGCTGATAAAAAAGGCCCTCGTCTGACTGGAGACACCCATAGTGACTGATACTGTCCTCCTGCCCGATATCACATTTTAATGCCGATATCGGCCGATAATATCGGACATCCCTACTTGTATGTCATAAATGTCTTGATGAATTGAAAATGGAGGACCCTTATGTAAACAAGATGAAAGACTTTTTCGGGTCTTCATCCTCTTAGCAGTTGTTAGTATTGAGCTGTACTGTATTGTACCCATTCTGCAATCTGTTAATACAGTTTTCAATCAATCAATCAAACCATACTCCAGTTATGTCGCTCCTCTGACATGGATTGCCAATATCGCAAAATCCAGTTAACTTAACATGAGTTATACTACACCAGTTCTGTCCTCACGACATGAGTTTGTCATGACAGCGTGTGTGTATACAGATTCACTCTCAGCCAAGCTCTTTGCCCACCAATCCAATTTCATCATGTTATTGCAGAATAATTTGGGGTATAAGGGTAAAGTTACCTTAGCTCTGAATTATTTATCGACCATCCCCAACTTTTTCTGCAACAACAGGATGGAAGAAAGCTGCAGGTTCTGAAGTGAGTGACGCCAATTTGAGGTGGAACCGGACTCGTCAATTATGGTCGTAGATGGATCTTCATGATCAATATAGGTTTAATAGAGAAACTCATAGTACTAAGTACATGTTAAATGAGCTGAGAGGACTGTTTCCACTGGCCACCTGGGAGGACACTGAGGTAGAGATGGGGACACTCCGCTACACTCAAGAGTAGAGGGGGTGGGGGATTTAGATTTAAGCTATTGTTGGAACAACCAGAAGGGATTCCTTCCACAATTAGAAAGACTTACAAAGACTTACACAGACTAAAGACTTACAAAGGCTTACAAAGACTTACAACGACTTAAAAAGACTTACAAAGACTTACACAGACTTACACAGACTAAAGACTTACAAAGACTTACACAGACTAAAGACTTACAAAGACTTACAAAGACTTACAACGACTTACAACGACTTAAAAAGACTTACAAAGACTTACAAAGACTTACACAGACTAAAGACTTACAAAGACTTAAAAATAGTTACAAAGACTTACAAAGACTTACAAATAGTTACAAAGACTTACAAAGACTTACAAATAGTTACAACGACTTACAAAGACTTAAAAAGACTTAAAGGATAACTCCACTTTTTTTTTAAATTAGCTTATTTAACATCTTCCCTGGAGTTAGACAAGAAGATGCATACCTTTTTTGTCTCTGTGCGTGCATTTTAGCTTTGGGAATAGACGCTCCGTTAGCATAGCTTAGCTTCATCACTGGAAGTGGGGGAGGACAGTAGCCTTACAGTGCCTTACAGTGTATTGCAAGGTCTGACATTGACCAAACTTGATATGCATGACCTTGGTGGGCTCTAGATCAACTCCTGAAAAGGGGGTCAATGTCAGACCTTGCAATCAAAAGTTAGGGGCGCACTGAAATTATGGCAAGGGTTATTAGCCCCCTAACTTTTGATTGCAAAGTCTGACATTGACCCCCTTTTCAGGAGTTGACCTAGAGCCCACCAAGGTCATGCATATCAAGTTTGGTCAATGTCAGACCTTGCAATACACTGTAAGGCACTGTAAGGCTACTGTCCTCCCCCACTTCCAGTGATGAAGCTAAGCTATGCTAACGGAGCGTCTATTCCCAAAGCTAAAATGCACGCACAGAGACAAAAAAGGTATGTATCTTCTTGTCTAACTCCAGGGAAGATGTTAAATAAGCTAATTTAAAAAAAAAGTGGAGTTATCCTTTAAACATTGTTACAAAGACTTACACAGACTAAAGACTTACAAAGACTTACAAATACTTAAAAATAGTTACAAATAGTTACAAAGACTTACAAAGACTTAAAAAGACTTAAACATTGTTACAAAGACTTACACAGACTAAAGACTTACAAAGACTTACAAATACTTAAAAATAGTTACAAATAGTTACAAAGACTTACACAGACTAACGACTTTGTAAATGAGGAGGTACTCATCTGCAACTTTGCAACTAACCCCCATCATAATCACTAATCAGATCACTTAATTTGCCAAATGCATTAATTGTATAGGAATTTGACAATAGAGCATAGACAATTACTGGCCGTGCCACATGCCTATCATCCCTCATTCACGAGCGAACGGTTTGTCTTCATGCAGGCGGCGAGGACTCTTTCGAGGTGGACCGCAGCTCGGGGGAGATCAGGACCACGGGCCGACCCCTCACCCCCAGCAGGGACTA
>NC_140183.1:26027508-26040008 GCF_963971535.1 Notolepis coatsorum
CCGGTCCTCTTTCATTCGTCTCTCCTAAGCTACGTCATCCCCCGCGAAGAGTCACGGGAGATGTAGTAAATACAACAGTCCTTCCATAATTCCATGAATTATGACAGTAGCCACTACAGTAACATCATTAAGTCTGCTATAGGCTATTATCCCTCTCGTGTGTGTCTTTATGCAGATCTTTATACAGTTTTAAAACACCTTGGCTTTGTTCTGAATGCACTTTGTTGTAGTTATCCTACAGAGAAAAGAAAATGCACTTGACTTTAATGCACATTTTGTTGTATGCAAAGAGAAAATGTTTAAATTCTACAATCTTTCAGCAGTCAGTCTGGAATTAATGTATGCATTCAAAAGTGCTGAATAAATGTTTTATGGGCCCATAATAGTGATTATTAATATTATTTAAGTTAAGTTTTGCCATAATCATGTATTTTGCCATAATCAGGTAGCTAAAAAAAAAGAAAATACATTATATATATATTTATATTAATAATTTTCAGCCTTTCGGCATTCGGCCAACTGTTTCCTATTTTCGGTATCGGTTTCGGCCAAGAATTTCCCATTCGGTGCATCCCTAATACTTATACTATACTTATACTTATGGACGACTTCTACCATGGCTACCACTGTAGTACTAATGCAGGATATATGCAGGATGGAGGACGTCTACCATGTGATGGTTACCATTGTACATCTGTCACAAATGTACGGAATAATTTCAATGCACCAAATCTTTGCACAAAGAACTACAGTACAGTATTATTGGAGTCATTTGACCACTAATAACATAATCATACTCCATCTCTCTCTCTCTCTCTCTCTCTCTCTCTCTCTCTCTCTCTCTCTCTCTCTCTCTCTCTCTCTCTCTCTCTCTCTCTCTCTCTCTCTCTCTCTCTCTCTCTCTCTCTCTCTCCCTCCCCCTCCCTCTCTCTCTCTCTCTCTCCAGCGTGGCCATGGTGCAGGCCATATCCTTCCAGAGGAAGAGTCTGTCCTACATGCTGCTGGTCAACCCGGGGAACCTTTTCAGCGTCAACCAGGAGAGCGGTGCCCTCAGCCTCACCCGGGCCGTGGACTATGAGAGCGGCCTCACCCTGCACACCCTGCAGGTCCGCGCCTCCGAGCCGGACACAGGCCTCAGCGGAGTGGCCGAGGTAGGCACGCCGCTATACACACACACGTGGAGATATACACACACATGAAGATATTATATCACACTAGGGCTGTCACATAATTTTTCGAATTTCGAATTTTATTTCGAATTTACATAAAAACACAAGATTCAAACTTGAAGGGAGAAATTCGAGTAAAAAAATCATAATAATAATAATAATAATAATAATAATAATAATAATAATAATAATAATAATAATAATAATAATAATAATAATAATAATAATAATAATAATAATAATAATAATAATAATAATAATAATAATAATAATAATAATAATAATAATATTAATATTATTATTATTTAAAAAAGCTGAGACTGCTGAAAAGAATGATACCAAACATACCATGGTAAAAAAAAGTAGCCAAAACTTTGAAAATAGCTTAGACTTTTTGTAGTTTTTATTTTTTTTACTAATTCGAATTCAAACTTGTCTACAATTCTGCAACGAATTTCGAATTAGAGTGTTAAAGTGACAGCCCTAATACACACACATGAAGATATACACACACATGAAGATATACACACGCACGTGAAGATATACACACACACACATGAAGATATACACACACATGAAGATATACACACACACATAAAGATATACACACACACATGAAGATATACACACACATGAAGATATACACGCACACATGAAGATATACACACATGAAGATATACACACGCATGAAGATATACACACACATGAAGATATACACACACAAAGATATACACACACATGAAGATATACACACACAATGAAGATATACACACGTGAAGATATACACACACACATATTATGACGATATATACACACTATAGTAAATGTGTATACACCCAGTAAATTGAATATTGCTCCACTTCTACAAGGGCCATTTGCATATTATTGGTATCTAGGGACATCTATGGACCTCCGTGAATGTATTCCCAGTGTCAGAAATATTGTGTCTATTACTAGGCTTGCTTAAATTGTGATGAAACAAAGGAGAATATGAATTGTGATTTTTATTTGCATCTTTGACAGTGAATAACACCATGCAAAAAATGACCAGACATGAATGAACGTTCAGTACATTCTTGAGATCATGTGTACAAAAAAATATAAGGAACTGAATAAAGGGAAGATGATTAAACAGAAGGTTTGGTAGATACAGTACTGAATTGTCCCATCCGGACCAATGCAATTTGAAATATTATTATAGAATATAGAATAGCAGGCTTATAAATGACCTTATTATAGCCAATTCGCACATTTATGGATTATGCCAAATCTTATATTTGAAATGCCCGAGTTCAATTTGGATTTAGTATCACCAGGCGTGCATAAGAACAGATAATGAAATCGACTGTAACAATACAAGAGAGAGCAGAATAATGCGACTAACTGGGAAATACGAAGTTACGATCTGGCAGCCTCATGACATCTGTGGCGGGATTATATTACTGAAGTAATTGGCCCACAGACGTCAATGAGCTACTCCGCTGACAGCATCACACCTGCATTCTCCAGCTGACTTAATGAGAGAGGAGAGAGAGAGAGAGAGAGAGAGAGAGAGAGAGAGAGAGAGAGAGAGAGAGAGAGAGAGAGAGAGAGAGAGAGAGAAGCCGTGACACATAAAGGTAGGATCATCGAGTTTTCTTTGAAACTCCTGAGAGTTTACTGCATAGCGCTACATCTGTTCACATCCACACACAGACACACAGAGACACACAGACACACACAGACACACAGAGACACACACACATAGAAAAACCCATTAGCACCTGCCTAGTAGCCATATGGCTGGTACGGATATAGTATGGTTGCTAAACTACCATCATTGCTCAAGGCTCACTGCTCCCTATAAGCTTGACTGGTTAATTCACTTAAAGACGGCTGTACATGTGATCCAAAATATCTGCGTACAAAATGTGTGTGTGTGTGTGTGTGTGTGTGTGTGTGTGTGTGTGTGTGTGTGTGTGTGTGTGTGTGTGTGTGTGTGTGTGTGTGTGTGTGTGTGTGTGTGTGTGTGTGTGTGTGTGTGTGTGTGTGTGTGTGTGTGTGTGTGTGTGTGTGTGTGTGAAACCACACCGCTTCTGTCTGAGTGTAGAGGAGAAACCACACCGCTTCTGTCTGAGTGTAGAGGAGAAACCACACCGCTTCTGTCTGAGTGTAGAGGAGAAACCACGCCGCTTCTGTCTGAGTGTAGAGGAGAAACCACGCCGCTTCTGTCTGAGTGTAGAGGAGAAACCACACCGCTTCTGTCTGAGTGTAGAGGAGAAACCACACCGCTTCTGTCTGAGTGTAGAGGAGAAACCACACCGCTTCTGTCTGAGTGTAGAGGAGAAACCACACCGCTGCTGTTTGAGTGTAGAGGAGAGAACACTGGACCTGGAATGAAAAAAACACACCCGTTCAAACTAAAGCCCATCGGTACACAAGACAGAAAGACAGTTTGCCTCCCCCCTCCCTCTCCAATGCCTCTCTAAATATTCAAGGCATGTTTGCAGGAGTAACAGTGCATTCAAATATCTTCTTCCCCCCCATTGGAAAGCCCCTGCAGGTGCAAGGGTGTGTATGGAATATGCACAGGTGGCAGGAGGGTATTTTTCTTTGGGGGGGGGGGGGGAGTTTAGCTTGAGTGAGTCAGGATAGTGGGTGAAGTCAGTAGGAACGGTTGAAGTGGGAGTGGGAAGCTGAGAATTTGGATATACCAAAAGGAATTGGATTTCTGTTCTCCACTGAAGCTCTGTTTGCATGAGTTGCCCTGTGTGTTCAGGAAAATAAATATATATACACTAGATGCTAGATGCTTCTAAATGTTGGTACCATTCACACCTTGCTCTTAGTTATTAGAGGTAGATTATATGTTCACCTGTCTTGTTACAACAGCACAAACTGTAAGGAATAGGTATATTGGGGGATAAAAAAAGTTTACAAACCTACTTTCAGTGTTGTAAATTGTCAGTGTTTTTGCATTTGAGAGGTAAATATATGTTTATTGGAAGGCTGGCCTGGGGCTTAGAGAGAATCACTGGAATTATATACACAGTGGCTCAGGAGGTAGAGCAGTCGTCTGGTAATCGGAAGGTTCCTGGTTTGATTCCGGCTCCTCACGGGCAGTGTGTCAAAGTGTCCACTCCCGATGAGCAGTGGTTGCATGGTTGCCTCCACCGTCGGTGTGTGAATATGTGAGTGAATGTGAGGCATAATTTGTAAAGCGCTTTGGATAACGCATGCACGTTTTCGCCGATCAACCAATACATTGTTGGAAAGTTGAATTTGCCGCCTTTCGATCGTCACCAGACTCAACCTATTGCGTGATTCCATCCTTGAGTTAGAAGACGAAACATCCGGCAAGCGTCATTTGACAAGCTGTTCGGACGAGTGATCACTTTCCGGTTGTGATCGGTCCTGAACTGACCAGTCACCGCTGATGGCGACAAATATTGACCACCGTTGTAGCCAAGGAGCGTCTGCTCCGAAAGCGATCCCAGACGAGCGCTGGCAGTGGGGGAAGGTGACACAGGAAGACGAAGAAGTCCATTGTTTTGACTAGAGCAGGGGTCAGCAACCTTTTTGACATGTGTGCCTGTTTGAAATATAGTTGTAACTAGTGTGCCTCAACAATATTCCATGCATCGTAATTTTTTTTCTCGTAATCAGATCTTTTTAATGATAATTAATATAATGACAATTTTTACTGATAAATTTGATACATTTCAAAAACTCGGAAAAGTCAGAAAAATTTCAAAAACTCGGAAAAGTCCAAACAATTTCTAAAACTCGGAAAAGTCCGAAAAATTTCAAAAACTCGGAAAAGTCAGAAACATTTCTAAAACTGAAAAGTCCGAAAGATTTCTAAAACTCAAAATTTCAAATGGTCTTCAAATGGTCTATGTTGACCACTCCCCCGATCCTTAGGCCGTGCCCCCTTTTTGTATCCTTTGAACTGTTTGTCATAGAGACTCGCGGGTTGTTCCATTGTACTCAGTAGGGATATCCTCTTTCATTGGTCGATGTTGACCACTCCCCCGATCCTTAGACCACGCCCCCTTAGGCCACACCCCCTCAGTGTATCTCTTGAACCGTTTGTCGTAGAGACTTGCGGATTGTGCCATTGTACTCGGTAAGGATATCCTCTTTCATTGGTCAATGTTGACCACTCCCCTGATCATTAGACCACGCCCCCTTATGCCACACCCCCTTAGTCCCGAACAATTTCAAAAACTCGGAAAAGTCAGAAACATTTCTAAAACTCGGAAAAGTCAGAAAAATTTCAAAAACTCGGAAAAGTGCGAAAACTCGGAAAAATCCGAAAACTGAAAAGTCAGAAACATTTCAAAAACTCGGAAAAGTCAGAAAAATTTCAAAAACTCGGAAAAGTCCGAAAACTCGGAAAAATTCGAAAAATCAGAAAAAGTACAAAAATTCGGAAAAGTCCGAAAAATCCGAAAACTCTGAAAAATCCGAAAACTAAAAAAATTCAAAAAGTCGGAAAATTATTCCGTTTTTGGGGGGGGGAAACCCTGCATATATCGGTATCGGTTGATATCGGTTGATATCGGTATCGGAAATTAAGAGTTGGACAATATCGGAATATCGGTATCGGTAAAAAAGCCAATATCGAGCATCCCTAATAATAATAAGTTACCAGAACTTAAAAATATTGAGTTCAGTTACTGTGCATTAAGGTTTTCAGTTTTCAATCCATAATAAGTTAACAGAAAAATAAGTACACAACCACATTATTTCAACCTAATAAAACTATGTTTATTGTCATTGTTTTAAGAACACAAGTTGACTTGGTAATACTCACATTTTGAGTAAAAAAAATTGCTTTTAATATGTGCAATGTTCAATGAAATAGAAAAATAAATAATAAAATGTGTTGATTAATCCCACTGGTCACAATGGTGACCGTAATAATGTTTTTGTTATAAGGCTCTGCAAATGTTACTGAATGATGTAGCAATGTATTTCCAGCTAAATTGAAATAATAAACAAATAAAGGGTCTCAATTAAATATGTGGTAGTAAAAAGAACCTGTGGGAGGATTTCAACAAGATAAATGTGACAACAGTGCAAAATGTTTCACTATAATATTTCAAAGCAAAAAAAAAACACAAAACAAATTATAATATTTGTTTAGTTTTTTTTAATGCTGCCCCCTATGCCTATGAAAATGCCCTGCGTGCCTATGCAGGCACGCGTGCCTAGGGTTGCCTACCCCTGGACTAGAGTATCAAAATTAATGGCACTGGATGGCCATTTTGGATAAACATGCCAAATATTTACTGGTACACACATTACAAAAACCTTTGTAAGAAATTCATTTTCCGTGGGCTTTTTATAAATGTTGGACCTGTACTACATAAGACTTCAGGCTATGGAACCATTATGTTTTCCAGCTCCTACCTCTCAGCTGGAACTTAAAAACAGGCATCTGGTAACCAGTAAAAAGAAATGTACACAAGTACACAAAACCTTTACTTCAGTGTGTTCAAACCTCTGTTATTCTATTTCATTAGCACTCAAAGTAATTTTTTCTTTATTGTGTAAGAAACTTCATAATGTTACCTTCCAAAAGAGACCAGACTCATGCATGTGCTATACGTATAAAGTATAATAAATCGCAAATTATTTTGGGTATGCAATCGTTAAAAACTCAAAGTAAACTTGCCCCATTTTTGCCCGATGCTTAAGAGGTTAATACCAAGGATAATTGTATCCCTTAAATAACAATGCAAATGAAGATAGTTCAAACACATTCAAATCTACTGGAAACAGTTGGCCATTGTGTAACACAGCAGCCACAGCTAAATTAAAAGTAGCGTTTTCTTACCTCAGTCAGAGCAGGTGTCGGCCGAGGCCTTCGTCTGGCTCCAGTTTCCTTTCCTACCAGGGTAATTGAGGTGTAGCATTATGAAACTGGTCCAGCGGAGTCCGCCCCCCCAGCAGGGGCAGCCATCTTGGCTTGGCAGATGCTGTACTTGCCTGATTGAGTTCCCTCTCAGATGGGCTTGGCGTGGGATGTAGCACCCTACAGCCAACAGGTCACACACACACACACACACACACACACACACACACACACACACACACACACACACACACACACACACACACACACACACACACACACACACACACACGCACACACATACACAGAGAGAAGGACACATTGGCACAACAGACACACACACACACAGACACAGAGAAGGACAAGTTGGCATGACACACATACACACAGAAGGCACAACAGACACACACACAGAAGGAAAGGTTGACAAGACACACACACACAGAAGGACATGTTGGCATGACACACACGCACAGACAGACACAGAGAAAGACATGTTGGCACAACACACACACACACACACACACACACTCACACACACACACACACACACACACACACACACACACACACACACACACACACACACACACACACACACACACACACACTAATAGTCAGACAAGCATGCAGTTTAGTAGATACAAATAACATTTTGTCACAGTATACACACTACACACAAACAGAGAGAAGCATGCAAGTTGGTGGTAGACACACACAGACGTTTTGGGATGGAACACTCTGCTAATGTCAAGCACGCAGATTTCTAGTGGACACTGTATGGGTGTAACGGTACACAGAAGCCACAGTTCGGTACGAGTTCGGTACAACACAAACAAAATCTCAAATGCATATGGCTAGGTTTATTTTTATTTATTATTGCACAGTAATAATAATAATGATACACTTTATTTGTATAGCACCTTTCATACAGAAACTGCAGCTCAAAGTGCTTCACAACAGAAAAAAGACAGGCATAAAATGAGCACATAAAGTGCAGACATATAAAATCACAGTTTTTCACATTAGCATCCCAACATTAACATCCCAACAGGCCACATTGTTTATGATTTGATTCAGTTTTAAATAGACAATAATAAAACGAGTAAGATAAAATAGACAGTAAAATAGTGCAATAGTACAGTGCAATAAAATAGTAGAATAGAATAGATCAAATTTTTTTTTTACAGTGCAATAAAATAGTTCTGGATTACTGTTCAACAGTTCAAAGTCATCTTTACCTTCTCTGTTTGGTATCCACAGTTTAAAACTTGACAGTCTTCCCTCCTGTTTGATACCCACTTTGACCCTTCGAACCTCCCACCCAGGGCAAACCTCCCTCTCAGTGCACAGTTCCCTCTCTCAGGGTGCAGTTCTAGGCCTGGGTCCTACACAGTTTTAAAGCCTGACAGTCTCTTGTTTGATACCCATACAGTTTAATACCTGGCTGTTTTGAACCTGTAATAAAAAGCAATAGACAGAGTAAAATAATACAGTGCAATAAATTAGTAGAATAGAATAGATAGTAAAATTATGCAACAGTGCAGTGCAATACAATAGAATGGACAATAGAATGGACAGAGTAAAATAGTGCTACAGTACAATCAACAGCGGAGTGTATTAGAAGGCTATGGTGAAGAGGTACGTTTTTAGCTTATTTTTTTTTAATATTAAGAGATCTAGCTTCCCTAATGTCCATAGGTAGTGTGTTCCATAACTTTGGTGCATAGTTTGCTTAGACTGTGGCATTTAGTGCTTTGTATATAAGGAGGAGGACCTTGAAATAAATTCTAAATGTTACCGGAAGCCAGTGTAGGTTAGCTAATACTGGACTGATGTGGTCTCTCCTCTTGGTTCTAGTTAGTATCCTAGCTGCCGAGTTTTGAATGAGTTGGAGTCGTTCTGTGTTTTTTGTTTGGGAAGCCGGTGAGGAGTGCATTACAGTACAGTCGGCTTGAGATAAAGGCATGGATCAGTTTTTCAGCGTCTTTTTTATTTATAAATGGCCGTACCTTAGCTATGTTTCTAAGGTGGAAAATTTATGTTTTTGTCACCTTGTTGATGTGTGATTTAAAGCTTAGGTCTGAGTCTATTATAACACCAAGACTTGTAACTTTGGGTTTGATCCAAGGAGTAAGTTGCCCCATATTGCTCTGTAACATTTCTCTTTTTGTTATAGGACCGACTCGTAGGATTTCAGTTTTTCCCTCATTTAATTTTAGGAAGTTGTTCGTCATCCATTTGTTTATTGCTAAGAGACAGGCGGAAATGGAGTTAATATCTGTGTGATCATTTGGTTCAGCGGAGATGTACAATTGTGTGTCATCTGCGTAACTATGGAAACATACATTGTGTTTTCTAATGATGTCTCCGAGTGGCAGCATGTATAGTGAGAATAATAATGGACCAAGGCAGCTCCCCTGTGGAACTCCGAAGTATAGGTGTCATGTTTCTCAGAAGAATGATCTCCCAGCCTGACGTAATATTTTCTCCCTTTGATATATGTTCTGATATATGTTCTGAATACATAGTCAGAAAGACCAACTAACTTTTCTAGATGATTTATTAGGATATCATGGTCGATCGTGTCAAACGTTGCGCTTAGATCTAATAGGATGAGAATTGAGACTTTGTTTGAATCAGTTTATTCTGAGGTCACTAATTATTTTTGTAAGAGCAGTTTCAGTGCTATGGTGTGTTCAGTAGTGCAAGTTATATTTAGTTCCACCTAGTGTCATATACAGTGGTGACTGGTTATTAAGGGAGAGCCCCACCTAGTGTCACCAAAAATAACTGCAGACAAATGTTATTCATTCTTAAAGATTTGCCTATTATTTGCTCAAATGTATTATGTATGGATATAGCATCTTACTAAATTGCATATACATTTTATTAGTATTTTAGTTCATGCCATCTCTCTGCCTTGCTGCTTCAGATTGCGTTCTTCTCCCGATCATTAGGTCTAAAATAGCACGAATGGGGCTAGCCCCCGTCTCAATATATGCAGGGTGTACTGTACCTGGTGCAGGCTCAGGGTGTTGTCTCTCTTACAGTAGAGCACATCAATTTGATGGCAAGTGGGGCTCGGAGCTCTTAGTCCCAAGTGTAAACGTCATTTCGTATTTCAAAGTTGATTGGCTGGCGTCAGATTACAGTCGGTAAAGAAGCCTTTCATTGCTAAGGGCAGCTACTGTAAACTACCTACCTAATGACGTTACGTAAAAGAATTAACAAGGTGGATTATTTACTCAAGCACAGGTTTGAAACCCTGAATTTGGAAGAGAACATTTCAATCAAACGTCTGGGTCCACACCAGCCACTGGATATCGTCATAACTCAAACAGTTTGCAAAGGTAACCGTGGGTAACCGTTAACATCCATCCATGAGAACAACCTAGAAGAGGCTTTTACTGACACCGTCAGTCTGCTGAAAATCATGATAACAACTCCTATGACGACAGAGAGGAACTTTTACACCTTAAAGAGGATACAAGCGTTTACTCGCAATACCATTACGCTGATTCAGGAGCTACAGGACTTTGTTCCCAAAGTAATCGACAAGTTCGCCCAGAGGAAGTGAGCCCACAGATTTGGTGAGTGATATTTTATCATCCTGATGTTATGGTCCTGGTCCGTGCTTTGGCAATGCTGTTGTGTTGAATCGCTTGATGATGGTAGTGTCATGTTTAAAGACAAGGTTGTTGTCATAATGTGGTCGTCATAGAATCCCTAAAGAGTTGTCTATGTGTGCTTTGGTGTGGCCTTCAGTGGCGTTGAGCTCTATAATAGCAGTTAATTTAATCCATCACAAAGTGCAAAGAAAAAAAAAACAGAATGCAATAAATAAAGCTTCGGCTTAATAATGAACTTGCTGTCACGGATGACATAATGCTAATGATTCCAAAATGATACGCAACTCGTCTAGAATAAGTTTAGCATTTCTGCATCTTGTTGCATGTAGCATTTGTCGCATACATGTAGATCGACCACCTCTCTCTCTCTCTCTCTCTCTCTCTCTCTCTCTCTCTCTCTCTCTCTCTCTCTCTCTCTCTCTCTCTCTATCTCTCCCTCTCTCTCTCTTTCTGTGTCTCTTTCTCGCTGTCTTTTTGTCCTCTCTCCCTCTCTGTCTGTCTCCTGTGTGTGTGTGTGTGTGTGTTATTCTGGCCCCCCTGCTCCTGCTGCCCCCTGTGTGTGCCAACCGTGCCCACTCTCCCCTCTATCCCCCCGGTGGCCATCAGGCTTACCCCCTGGCATGGCTGGTACAAAGAGATAACGCACACACACACACACACACACACACACACACACACACACACACACACACACACACACACACACACACACACACACAGGGATGCAGGAGCACACACACACACACACACACACACACACACACACACACACACACACACACACACACACACACAGGGATGCAGGAGCACACACACACACACACACACACACACACACACACACACACACACACACACACACACACACACACGTTCAGTAACAGTCTCTCTGTGTGTGTGTCTCCAGGTGGTGGTTCATATAACAGATGAGAATGACTGCACTCCAGAGTTCCTTCACTCCATCTACAGCAGAGACAACATCCCAGAGAGCGTCCCGTCTGGCACCTCACTGCTGCAAGGTAACACCACACACACACACACACACACTCACACACACACACACACACACACACACACAGACACACACACACACACACACACACACACACACACACACACACACACACACACACACACACACACACACACACACACACACACACACACACACTCACTCACTCACTCACTCACTCACTCACTCACTCACTCACTCACTCACTCACTCACTCACTCTCACTCACTCACTCACTCACTCACTCACTCACTCACTCACTCACTCACTCACTCACTCACTCACTCACTCACTCACTCACTCACTCACTCACTCACTCACTCACTCACACAACAAGTGCTATAGACAGATACTACCAGATATGGCCAAATAACTTTCCATACTTCCATACTCCATATAATACTCTATATTACAATACTACGATATGTCAGGTCGTTGCTATCACGCATGTAATGTTTGATAGACAGACAGACAGACAGACAGACAGACAGACAGACAGACAGACAGACAGACAGACAGACAGACAGACAGACAGACAGACAGACAGACAGACAGACAGACAGACAGACAGACAGACAGACAGACAGACAGACAGACAGACAGACAGACAGACAGACAGACAGACAGACAGACAGACTGGTGGGTAGGTAGGGTAACTGGCAACACGGCAACCTGGTCCCCAAGTGGGAATCAAACCCAGGACCTTGTAGCTGTGAGGCGACAGTGTTTTTTTTTTTATTATTATTATCAAAAATAATCCGTTTACATTTTATGCACTTTCTTACTCACATTTCCCAGGCATAGCCCACCCCCTTCTTTTGCGTTTCCCTAAATCAACCAACACA
>NC_140183.1:26044244-26064244 GCF_963971535.1 Notolepis coatsorum
CTGGTTGAGAAAATAGTATCCCTCTGCAGGCCGCCAGACGATACTGGGAGAGGGATCAGTGATACCATAAACATATTTCTTGATGTTTCCTTTTTTAAGTAAGTAAAGAGGCCTACAAATACAAACACACATACAAATATACAGTAGTTTCATTAAAAAAATTAAAAAAAAATAAAAAAAAAATATTAAAAAAAATATAAAAGAAAATTAAAAATACTTATTTTTTGCCACAATTATCGGTATCGGTATCGGTATCGGCCGATTGTGTTAGTTGAACAAGCGGTATCGGTATCGGTGGCCAATTTTCATATCGGTGCACCCCTAACTGTAACAATACAAGAGAGAGCAGAATAATGCGACTAACTGGGAAATACGAAGTTACGATCTGGCAGCCTCATGACATCTGTGGCGGGATTATATTACTGAAGTAATTGGCCCACAGACGTCAATGAGCTACTCCGCTGACAGCATCACACCTGCATTCTCCAGCTGACTTAATGAGAGAGGGAGAGAGAGAGAGAGAGAGAGAGAGAGAGAGAGAGAGAGAGAGAGAGAGAGAGAGAAGCCGTGACACATAAAGGTAGGATCATCGAGTTTTCTTTACACAGGAAACTCCTGAGAGTTTACTGCATAGCGCTACATCTGTTCACATCCACACACAGACACACAGAGACACACAGACACACACAGACACACATAGACACACACACATAGAAAAACCCATTAGCACCTGCCTAGTAGCCATATGGCTGGTACGGATATAGTATGGTTGCTAAACTACCATCATTGCTCAAGGCTCACTGCTCCCTATAAGCTTGACTTAATTAATTCACTTAAAGACGGCTGTACATGTGATCCAAAATATCTGTGTACAAAATGTGTGTGTGTGTGTGTGTGTGTGTGTGTGTGTGTGTGTGTGTGTGTGTGTGTGTGTGTGTGTGTGTGTGTGTGTGTGTGTGTGTGTGTGTGTGTGTGTGTGTGTGTGTGTGTGTGTGTGTGTGTGTGTGTGAGTGAGTGAAACCACACCGCTGCTGTCTGAGTGTAGAGGAGAAACCACACCGCTTCTGTCTGAGTGTAGAGGAGAAACCACACCGCTTCTGTCTGAGTGTAGAGGAGAAACCACACCGCTTCTGTCTGAGTGTAGAGGAGAAACCACACCGCTTCTGTCTGAGTGTAGAGGAGAAACCACGCCGCTTCTGTCTGAGTGTAGAGGAGAAACCACGCCGCTTCTGTCTGAGTGTAGAGGAGAAACCACGCCGCTTCTGTCTGAGTGTAGAGGAGAAACCACACCGCTTCTGTGTGAGTGTAGAGGAGAAACCACACCGCTTCTGTCTGAGTGTAGAGGAGAACCCACACCGCTTCTGTCTGAGTGTAGAGGAGAAACCACACCGCTTCTGTCTGAGTGTAGAGGAGAAAACACTGGACCTGGAATGAAAAAAACACACCCGTTCAAACTAAAGCCCATCGGTACACAAGACAGAAAGACAGTTTGCCTCCCCCCTCCCTCTCCAATGCCTCTCTAAATATTCAAGGCATGTTTGCAGGAGTAACAGTGCATTCAAATATCTTCTCCCCCCCCCCCCCATTGGAAAGCCCCTGCAGGTGCAAGGGTGTGTATGGAATATGCACAGGTGGCAGGAGGGTATTTTTCTTTGGGGGGGGGGGGTTTAGCTTGAGTGAGTCAGGATAGTGGGTGAAGTCAGTAGGAACGGTTGAAGAGTGGGAGTGGGAAGCTGAGAATTTGGATATACCAAAAGGAATTGAATTTCTGTTCTCCACTGAAGCTCTGTTTGCATGAGTTGCCCTGTGTGTTCAGGAAAATAAATATATATACACTAGATGCTAGATGCTTCTAAATGTTGGTACCATTCACACCTTGCTCTTAGTTATTAGAGGTAGATTATATGTTCACCTGTCTTGTTACAACAGCACAAACTGTAAGGAATAGGTATATTGGGGGATAAAAAAAGTTTACAAACCTACTTTCAGTGTTGTAAATTGTCAGTGTTTTTGCATTTGAGAGGTAAATATATGTTTATTGGAAGGCTGGCCTGGGGCTTAGAGAGAATCACTGGAATTATATACACAGTGGCTCAGGAGGTAGAGCAGTCGTCTGGTAATCGGAAGGTTCTCGGTTTGATTCCGGCTCCTCACGGGCAGTGTGTCAAAGTGTCCTTGAGCAAGACACCTAACTGCTCCCGATGAGCAGTGGTTGCATGGTTGCCTCCACCGTCGGTGTGTGAATGTGTGAGTGAATGTGAGGCATAATTTGTAAAGCGCTTTGGATAACGCATGCACGTTTTCGCCGATCAACCAATACATTGTTGGAAAGTTGAATTTGCCGCCTTTCGATCGTCACCACACTCAACCTATTGCGTGATTCCATCCTTGAGTTAGAAGACGAAACATCCGGCAAGCGTCATTTGACAAGCTGTTCGGACGAGTGATCACTTCCGGTTGTGATCGGTCCTGAACTGACCAGTCACCGCTGATGGCGACAAATATTGACCACCGTTGTAGCCAAGGAGCGTCTGCTCCGAAAACGATCCCAGACGAGCGCTGGCAGTGGGGGAAGGTGACACAGGAAGACGAAGAAGTCCATTGTTTTGACTAGAGCAGGGGTCAGCAACCTTTTTGACATGGAGTGCCTGTTTGAAATATAGTTGTAACTAGTGTGCCTCAACAATATTCCATGCATCGTAATTTTTTTTTCTCGTAATCAGGTCTTTTTAATGATAATTTTTACATTATTACATCATTATTAGTGTGGGTGACCTGGCGAAGCCAGGTTCCCACCCACACTATAGAAATATATACTATTCTTTATTCTTTCTTTCTTTCTTTCTTTCTTTCTTTCTTTCTTTCTTTCTTTATTCCACCGATTTTGCAAACACAACTCTTGCCAGAGCGTTCGCGCCCCATACACGTGAAAGGTATCAAAACGACCGGCTTGCCTATGGCAACATCGCTATTCGAACTCGGAAAGTTTCACCGCACCGTTTGGCTACGAATCGACTTTAAACGGGAAAATTTCGGTCCCATTGGAAATGCATTGCAAGTTAGAGTGCGGTAGCTGAAATAATTTTTTTTCCACTACCTTGGGTAAATTGCAAGAGTGATCTCAATTTTGGACGTAGAAAAAAAAAACACATCAAAACGATGGAATTGGACATTTCTATCTCAACTGATGACCATTTGTTTGAAGGTTCTCTTCTCCATAGACCCCAATGTAATCCCACTCTAGGAATCCGATGATTTTTGAGCTTTTTTTTTAATGCCACAATATCGCACACAACCCTTCGCCTACTTGTTGAAGTGCTCACGTGCGCGTCACAACGCTTCATCTCGTATAGTTTTCTTTTAATCAACGTGACAAAGCAGTCATGCATCTGCCCCCATAGACATGCATTGTATGGAAAGTGCAAGTCATTCGTGATTACATCACCTGTGTGGCTCATGGCTCATGCTTGGTTCAGCCTAACAGCTGTGAGGCTCATGGCTCATGGCTCAGCTGACCTGCCAATGACCTCATCGACGTAACCCTTCATTGCCCCTCTGTGTTGCAGTACTGAATTGCTTGACAGCGCCCTCTGTCTTGCGGGTTGTGTCATTGTACTCAGTAGGGATATCCTCTTTCATTGGTCGATGTTGACCACCTTTCATTGGTCGATGTTGACCACTCCCCCGATCCTAAGTCTACGCCCCATTAGGCCACACCCCATCAGTGTATCTCTTGAACCGTTTGTCGTAGAGACTTGCGGGTTGTTCCATTGTACTCGGTAGGGATATCCTCTTTCATTGGTCGATGTTGACCACTCCCCCGATCCTTAGACCACGCCCCCTTAGGCCACACCCCCTCAGTGTATCTCTTGAACCGTTTGTCGTAAAGACTTGCGGATTGTGCCATTGTACTCGGTATGGATATCCTCTTTCATTGGTCGATGTTGACCACTCCCCTGATCAAACAATTTCAAAAACTCGGAAAAGTCAGAAAAATTTCAAAAACTCGGAAGTCAGAAAAAGTTCAAAAACTCGGAAAAGTCTGAAAACTCGGAAAAATCAAAAAAAACGAAAAAAACGAACCGTTTGTCATAGAGACTCGCGAGAGACCCTCTCCCGTTTGATTTGATTTGATTTGATTTTATTGATGGATTAAAAACACACAACAAGGATCCAAAGGATAACATGAGAAAGAGTAAAACCCTTATTTCCGTCATGGTCCCAGGGCTGTTAGGCCACAACAAAAAACACGACAATAACACAACACTCATACATTTAAAACATTATAAGACTAACCTATCGCTAAAATTGTATACCCCACAATAACTAAAAACTGATTGGAAACCCATTCAAACTATAGGGGGCTATTCTTCTATTCTGTCCATGAGCCACTTCCTGACGCTTCTCTTGAAGCTGTGGAGGCTCAAGCTCTGCTTGATGGGGATAGGCAGCTTGTTCCAATCCTGGGCTCCAGAGAAAGTAAGGGAGCATTGGCCCAGTTTCGATCGGAAAGAAGCAGGCTTCAGGTTTGCTATGCTTGCTCTAGTTCTGTGGTTGTGGGATTCGTTGACCGGGGTGAAGTAGTTTTGGAGGTATCTAGGGGACCTTTGGTTTATAATATTGTGCACTATGTTCAGTCTGAGCTGGGTAACTCTGGCCTCTATAGGAAGCCAGTTTAGCTCCTGGAAGTGACTCCTCCCTATGTGGGTGCGAGGGCCAAGACCCATTACCACCCTTACTAGCTTATTTTGGGAAACCTGAAGCTTCTTTTTTATGTTCACTGTCAGGCCCTCGAACCACGATACGCTACCATAGTCAAAGTGGCAGAGTACTAGGCTATTTGCTAATAGCCTGAGGCTATCTCTGCCAAGGAGGTTGGCTTTCCTAGCTAGGTACCTGGTGCGGGCGTTGACTTTGCCCAGTACTTGGGAGGCCATAGCCTCCCCATCTAGGCTCCCGTCTATCATACAGCCTAGATACTTCGCTTTTTTTTGCTGTTTTAGGGTTACAGCTCCTAGCTGGATATTAAACTCCTGTGCTTTCCTGAGCTTGGGCTTGGAGGCTAATAGTACTGCCTCTGTTTTACCTAGGTGAAGAGAAAGCCTGTTGTCCGAAAGCCACCTGCTGACCCCTGCAAGTTCTTCACCTAGCATCTGTTCTAGTGTGTTCTAATCCTTGTGTGAGACTAGCAGGGCTGAGTCGTCTGCAAATAAAAACAAGTTACATGAGCATGCTGCTGACATGTCATTTATGTACAGTAAAAAAAGGAGAGGTCCTAGCACGCTTCCTTGTGGGACCCCACATACAATGGGCTTGGCCTCTGACATAGTGCCACTGACCTCAACCTGCTGCACCCTATCAGCAAGGTAGGAAGAGAACCATCTGACCACTGTCTCAGACATACCCAAGGCCTTAAGCTTGGAGAGCAGTATGTCATGGTTCACTGTGTCGTGCACAGGCGTCACCCACACTTTCACAATTTCCCCCGCGTGGAATTGTCTAGTTGTTATTGTTATTATTAACAATATTATTATGATGGTTGTATCAACCCTAAATCTGAGTTGGGGGGGGGGGAATGCAATGCAGACAAACAGCTGCATACAGTGCGACCATTTCACTCACATTTGCCCATTCATTTTTAGACACATCACACACCATCGGTGTGTGTACTGTATGTGTGCTGTCATAGCTCCACCTACAGGCCTAATGAAGAACACCAGGAGAACACCAGGATGTGAATGGAGGGTGAATGTGAGGTATATCGTGTAAATAAGTTTTGATTGATCGCAAGACTACACTGTAAAAAAATAAATAATAATAAGTTACCAGAACTTAAAAATATTGAGTTCAGTTACTGTGCATTAAGGTTTTCAGTTTTCAATCCATAATAAGTTAACAGAAAAATAAGTACACAACCACATTATTTCAACCTAATAAAACTATGTTTATTGTCATTGTTTTAAGAACACAAGTTGACTTGGTAATACTCACATTTTGAGTAAAAAAATAGCTTTAGTTTTAACATGTGCAATGTTCAATGAAATAGAAAAATAAATAATAAAATTTGTTGATTAATCCCACTGGTCACAATGGTGACCGTAATAATGTTTTTGTTATAAGGCTCTGCAAATGTTACTGAATGATGTAGCAATGTATTTCCAGCTAAATTAAAATAATAAACAAATAAAGGGTCTCAATTAAATATGTGGTAGTAAAAAGAACCTGTGGGAGGATTTCAACAAGATAAATGCGACAACAGTGCAAAATATTTCACTATAATATTTCAAAAAAAAAAAAAAAAAAAACACAAAAATAATTATAATATTTGTTTAGTTTTTTTTAATGCTGCCCCCTATGCCTATGAAAATGCCCTGCGTGCCTATGCAGGCACGCGTGTCTAGGGTTGCCTACCCCTGGACTAGAGTATCAAAATTAATGGCACTGGATGGCCATTTTGGATAATCATGCCAAATATTTACTGGTACACACATTACAAAAACCTTTGTAAGAAATTCATTTTCCGTGGGCTTTTTATAAATGTTGGACCTGTACTACATAAGACTTCAGGCTATGGAACCATTGTGTTTTCCAGCTCCTACCTCTCAGCTGGAACTTAAAAACAGGCATCTGGTAACCAGTAAAAAGAAATTTACACAAGTACACAAAACCTTTACTTCAGTGTGTTCAAACCTGTGTTATTTTTTCTTTATTGTGTAAGAAACTTCATAATGTTACCTTCCAAAAGAGACCAGACTCATGCATGTGCTATACGTATAAAGTATAATAAATTGCAAATTATTTTGGGTATGCAATCGTCAAAAACTCAAAGTAAACTTGCCCCATTTTTGCCCGATGCTTAAGAGGTTAATACCAAGGATAATTGTATCCCTTAAATAACAATGCAAATAAAGATAGTTCAAACACATTCAAATCTACTGGAAACAGTTGGCCATTGTGTAACACAGCAGCCACAGCTAAATTAAAAGTAGCGTTTTCTTACCTCAGTCAGAGCAGGTGTCGGCCGAGGCCTTCGTCTGGCTCCAGTTTCCTTTCCTACCAGGGTAATTGAGGTGTAGCATTATGAAACTGGTCCAGCGGAGTCCGCCCCCCCAGCAGGGGCAGCCATCTTGGCTTGGCAGATGCTGTACATGGCTGATTGAGTTCCCTCTCAGATGGGCTTGGCGTGGGATGTAGCACCCTACAGCCAACAGGTCACACACACACACACACACACACACACACACACACACACATACACAGAGAGAAGGACACATTGGCACAACAGACACACACACACAGACACAGAGAAGGACAAGTTGGCATGACACACACACACACACACAGAAGGCACAACAGACACACACACAGAAGGAAAGGTTGACAAGACACACACACAGAAGGACATGTTGGCATGACACACACGCACAGACAGACACAGAGAAAGACATGTTGGCACAACACACACACACACACACACTCACACACACACACACACACACACTAATAGTCAGACAAGCATGCAGTTTAGTAGATACAAATAACATTTTGTCACAGTATACACACTACACACAAACAGAGAGAAGCATGCAAGTTGGTGGTAGACACACACAGACGTTTTGGGATGGAACACTCTGCTAATGTCAAGCACGCAGATTTCTAGTGGACACTGTATGGGTGTAACGGTACACAGAAGCCACAGTTCGGTACGAGTTCGGTACAACACAAACAAAATCTCAAATGCATATGGCTAGGTTTATTTTTATTTATTATTGCACAGTAATAATAATAATGATACACTTTATTTGTATAGCACCTTTCATACAGAAACTGCAGCTCAAAGTGCTTCACAACAGAAAAAAGACAGGCATAAAATGAGCACATAAAGTGCAGACATATAAAATCACAGTTTTTCAAATTAGCATCCCAACATTAACATCCCAACAGGCCACATTGTTTATGGTTTGATTCAGTTTTAAATAGACAATAATAAAACGAGTAAGATAAACTAGACAGTAAAATAGTGCAATAGTACAGTGCAATAAAATAGTAGAATAGAATAGATCACATTTTTTTTTACAGTGCAATAAAATAGTTCTGGATTACTGTTCAACAGTTCAAAGTCATCTTTACCTTCTCTGTGTTATGGTTTGACACCGACCCCAAACGCAACGACACAAGAGAGTTGGATTCAGAGTTGCCAAATACAAGGGCTTGTTTATTTGGTGACTAGAATAAGTGAAACAGGGAAAGCAGGTCAACAAGAAACAGGTACAATGAACAAGGGGCAAAGTTCTGCTGCTCTGCAGCTTCTCCCGGAAGGGTAGTCTTGGGAAGCAGGAGCAGACCTCTGTACCGCTCTGCAGACTCTCACGGCGGACCTCTCAGATGTTGTGCAAGACCGAGAGAGGGAGAGAGGGAACGGGTCAGTGACAGAGCAGACTTGAAACGAGCTGGAGGACAGGGTGTTATATTCTTCGTGTTAAACAACACAGTGATGAGCAATATTCCAGAAACAGCCCAAGTGAATATCTTCATGTAAACACACAGTGAGCAAAAATCCAAACACCGTCCAATTGTGAAATACTATCTTCGTGTAAATACACAGTGAGCAAAAATCCAACACAGTCCAAATGTGAAACAATATCTTCGTGTAAATACACAGTGAGCAAAAATCCAAACACAGTCCAAATGTGAAATAATATCTTCGTGTAAATACACAGTGGGAGGTGGAAGATCCCAAAATATTATTCCATAAAGGAAAGAGCAAAAAACGTTAATGGCTGGGTGAGTGACTGTCTGACAAAAAGGTGGTAGACTTCAGTGTAAAGGTTACACACGAAAATCGGAATTAGGTCAAGACAGTCAGTCTAGAAAAACTCACCCAGACGAGCTGCGTAAAAGGAACAGGATCAACAGTGGAGGCGAGCGCGCGCCACGGAGCAGGTATCCAAGCGGAGGCTTCTAGGAAAGCGGAGGCTTCTAGGAATTTCCTGGAGAATAGCACAGTGAAACAGCAGCTACGGGGAAAAACATCCAGCGACAAAATCAAGACGAACCAACAACTTAGGGTGGGGAAAACGGGGTATAAATAATGAGGGATCGATTGATTGAAAGGCAGTGACAGCTGGGGAATGTGATTGAAAAGCGTGGGGAAGTGAGGGAACCAATCAGCGACGTCTCAGATGACGTCAGCGGGGAGAAACGTGTGAACGAGGGAATTGAAATACTTGACAGAAAAAATGAATGAAAACAAAGCGAGGGTGGTTAAAAGAACAGAACGAGTGAGAAGGCAAGGACAGAAACCTCACAGTACCCCCCCCTCAACGGGAGCCGCCCGGCGACCAGGCCGACCCGGCTCGTCAGGATGGGCCCGATGGAAGTCGGTGATCAAGCCGGGATCCACGATGAGCTGCCGGGAGACCCAGCTACGCTCCTCAGGGCCGTAACCCTCCCAGTCCACCAGGTATTGGAATCCCCGGCCCCGCCGACGAACGCCCATCAACCGGCGGACCTGCCACTGGGGGTGACCATCCACTAGCACAGGAGGCGGTGGATCAGGAGCCGGAGGCATAAGGGGACTGAGGGAGACGGGCTTAACCCGGGAGACATGGAACACGGGGTGGATGTGCATGGATGCAGGAAGCTTCAGGCGCAGGGCCGCCGGACTGAGTACCTTCAGGACCTCGAAAGGACCGACGAAGCGAGGGTTGAGCTTCTTGGCCGAGGACCGTAGCGGGAGGTCCTTCGCGGAGAGCCACACCCTCTGCCCAGGGCGGTAAGTCGGCGCGGGAACCCGGCGCCGGTCGGCACCACGACAGGCGCGCTCAGATGTCCGGAGCAGCGCGGTCCTGGTGATCTCCCAAACGCGACGGCAGCGGTCGAGGTGGACCTGCACGGAGGGAACTGCCACTTCCGTCTCCAGTGCGGGAAAAAGAGGGGGCTGGTAGCCTAGGGAGGCCTCAAAGGGGGAGAGGCCGGTGGCGGAACTGACCATTGAGTTGATCGAGTATTCAACCCAGGGAAGGAAACGACTCCAGGATGCCGGCCTCTCGGCTGCCACACACCGAAGAGCAGACTCCACGCTCTGGTTCATCCTCTCCGTCTGCCCGTTTGTCTGGGGATGGTAGCCGGAGGAGAGACTGACCGTTGCCCCCAATCCCTTGCAGAAAGCCCGCCAAACCTGGGAGGTGAACTGGGGCCCCCGGTCAGAGACGATGTCCTGGGGGAAACCGTGAAGGCGGAACACGTGGTGCGTCAGGAGGTCCGCCGTCTCGGCTGCTGAGGGAAGCTTGGAGAGGGCCACGAGGTGGACCCCCTTGCTGAATCGATCCACCACGGTCAGAAGGCAGGTGTTCCCCTGGGAGGAGGGTAGTCCAGTGACGAAGTCGAGCGCCACATGTGACCACGGACGGCTTGGAACGGGAAGTGGCTGCAAGAGCCCGGAGGGTGCCTGGTGAGAGGCCTTGCTGCGGGCACAGACCGCGCAGGCCAATACGAACTCCTTGACGTCGTTTCGCATGGTGGGCCACCAGAAACGACGAGCCAGGAAGGAGAACGTGCGATGGACGCCTGGGTGGCAGGCGAACCGGCTGGTATGGCCCCACAGCAGTACCTGGGACCGGACAGAGTCAGGGACGAAGAGACGGCTCCTAGGGACGTTGCTTGGAGCACGTTGGAAGCGTAGGGCACGCCTCACCACACCCTCGATGCCCAAGGTGATGGCTCCAACCACTCGGGCCTCCGGGATGATGGGAGATGGGTCCTCAGAGGGTGGAGCCCCCTTGGAGTGCATCCGGGACAGGGAGTCGGCCTTCGTGTTGCGGGAACCGGGGCGGAAGGTCAGCGAGAAGTCGAACCGACTGAGGAAACTGGCCCATCTCGCCTGCCGACCGTTGAGGCGCCTGGAAGCGCGGATGAACGTTAGGTTCTTGTGGTCCGTCCAGATGGTAAAAGGCTCCTCGGCACCCTCTAGCCAATGACGCCACTCCTCCAGAGCCGCCACGACCGCCAGTAGCTCCCGATTGCCGGTGTCGTAGTTCCTCTCGGCGGGGAGGAAGCGACGCGAGTAGAAGGCGCAAGGATGTACCTTCTGGTCGGAAGGAGAACGCTGGGATAGGACAGCGCCCAGGCCAGAATCCGAGGCGTCCACCTCCACGATGAACTGTCTCTTGGGGTCAGGGTGGAGCAGGATAGGAGCGGAAGTGAACCTTCTCTTGAGAGAGCGGAACGCAGCGCATGCCGCTGGGGACCAGTCGAACGGCAGAGCGGGGGAGGTCAGCTTGGTAAGAGGCTCCGCCACTTGGCTGTAGTTCCGGATGAACCTTCGGTAGAAGTTTGCGAACCCGAGGAAACTCTGTAGCTCCTTCCGAGTGGTGGGTTCCGGCCAATCCTCCACAGCCTGGATCTTGCGAGGATCCGCTCGGGTCAAGCCCTTCTCCACGATGAAGCCCAGGTAGTCGACGGAGTTGGAGTGGAAACGGCACTTCTCCGCCTTGACGAAGAGCCGATTGTGGAGGAGGCGCTCCAGCACCCGGCGGACATGCAGGATGTGTTCCTCGAGGGTCCTGGAAAAGATAAGAATGTCGTCCAGGTACACCACCACGAACACCTCCAGCATGTCACGGAGGACATCGTTCATGAGTGCCTGGAATACCGCCGGGGCGTTGGTGAGACCGAACGGCATCACAAGGTACTCATAGTGGCCCCTGGGGGTCTTGAAGGCGGTCTTCCATTCATCGCCCTCACGGATACGGACAAGATGATAGGCACTTCGGAGATCCAGCTTGGTGAAGAACGAGGCCTGGGTCAGTGGCTCGAAGGTGGAGCTCATGAGAGGTAGGGGGTATTTGTTCTTGATGGTGATCTCGTTGAGCTGACGATAGTCGATGCAGGGTCGCAGGTCCCCATCCTTCTTTCCAACAAAGAAGAACCCGGCCGCCACCGGGGAGGAGGAAGGCCGAATGAGTCCTGCTTCCAATGACTCAGAGATGTAGAGATCCATCGCCTTCTTCTCCGGGGCAGTCAGACTGTAGAGGCGGCTGCCGGGAAGGGGAGCCCCTTGGCGGAGGTTGATGGCGCAGTCATAGGGGCGGTGAGGTGGAAGGGACTGAGCCCTGGTCTTACTGAATACCTCCATGAGGTCGTGGTACTCGGGAGGAACGGACGAGGGATCCGGGGGCAACTCACCAGCCGGTCTCCGGGGCGGGGGACAAGACGCCGCCTGTAGACAGCGGGCGTGACAGGAGGAGCTCCAGCCCCTGATGGTACCGGAGGCCCAGGCGATGTGGGGCTCGTGCAGCGCGAGCCAGGGCCTACCCAGGACCACCGGGACAAGGGGGGATTGGGTAATGAGGAACTGGATCCTCTCTACGTGGTTCCCAGCAATGGTCAGCAAGACTGGGCCGGTCCGTTGAGAGATGTCGGCCAGGCGGTGTTGGTCCAACGAAAAGATCTCCAAGGGCCTCACAAGGGCCTCAAGAGGTATGTTGGCTTGGGTGGCAAACTCGAAGTCGAGGAAGTTCTCGTCTGCCCCAGAGTCGATGAGGGCCTCCACCGTGGCACGTTGGTCCCCCCAGGCCAGGGTGACGCTCAACAGATGGTCAGGTGGTGCGCGGCGCTGGGAATGGGAAAAACGGCTCACCAGGATCTCCCGGGGTCTTGGTGAGCCCGATCTTTTGGCCGGATAGGGCAGTCGGCGAGAAAGTGTCCCGTACCTCCGCAGTAGAGGCAGAGATCGGACCTGAGCCTTGCCTGACGCACCACCTGGCTCAGACGAGAGCGTCCCAGTGGTATGGGTTCCTCCTCGCGCACCGGACGGGGAAGCCTGTTACCCTCAGTAGTGTTGGGGACGGGGCGTCCAGGAGTCCGGGGTGCTTCAGGAGGTGACAGTTGGGTCCTCTCGCGCCTTCTCTCCAGGAGGCGTCCGTCAATACGGATGACAAGGCTAAACAGCTCCTCGAGGGAGTCGGGCACCTCCCTGGTAGCGAGCTGGTCCCGGACTGCGTCACTGAGCCCCCTAATGAAGGTTAGGCGAAGAGCAGGTTCGTTCCATCCACTCTCCACCGCCGCCAGTCGGAACTCCATGACATAGTCCGTCACCCTGCTGCTCCCTTGTCGGAAGGTCCCCAACCGGGCTCCAGGGTCCAGACCTCGGGCTGGATGATGGAACACTCTGCGGAGCTCCGCCACGAAGTCTGGGTAGGAGAACAAAAAATCTGCTTCCATTGCCCAGGAGGAAGTGACCCACTGGGCAGCATGGCCTGAAAGTAGGTTGGTTATATAAGCCACTCGGGACCCATGAGCAGAAAAACGGCTTGGTTGATGACGGAAAACCAACTCACATTGCATGATGAATGTGGCACACTCCTCGGGATTACCGTCGAACAGCCGAGGGACGGAGAGAAGGGGTTCCCGAGGAGCGAGATCTGCTGGGGCTGCGGGGAATGTTCCTGAAGGGTGTGAGAGATGAAAAGAATTAACGGCGTCGCCCAGCGAGTTAAGCTGGGCGAGAATCTCGGACTGTTGTCCCGCCATAGCGGCCATTGAACCCTGCATAGGCAGGACCTGGTCCCTGAGGTCCTGCACCGCAGCCGCAGCCCGCTCTAGTTGGAGACCATGATCCCTGGTCAACTCGACTTGAAATGCAAGTGCGGTTCTGACCCCCTCTGTGTCGGCTGGGGTCGTCATGGTTGGTTCGTAATGTTATGGTTTGACACCGACCCCAAACGCAACGACACAAGAGAGTTGGATTCAGAGTTGCCAAATACAAGGGCTTGTTTATTTGGTGACTAGAATAAGTGAAACAGGGAAAGCAGGTCAACAAGAAACAGGTACAATGAACAAGGGGCAAAGTTCTGCTGCTCTGCAGCTTCTCCCGGAAGGGTAGTCTTGGGAAGCAGGAGCAGACCTCTGTACCGCTCTGCAGACTCTCACGGCGGACCTCTCAGATGTTGTGCAAGACCGAGAGAGGGAGAGAGGGAACGGGTCAGTGACAGAGCAGACTTGAAACGAGCTGGAGGACAGGGTGTTATATTCTTCGTGTTAAACAACACAGTGATGAGCAATATTCCAGAAACAGCCCAAGTGAATATCTTCATGTAAACACACAGTGAGCAAAAATCCAAACACCGTCCAATTGTGAAATACTATCTTCGTGTAAATACACAGTGAGCAAAAATCCAACACAGTCCAAATGTGAAACAATATCTTCGTGTAAATACACAGTGAGCAAAAATCCAAACACAGTCCAAATGTGAAATAATATCTTCGTGTAAATACACAGTGGGAGGTGGAAGATCCCAAAATATTATTCCATAAAGGAAAGAGCAAAAACGTTAATGGCTGGGTGAGTGACTGTCTGACAAAAAGGTGGTAGACTTCAGTGTAAAGGTTACACACGAAAATCGGAATTAGGTCAAGACAGTCAGTCTAGAAAAACTCACCCAGACGAGCTGCGTAAAAGGAACAGGATCAACAGTGGAGGCGAGCGCGCGCCACGGAGCAGGTATCCAAGCGGAGGCTTCTAGGAAAGCGGAGGCTTCTAGGAATTTCCTGGAGAATAGCACAGTGAAACAGCAGCTACGGGGAAAAACATCCAGCGACAAAATCAAGACGAACCAACAACTTAGGGTGGGGAAAACGGGGTATAAATAATGAGGGATCGATTGATTGAAAGGCAGTGACAGCTGGGGAATGTGATTGAAAAGCGTGGGGAAGTGAGGGAACCAATCAGCGACGTCTCAGATGACGTCAGCGGGGAGAAACGTGTGAACGAGGGAATTGAAATACTTGACAGAAAAAATGAATGAAAACAAAGCGAGGGTGGTTAAAGGAACAGAACGAGTGAGAAGGCAAGGACAGAAACCTCACACTCTGTTTGGTATCCACAGTTTAAAACTTGACAGTCTTCCCTCTTGTTTGATACCCACTTTGACTCTTCGAACCTCCCACCCAGGGCAAACCTCCCTCTCAGTGCGCAGTTCCCTCTCTCAGTGTGCAGTTCTAGGCCTGGGTCCTACACAGTTTTAAAGCCTGACAGTCTCTTGTTTGATACCCATACAGTTTAATACCTGGCTGTTTTGAACCTGTAGTAAAAAGCAATAGACAGAGTAAAATAATACAGTGCAATAAATTAGTAGAATAGAATAGATAGTAAAATTATGCAACAGTGCAGTGCAATACAATAGAATGGACAATAGAATGGACAGAGTAAAATAGTGCTACAGTACAATCAACAGCGGAGTGTATTAGAAGGCTATGGTGAAGAGGTACGTTTTTAGCTTATTTTTTTTTAAATATTAAGAGATCTAGCTTCCCTAATGTCCATAGGTAGTGTGTTCCATAACTTTGGTGCATAGTTTGCTTAGACTGTGGCTTGGAACCTTCAATAGACCAGTAGTAGATGATCGCAATGTTCTAGGAGGCACATAGTTGACTAGAGAATTTGCAATGTAGCTTGGTCCTGTTCCATTTAGTGCTTTGTATATAAGGAGGAGGACCTTGAAATAAATTCTAAATGTTACCGGAAGCCAGTGTAGGTTAGCTAATACTGGACTGATGTGGTCTCTCCTCTTGGTTCTAGTTAGTATCCTAGCTGCCGAGTTTTGAATGAGTTGGAGTCGTTCTGTGTTTTTTGTTTGGGAAGCCGGTGAGGAGTGCATTACAGTACAGTCGGCTTGAGATAAAGGCATGGATCAGTTTTTCAGCATCTTTTTTATTTATAAATGGCCGTACCTTAGCTATGTTTCTAAGGTGGGAAAATGATGTTTTTGTCACCTTGTTGATGTGTGATTTAAAGCTTAGGTCTGAGTCTATTATAACACCAAGACTTGTAACTTTGGGTTTGATCCAAGGAGTAAGTTGCCCCATATTGCTCTGTAACATTTCTCTTTTTGTTATAGGACCGACTCGTAGGATTTCAGTTTTTCCCTCATTTAATTTTAGGAAGTTGTTCGTCATCCATTTGTTTATTGCTAAGAGACAGGCGGAAATGGAGTTAATAGCTGTGTGATCATTTGGTTCAGCGGAGATGTACAATTGTGTGTCATCTGCGTAACTATGGAAACATACATTGTGTTTTCTAATGATGTCTCCGAGTGGCAGCATGTATAGTGAGAATAATAATGGACCAAGGCAGCTCCCCTGTGGAACTCCGAAGTATAGGTGTCATGTTTCTCAGAAGAATGATCTCCCAGCCTGACGTAATATTTTCTCCCTTTGATATATGTTCTGATATATGTTCTGAATACATAGTCAGAAAGACCAACTAACTTTTCTAGATGATTTATTAGGATATCATGGTCGATCGTGTCAAACGTTGCGCTTAGATCTAATAGGATGAGAATTGAGACTTTGTTTGAATCAGAGTTTATTCTGAGGTCACTAATTATTTTTGTAAGAGCAGTTTCAGTGCTATGGTGTGTTCAGTAGTGCAAGTTATATTTAGTTCCACCTAGTGTCATATACAGTGGTGACTGGTCATTAAGGGAGAGCCCCACCTAGCGTCACCAAAAATAACTGCAGACAAATGTTATTCATTCTTAAAGATTTGCCTATTATTTGCTCAAATATATTATGTATGGATATAGCATCTTACTAAATTGCATATAAATTTTATTAGTATTTTAGTTCATGCCATCTCTCTGCCTTGCTGTTTCAGATTGCGTTCTTCTCCCGATCATTAGGTCTAAAATAGCACGAATGGGGCTAGCCCGTCTCAATCAATGCAGGGCGTACTGTACCTGGTGCAGGCTCAGGGTGTTGTCTCTCTTACAGTAGAGCACATCAATTTGATGGCAAGTGGGGCTCGGAGCTCTTAGCCCCAAGTGTAAACGTCATTTCGTATTTCAAAGTTGATTGGCTGGCGTCAGATTACAGTCGGTAAAGAAGCCTTTCATTGCTAACGGCAGCTACTGTAAACTACCTACCTAATGACGTTACGTAAAAGAATTAACAAGGTGGATTATTTACTCAAGCACAGGTTTGAAACCCTGAATTTGGAAGAGAACATTTCAATCAAACGTCTGGGTCCACACCAGCCACTGGATATCGTCATAACTCAAACAGTTTGCAAAGGTAACCGTGGGTAACCGTTAACATCCATCCATGAGAACAACCTAGAAGAGGCTTTTACTGACACCGTCAGTCTGCTGAAAATCATGATAACAACTCCTATGACGACAGAGAGGAACTTTTACACCTTAAAGAGGATACAAGCGTTTACTCGCAATACCATTACGCTGATTCAGGAGCTACAGGACTTTGTTCCCAAAGTAATCGACAAGTTCGCCCAGAGGAAGTGAGCCCACAGATTTGGTGAGTGATATTTTATCATCCTGATGTTATGGTCCTGGTCCGTGCTTTGGCAATGCTGTTGTGTTGAATCGCTTGATGATGGTAGTGTCATGTTTAAAGACAAGGTTGTTGTCATAATGTGGTCGTCATAGAATCCCTAAAGAGTTGTCTATGTGTGCTTTGGTGTGGCCTTCAGTGGCGTTGAGCTCTATAATAGCAGTTAATTTAATCCATCACAAAGTGCAAAGAAAAAAAAAACAGAATGCAATAAATAAAGCTTCGGCTTAATAATGAACTTGCTGTCACGGATGACATAATGCTAATGATTCCAAAATGATACGCAACTCGTCTAGAATAAGCTTAGCATTTCTGCATCTTGTTGCATGTAGCATTTGTCGCATACATGTAGATCGACCACCTCTCTCTCTCTCTCTCTCTCTCTCTCTCTCTCTCTCTCTCTCTCTCTCTCTCTCTCTCTCTCTCTCTCTCTATCTCTCCCTCTCTCTCTCTTTCTGTGTCTCTTTCTCGCTGTCTTTTTGTCCTCTCTCCCTCTCTGTCTGTCTCCTGTGTGTGTGTGTGTGTGTGTGTGTGTGTGTGTGTGTGTGTGTGTGTGTGTGTGTGTGTGTGTGTGTGTGTGTGTGTGTGTGTGTGTGTGTGTTATTCTGGCCCCCCTGCTCCTGCTGCCCCCTGTGTGTGCCAACTGTGCCCACTCTCCCCTCTATCCCCCCGGTGGCCATCAGGCTTACCCCCTGGCATGGCTGGTATAAAGAGATAACACACACACACACACACACACACACACACACACACACAGGGATGCAGGAGCACACACACACACACACACACACACACACACACACACACACACACACACACACACACATACACACACACACACACACACACACACACACACACACACACACACACACACACACACACACACACACACACACACGTTCAGTAACAGTCTCTCTGTGTGTGTGTCTCCAGGTGGTGGTTCATATAACAGATGAGAATGACTGCACTCCAGAGTTCCTTCACTCCATCTACAGCAGAGACAACATCCCAGAGAGCGTCCCGTCTGGCACCTCACTGCTGCAAGGTAACACCACACACACACACACACACACACACACACACACACACACACACACACACACACACACACACACACACACACACACACACACTCACTCACTCACTCACTCACTCACTCACTCACTCACTCACTCACTCACTCACTCACTCACTCACTCACTCACTCACTCACTCACTCACTCACTCACTCACTCACTCACTCACTCACTCACTCACTCACTCACTCACTCACTCACTCACTCACTCACTCACTCACTCACTCACTCACTCACTCACTCACTCTCACACACACACACACACTCACTCACTCACTCACTCACTCACTCACTCACTCACTCACTCACTCACTCACTCACTCACTCACTCACTCACTCACTCACTCACTCACTCACTCACTCACTCACACAACAAGTGCTATAGACAGATACTACCAGATATGGCCAAATAACTTTCCATACTTCCATACTCCATATAATACTCAATATTACAATACTACGATATGTCAGGTCGTTGCTATCACGCATGTAATGTTTGATAGACAGACAGACAGACAGACAGACAGACAGACAGACAGACAGACAGACAGACAGACAGACAGACAGACAGACAGACAGACAGACAGACAGACAGACAGACAGACAGACAGACAGACAGACAGACAGACAGACAGACAGACAGACAGACAGACAGACAGACAGACAGACAGACAGACAGACAGACAGACAGACAGACTGACTGACTGGTGGGTAGGTAGGGTAACTGGCAACACGGCAACCTGGTCCCCAAGTGGGAATCAAACCCAGGACCTTGTAGCTGTGAGGCGACAGTGTTTTTATTTTTTTTTTATTATCAAAAATAATCAGTTTACATTTTATGCATTTTCTATATATATACACACTATATTATTAAATTTTCTTACTCACATTTCCCAGGCATAGCCCACCCCCTTCTTTTGCGTTTCCCTAAATCAACCAACACAAAAGAAAAACAGAACAAGCCACTCCATGTATAGATAGATAGATAGATAGATAGATAGATAGATAGATAGATAGATAGATAGATAGATAGATAGATAGATAGATAGATAGATAGATAGATAGATAGATCGATAGATCGATAGATCGATAGATAGATAGATAGATAGATCGATAGATCGATAGATAGATAGATAGATAGATAGATAGATAGATAGATAGATAGATAGATAGATAGATAGACACAGGAGACACACACACATACACATACACACACACAAGGGAGAGAGTCGATGAGACATGACCTCTGTGAACCAGTGGCCGTAATATAAGACTCTTATCAGCCTCCCTGGGCCTGCCCTGATCCTATCAATGGAATTTAATGGCTTCTACTACCACACACACACACACACACACACACACACACACACACACACACACACACACACACACACACACACACACACACACACACACACACACACACACACACACACACACACACACACACACACACACACGCACGCGCACGCACACACACACACAATCTGGACTATGTTCTGTGGACTTTTTCTCTGGGTACTTTTATAATGCAGTCTCTGGCAGTCTACCATAGGTGTGTGTTGGCCAGAG
>NC_140183.1:26071744-26076744 GCF_963971535.1 Notolepis coatsorum
TCTCTTTTTTGTCTTGTTTATTCAGCAGGGAGATGAAACTGCTACGCCTACTAAAAGCACACAAACAGTGCCAGTGGATGCACAGCAGATAACTGAGCCATATCAGCCCAATCCAAAAGAAATACCAGTTAAGAAACTGGCAAACAAAACTCTACGTTTTCCAAGAGAAATGGTTTAAAGAATTTTCTTGGATTCACTACAGTCATACTGTGAGTGGAGTCCTGTGCTTTTATTGTGCAAAAGCATTTCAACGTGAGAAGTCTACCCTGGCGAAATACACTGAGCCAGCATTTGTTTCTGCTGGATTCAGAAATTGGAGAAAGGCTGTGCAGAAATGTACAGATCAGCATTTATGATCAGGTGGAGGTCTTTGTGAGGCTGTTGCTGGTTGTTCCCACATCCTCTGCTGAAGCTGAGAGGAGTTTCAGCGGACTCCGGAGGTTGAAGACCTGGCTTCGCAACTCCATGAAGCAGAAACGGTTGAACAGTGTGGCAGTTTGTCATATACATCAAGAAAGGGTTGATGCCTTTGACATGAGAAAACTCTGTGAGGAATTCATCTCTGCCCATGATCGGAGACAACATGTGTGTGGAAGCATTGGATGAGTTTAAATGTCAAAATGTCACTTTAAATAATGGAAAAGTCACTTTAAAGGAATGAGGTATATAAAAAGTAGAGGTGGGCATAGATTAATTTTTTTAATCTAGATTAATCTATCTGCAATCCTGGATTTAATCTAGATTAATCTAGATTAAAATGGCTCAAAAAAAAAGAAAACCTGCCGAAGGCATTCAAAATATGTGTGTTCTACCCAAATAATGACCAGAAGTAAGTCCTTACTTTTTCTTTCCTCCTTATGTTTCTCAGGCCAGGTGGCCCATTACACCATGAGCCCATCTCTCGTTTCCAAAATGCATTACAGACTGTTTGAAAAAGCTGTTTTGCTATGATAATTGGAAATATCAAAATAATGTTCAATAAGATGTACTTGTGTTTAATAAGTTGTTTTATTCAGAAGTTAACAAAAATAAATAATATTACCAGTACAGTACAGTATCTAGCACTCTCAGGAGCAAAACAGAAAGAATCATTTCAAACTTGAACTATGTGACATGGCTTGAATCAACTGCTCCAGTGGAGTTGCTCAGTGGCCAATGGTGTCAACTGTGGTTGTACTGGGCAGCTCCCAGGTGTGAATGTGAAGCAGGGCATTCCTGAAAAAGAGCATCTGTGCTCAGCGAACCTACCCTGGGTAAATAAAGGTAAAAAAAAAAAAAAAATTTCTTTTTTCTTTTTTTAGATTAATGCGTTAATTATATTATCGCGCGATACTAGTATAGTGTTAACGCAGCACGTTAACGCCGTTAACGGCCCAGCTTTAATAAAAAGTCACTTCAAGGAAAGAACAGATGTGGCTCTTGTATAATATAGTTTGGATACATTAAGTATAATAATGACGGAGTTATAATTGTATATTGTATAGTCTACATAGGAACCAGTGCCCTCTCACGTATTTTATTATTGTATTATTGCACAATCGATGCAGGCATGCCCATAAGAGTTCGAGTTTTATATGTGTGTGTTATATAACTTAATGTACCAGTGCATAAGAGTTTGATTTATATTAACGTTTTGTACCTGTAATAAAATTTGATTAAAAGTGATTGGTGTCTGTGAAATATCTGTCTATGACCTCGTTGTATTTAAAAGCCTCTAGACTGTTGTTTTATACATACAGTATGTTGTCTACTTGACCCTCAAAGTGCACCAGATTGATGCATTTAAAATTCTAAATGTTCAACATTTTCGCCGGACCACGGCCATTAAAACACAGTGCAACTAGGTATGAAATCACCAACGCACCACTGACCACGCCCCCAAATGTGTCCCCTCCACCATTGAAAACAAAATTACGCCCTTGTTTATTAGCTATTCATATTGAAAAACAAAAACGTTGATCAAAGTATACAAATCACAAATATATATAAGTATAATATAAATAATACATGAATCAAAACACAATGAGATCAAATCAAGATCTTGCAAACAGAAGAATTTACTAAGTACTTCTGTTTTACTCATTGTCTCTCAGCTGTGTTAACTGCTTTGCCCTCACCCAGCACTGTCAATGTATTTTCTTCATCTATAAATCATGAAAGATCTGGGTTTTAATAATGAATAACTAGTTTGTTATTCTTCTTTCGTGTAACGTCAGAGGTCCAACTCCGTATCTTGTAGCCATGCCCTTAACTCTGGTCCCACATCAAAGAGGCTGGCTTCCGAGGGTGGTTTGTATAGGGGGCAGATGGTATATTAAGTATTGTGAAGAACTCTCTCCTCATGAATTCTCATTATCCTCTCTTCATTCGAGTGACGTTTTTGTCTTTGGTGTAAAATAATCGTATTATTTATATTACATCGTATTACTATAATTTCCTATTGACGCCTTGGCACAAATTATATCCTCCAGTTCCACTGTCTTTAGGCGCCACCTCGTTTGAGATCAGTGCTCTGACGCTGCACTGAAAGATGCTCTACCCTACGGGAGAGGAACAGATTGGTGTTTCGATGTTTAACGTTACTGTACTTCAAGATGAACTCAATTAAAGGGGGAAAAGGGGTTAAAGGGGAACACCACCCAAGTTAAGAATTCCAGTATGTTGTCCAGTATGTTATATTATGTGCTACTCTCTCCCAAAGCCAGAAACCACAGAAGTAAGACTCAAACTTACCATATCATTTAATATGACTTTTACCCTGGCTGTCCTATGGTTAATTATTATACGGTAAAACAGAAAATACCACCATATTGTACACCATGGTAAAACAGAAAATACCACCATATTGTCCTCTCCTCTCTCTCCTCCTCTCCTCTAGTCCTGGCGAGGGACTGTGATACCGGTGTGAACTCGGAGCTCACCTACTTCATCCACAGCCTTGACTTCGACATCACTTCCAGGGGTGTGGTCAGCCCCAGCCAGCAGCTGGACTACGAGCGGCCCAATCACATGTATGAGTTTGTGGTGGTTGCCGTGGATGCAGGGACCCCTCCCCGCACAGGCACCGCCTCCATCCGCATCCGCATGGCCAATAGCAACGACGAGGCGCCTGTCTTCTCTCAGACCCTGTAAGTTATATCTATCTATCTATCTATCTATCTATCTATCTATCTATCTATCTATCTATCTATCTATCTATCTATCTATCTATCTATCTATCTATCTATCTATCTATCTATCTATCTATCTATCTATCTATCTATCTATCTATCTATCTATCTATCTATCTATCTATCTATCTATCTATCTATCTATCTATCTATCTATCTATCTGTCAATCTATCTATCTATCTATCTATCTATCTATCTATCTATCTATCTATCTATCTATCTATCTATCTATCTATCTATCTATCTGTCTATCTATCTATCTATCTGTCAATCAATCTATCTATCTGTCAATCTATCTATCTGTCAATCAATCTATCTATCTGTCAATCTATCTATCTATCTATCTATCTATCTATCTATCTATCTATCTATCTATCTATCTATCTATCTATCTATCTATCTATCTATCTATCTATCTACTTTATATATATATATATATATATATATATATATATATATATATATATATATATATATATATATATATATATATATATATATATATATATATATATATATATATATATATATATATATATATATATATATATATACTGTATCTATCTATCTATCTATCTGTCCATCCGTCCGTCTGTTCATCCGTCTTGTCTATCTCTATATATATGTAGTCATCATTCAGTGTAGGGGAGAACGGGGATGGTTGTCACACTTTTTACTCTAGTGTGAATTGCTCATCAGATGTAAACAAGACAAACGTCTTTCTCTGGTCTGCATCCCCTTAACAATTGTGTGTATTGATCCGTACTGTACTGTTAAATAAAGTTTTTATTCATTCATTCATTCATTCATTCATTCATTCATTCATTCATTCATCAAAACATCTTTCAATAGGCATTCCTACATTAAATTGAAGCTTAAGATGTTGGCTTGAAATGTGTATCCCTCTCATTTTCCAACGTATTGTAACAAAGAGGAAATTACCTATCAAAGACACTGACACATTGTGACAACCAACCCCATCACAGGGATGGTTGTCACACACTATGGGGTTGGTTGTCACTATGTGTTTTAATGGGAAAATCTTAAAAAGAAGGCAAGAAGGAAGAACTAAATTTGAAAGTTGAGTTGCATTGACAAGTTGACAAATACATAACTTAATGCATCTTAACATGAACATAAACAGAAAAGACATCTTTAGGCCATCCTATATAACAAATAAGAACGAAATAAATAGGCCTAACAATAATAGCCAACACAACTAGGCTACACTCATTCACTATCTGAGTTAGAGTGATGGCAAATGTAGGGTCTGGGCACTCCAACTAAGCAGAGAGCTTGTGTGCCCACTGGTTGCACATCCAACACTTCTCCCATACCTCCCCTGAACGGCTGTTGGAGAACGTTTCCATACAAACCAAACAAAAACAATCATCTTCATCTGATGAAGACTCCTCATGTCTCTTTCTTTTCTGTTTCTTCTTCTTGCTGGCTGCCTTTTACAGCTGGGGTGGACTACACTGGGATGTACTAGCCTTGGCAGGTGGTCTAGGCTGGGATGTACTGGGCTTGGCAGGTGGTCTAGGCTGGGATGTACTAGGCTTGGCAGATGGTCTAGGCTGGTATGTACTAGGCTTGGTAGGTGGTCTAGGCTGGGATGTACTAGGTTTGGTAGGTGGGCTGGGGTGCATTGGGCTCTGCTCGGTCTGTCCTCAGCTCATCCATCACCTCCAAGTTGGTGAAGAAACGGTTCATGTGCTCATTAAAAGCATTGTCATGTGCTTGTCACATGTGACAACCAACCCCAAAGAAAATGTGACGACCAACCCCAACTGGAATGTCTTGCTAGTATCAAGGCTAACAACCATCAA
>NC_140183.1:26084244-26104244 GCF_963971535.1 Notolepis coatsorum
CTGCACCGCTACAGCACAAGTACCTCTGAAGTGTACTTACCACTGCACCGCTACAGCACAAGTACCTCTGAAGTGTACTTACCACTGCACCGCTACAGCACAAGTACCTCTGAAGTGTACTTACCACTGCACCGCTACAGCACAAGTACCTCTGAAGTGTACTTACCACTGCACCGCTACAGCACAAGTACCTCTGAAGTGTACTTACCACTGCACCGCTACAGCACAAGTACCTCTGAAGTGTACTTACCACTGCACCGCCACAGCACAAGTACCTCTGAAGTGTACTTACCACTGCACCGCTACAGCACAAGTACCTCTGAAGTGTACTTACCACTGCACCGCTACAGCACAAGTACCTCTGAAGTGTACTTACCACTGCACCGCTACAGCACAAGTACCTCTGAAGTGTACTTACCACTGCACCGCTACAGCACAAGTACCTCTGAAGTGTACTTACCACTGCACCGCTACAGCACAAGTACCTCTGAAGTGTACTTACCACTGCACCGCCACAGCACAAGTACCTCTGAAGTGTACTTACCACTGCACCGCCACAGCACAAGTACCTCTGAAGTGTACTTACCACTGCACCGCTACAGCACAAGTACCTCTGAAGTGTACTTACCACTGCACCGCTACAGCACAAGTACCTCTGAAGTGTACTTACCACTGCACCGCTACAGCACAAGTACCTCTGAAGTGTACTTACCACTGCACCGCTACAGCACAAGTACCTCTGAAGTGTACTTACCACTGCACCGCCACAGCACAAGTACCTCTGAAGTGTACTTACCACTGCACTGCTACAGCACAAGTACCTCTGAAGTGTACTTACCACTGCACCGCTACAGCACAAGTACCTCTGAAGTGTACTTACCACTGCACCGCTACAGCACAAGTACCTCTGAAGTGTACTTACCACTGCACCGCTACAGCACAAGTACCTCTGAAGTGTACTTACCACTGCACCGCTACAGTACAAGTACCTCTGAAGTGTACTTACCACTGCACCGCTACAGCACAAGTACCTCTGAAGTGTACTTACCACTGCACCGCCACAGCACAAGTACCTCTGAAGTGTACTTACCACTGCACCGCCACAGCACAAGTACCTCTGAAGTGTACTTACCACTGCACCGCCACAGCACAAGTACCTCTGAAGTGTACTTACCACTGCACCGCCACAGCACAAGTACCTCTGAAGTGTACTTACCACTGCACCGCCACAGCACAAGTACCTCTGAAGTGTACTTACCACTGCACCGCTACAGCACAAGTACCTCTGAAGTGTACTTACCACTGCACCGCTACAGCACAAGTACCTCTGAAGTGTACTTACCACTGCACTGCCACAGCACAAGTACCTCTGAAGTGTACTTACCACTGCACCGCTACAGCACAAGTACCTCTGAAGTGTACTTACCACTGCACCGCTACAGCACAAGTACCTCTGAAGTGTACTTACCACTGCACCGCTACAGCACAAGTACCTCTGAAGTGTACTTACCACTGCACCGCTACAGCACAAGTACCTCTGAAGTGTACTTACCACTGCACCGCCACAGCACAAGTACCTCTGAAGTGTACTTACCACTGCACCGCCACAGCACAAGTACCTCTGAAGTGTACTTACCACTGCACTGCCACAGCACAAGTACCTCTGAAGTGTACTTACCACTGCACCGCCACAGCACAAGTACCTCTGAAGTGTACTTACCACTGCACCGCTACAGCACAAGTACCTCTGAAGTGTACTTACCACTGCACCGCTACAGCACAAGTACCTCTGAAGTGTACTTACCACTGCACCGCCACAGCACAAGTACCTCTGAAGTGTACTTACCACTGCACCGCCACAGCACAAGTACCTCTGAAGTGTACTTACCACTGCACCGCCACAGCACAAGTACATCTGAAGTGTACTTACCACTGCACCGCTACAGCACAAGTACCTCTGAAGTGTACTTACCACTGCACCGCCACAGCACAAGTACCTCTGAAGTGTACTTACCACTGCACCGCTACAGCACAAGTACATCTGAAGTGTACTTACCACTGCACCGCCACAGCACAAGTACCTCTGAAGTGTACTTACCACTGCACCGCTACAGCACAAGTACCTCTGAAGTGTACTTACCACTGCACCGCTACAGCACAAGTACCTCTGAAGTGTACTTACCACTGCACCGCCACAGCACAAGTACAAATGTCAATGTGGTTATTAGCGTCTGATCCCTTCTGCTTCTCCTAGTGCCACAACTACAGTGTAAACACCGGAGTCCTGGAGAACCAGCCGCCCGGCTCCTTCGTGCTCCGCGTCCACGCCCACGACGCAGACATGGGGGTCAACGGGGAGGTGAAGTACGGGATCATGCACCGTGACGGGGTGCGGTCTGGCTTCGACATCGACCCCGACACAGGTTAGAGAGCTGACACGCGGCTGCTGCTGCCGCACCACACTATATATAGGGTTGTTTCCACTCTTAACCCTTTCACTACCACACTACAAAGGGTTAACCCTTTCACTACCACTGTGTGATAGTGGCTCGGGGAGGTAGAGCAGTCGTCTGGTTAATCCGGAGGTTGCCGGTTCGATTCCCGCTCCTCCCGGACAGCATGGTCTCTCTCTCTCCTCGGAGCAGGGAACACTGCTAGTTACTGCTAAGCCCCTGTCTGCCTTATCACCCAGCCCGCACCGCTCTGCTGCTCCTCTGCACACACGTACACACTCACACGCACACACGCACAGACACACACACACACAGCATGGTTGCTTCCGCCGTCTGTGGGTGAATGGGTAAAATGTGAGGAACAAATTGTAAATCGCTTTGGATAAAAGCTGCTATATGAATGCACCATTTACTACCACACAACAAAGTGTAAACCCTTTCACTACCACACTAATAGTGAAAGGGTTAAGCCCTTAGACTCTGTATATCATTCAGCCATCAGATGCATCACTGGTGATGGTTATAGCACTCACTACTGTGACGTGTACAATATCGTTTTGTGGTCCTCTTTGGCGGAAAGACGAGATTTGCACTGGCATTTGTTTATATATTACCTCATTGTTGGAATGGACCTCTGGACCCTAAGCCAAATGGCTCGCTCACACTTAAAGAGCCTAGAGTTCATACTGAAGTTAGTAGATCTGCCTTTGGCTCCTGTGCTCCTGAATCGTGGAGCGCCCTACTGGGGACATTGGAATGAGGGGCACTAGTGGCCATGGGTCGGTTTAGAGCACTGGTGACCAAGCAGGTCACCACAATCTGTAATTGTTTTTAAATTGTCTTATAAGGTATAAGAAATAATTTTCCACACCAACAGTGTTTTAGAAAATCTCTCCATCCACATGACAATGTCCACATGACAATGTCCACATGACAATGCACAATACACAAACAAAGCTCCATTTTCAGTAAAACTCTGTTTGACATCATTTTCATGTGGGCAGGAGGCCAAAACGCAGAGAGAAAAATATCCATATACGTGTGTGTGTGTGTGTGTGTGTGTGTGTGTGTGTGTGTGTGTGTGTGTGTGTGTGTGTGTGTGTGTGTGTGTGTGTGTGTGTGTGTGTGTGTGTGTGTGTGTGTGTGTGTGTGTGTGTGTGTGTGTGTGTGTGTGTGTGTGTGTGTGTGTGTGTGTGTGTGTGCTTCCCTCCTGTCCATCCCTATAGGTGTGATCACCACCACACTGAGTTTCGACAGGGAGCGTCAGAGGGAGTACACCCTGTCCGTCACGGCCACGGACCAGGGTCAGGAGCCCCTCATCGGCATCTGCCAGATCACTATCCTCATCGCCGACCAGAACGACAACGACCCCAAGTTCGAGAACAGCCGTTACCAATGTAAGTGTCTCTGGGCTGCTCCACGCTCATGCATCATATTATCGGCCGATATTGCCATTCAAATGTAATATCGGAAATAATATATATAATAATAATTATTATTTTATTTAACCTTTATTTACCCAGGCAAGCAAGTAAGAACAAATTCTTATTTTATTTATTGTCAAAAGTTTGCATAATGTTGGGTTAATTCCACGACAAGAGATATGTAATGTTAAATACCTGAAATTATTCCGTTTTTTGGGGGGGGGGGGGGGGGGACCCTGCATATATCGGTATCGGTTGATATCGGTATCGGAAATTAAGAGTTGGACAATATCGGTATATCGGATATCGGTAAAAAAAAAAGCCAATATCGAACATCCCTAGTATATACTGTACAAGTCGATTGTGTTACACTCATAAGCAGGGGGTGAAATATAGGGGGGTCTTGGCTGTAGGGGGTCTCTGATCCCTTGATGACACTTGAGATCCCTTGATGACACCCCTGAAAGCCCCGACAGAAAAAAGGTTTCTGGAAAAGGTTTTTCAAAATGATTTGTCACAAAAACATTTCATTTCAAAGCTTACTATGCATGGATTCTTTTGAGGTCATAGTTGTTGTAGTTGTGTTGTCCCTTGAGTGGCCTTATTGTATATGATATTTTTGGCCTTAATGTGTATATTTTTTGCCTTGGTGCTGTGTGTGCAAAGTGTGTGTAGCCCAGTCCATTGCCTTGCATTCATAAAATCTTGTATTTAATGTTGTATCTGTGATACTGAAGCACTATAGTTAGACAGGACCACTGGGTATTTCACACATTGCTTATAAGTCAACAGGGTGACACTCATAAGTCAACTGTGTTAAGACGGTGATACACAGGGCAACTTTTTGGGCAACTCTGATGAGACACAATGGGCCTCATTCACCAATACTCTCTTATATATTTTTCTTATATTTTTTCTTAACCGAGAAAAATCCCTGTGGTTCTGTTTCTTTGTTTTTCTTTGTTTCTTTTTTTTTGCCTATTGTCAGCGACTTTGGGTCTTTGAAAAGCGCTTTACAAAATAAATGAATTATTATTATTATTATTATTATTATTATTATTATTATTATTATTATTATTATTATTATTATTATTATTATTATTATTATTATTATTATTATTATTATTATTATTATTATTATTATTATTATTATTATTATTATTATTATTATATATTTTTCTTATATTTTTTCTTGACCGAGAAAAATAAGAAAAGCCAACGCCGCATTCATCACCCCGTTCTTAACGTCCAAATCTGTTCTAACCCAGGTGTGTTCAATGATGAATCCCACTCATTCTTAAACTGAAATGTGTGTTCTCGCTCATACATTTGCATATAGACACGCCCCGCCAGCTCCTTATAAGGCAAATGAGGCGTGTGCAAAATGGCGAGGGCGGTGTGCAAAACAGCAGAGGTTCGGCATCTGATCCATTCAACAGGAAGCGATTTGCGACTGATATCAAAATTAGATTAGATTCAAATGTATTGTTATTATACAGCATAAGTACAATACACAGTCCAACCAGAGTGGATAAATAAATGCTCCATAAATAAATATAATTAAATAAATAAACGGCTTAGCAAGGCAGGCTCAGTGCACGAGCGCACACACACACACACACACACACACACACACACACACACACACACACACACACACACACACACACACACACACGCACTAAATTAATCTCTCCAGCAAAGTAGGCTTTGTCAATACTGAACGACTGCACGCTTGTCAAAAGCCAATCGCACAGTAGGTTGGGAAATACCGGACATGTCACCTCAAAGGTCCCTGTGGCTAAAACCCTGAGTGTGATCAGAACTTGTGGGTGTGGAGGCACAGGATTTGACCGGCGTGTGTTGTGTCTGAGTTGAGGCTCCAGAGTATTGCATACATGTAAAAGGACCGCTCTTGGCAATCTGAAACGGCTAAGCAGCCACTCATCTGGCTCTGCAAATAGATCTAGACGATCTCTAAATATGCGTTCTATGTGTACGGCCTGGCAGCCAGAGCATTTAACTGTTCTAACAGCAATATATAATCCATTTCAGAATCAGAACGCACGCAATAAGTTATAATAATAATAATAATAATATTTATTAAAGTCGTATTTGGGGGCAATTGACCAATGGTAAAAAAAACATTTTTGTTTTGGGGTAAGAGTTTCTTATCTGGGTAAGAGTGCTCTCAACCACTCTTAGAATTTGGTCTTGCCTAAGAGAAAAGCAAAAATAAGAAAACATTGCTGAATCGCGTACAGTCTCCTCTGTATTCTTTTTTTAAAGGATACCTTTGCTATTTTGGACCTTAGACCCTATTCACAGTCTGTCTACCATGTAGGGGAGAACGGGGGACGTTGTCACACTTTTTACTCTAGTGTGAATTGCTCATCATCAAAACATCTTTTAATAGTCATTCCTACATTAAATTGAAGCTTAAGATATTGGCTTGAAATGTGTATCCCTCTTATTTTCCAACGTATTGTAACAAAGAGTCAATCACCTATCAAAGACACTCTGACACATTGTGGCAACCAACCCCATCATGGGGATGGTTGTCACACACTATGGGGTTGGTTGTCACTATGTGTTTTAATGGGAAAAAATATTAAAAAGAAGACAAGAAGGCAGAACTAAATTTGAAAGTTTAATTGTGTTGACAAGTTGACAAATACATAACTTAATGCATCTTAACATGAACATAAACAGGAACACATCTTTAGGCCATCCTATATAAAAAATTAATAAAAATAATAACACTCATTCACTTGTTACAGTGATGCCAAATGTAGGGTCTGGGCACTCCATGTGACAACCAACCCCAAAGAAAATGTGACGACCAACCCCAACTGGAATGTCTTGATAGCATCAAGGCTAACAGCCATCTAACAACTAGTTAGCTAGGTAACAACAATCTAAACTATAGCTATCCCTTCACACTTTTTAAGGGTAATAATTGTTTCATTATAAACCAATTGTGTAAAAGCCTAGAAGAAAAATACTGAGGAGCGGAATATTTACAAATGGACATGAAAAACACAAAAAGTCAAGTTCAGCTGTTTCACTCCAACGATGAAAATGTAGGTGAAATCTGACCCCAATTCTGGACATTTAAATACCAAAATATGGGAGACAGGACCCTCTGGTGGTGAAATATAATGAATGTGACAACCTACCCGCGTGTCAATGTCCCCCGTTCTCCCCTACCTGCCACATAGAGACCATGGAATGGTCATGCTGGACCTACAAAAGGCCTTCGACACTGTCAATCACTCCATTCTGATTGACAAGCTAAAAGCAATTGGTTTTGATAGTCTATCAGTGAGCTGGATGCAATCCTACCTGGAGGGGAGAGAACAGATGGTAGAGGTAAACGGTACTCTATCCCCCCCCCCTCACAGTGAGCTGTGGTGTTCCACAAGGAAGCATACTAGGACCGCTACTCTTCCTAATTTATGCAAATGACATGTCGTCAGCCTGTGACTGCAACTTGTTCCTGTTTGCGGACGACTCAGCCCTGCTGGTCTCTGACAAGAACAAGTTACAGGTTGAAAAAACCCTCAGCTCGGAACTAGGCAAAATCTGCATATGGCTCGCTGATAATAAACTATCATTACACATGGGCAAAACAGAGTCCATTCTCTTCGGTTCAAATAACAAACTCAGCAAGACCGACGGCTTCTCAGTTACAGTGGGTGACAATATTGTCACAAGGAAAGAAGATATTACCTACCTGGGTTCCATCCTAGAGGCAAATCTCTCCTGTGACAAAATGGCATCCAATGTAATAAAAAAAAGTCAACCAACGAACTCGATTCTTGTACCGGATCTCCTCTCTGGTAAACAAGAATACCCTGAAGACTCTGGCAGGAGCACTCATTCAAGGGTACTACGACTATGCTTGCACCTCATGGTACCAAAGCACCTCAAAGGCGCTAAAAACTAAATTACAAACATCTCAAAACAAACTGGTCAGACTACTGCTTGACCTTACTCCTAGAACCCACCTCACCCCTGCCCACTTTGACAACCTAGGATGGCTTAGAGTAGACGACAGAGTACAGCAACTTGCAATGGGCCTGGTCTACAAGATACACTATACGACTAAGGTACCCATGTACATGTCAAAATACTTCCCAAAGGTCAGTGAATACCACGATCACAACACCAGAGGGAGCTCCACAAATCATGTTAAACCCAGATTCGGCTCAAACAAGGGACTAAACACGCTTCGCAATTATGCAACATCAATGTGGAACGCCCTACCTAAAGCTGTAAAGGAATGTGAATCACTACCCACTTTCAAAACCACTCTCAAAGAACACCTACGGGAGACTGCAATTCGAAACTGGCCCCTAAATGTCCTAACCCAACCCCCTCCAATGTACAGTAATTTACCTAGTATGGTTTTGTCAATATTCCAATGTACAGTTTTGCTTGTTTGTACAGTGTTCCCCCCCCCCAACCCCCTCCAATGTACAGTAAATTACCTAGTATGGTTGTCAATATTCCAATGTACAGTTTTGCTTGTACAGTTGTACAGTGTTCCCCCCCCCAACCCCTCCTACCCACCCAACCCCACCCAACCTCCTCCAATGTACAGTTTTTACGTCAAATGTATATACTCCCTTTTCTGGACTCTTTTTGTACCACAAACAGTACTGTATTTGCAAATCTGGTATGTCATAAATGTATAGATGTAGCAGTACTGTCTATCTGTATGTCATGTATGTCATATATGTCCTGATGAATTGAAAATGGGGGACCCTGATGTAAACAAGACGAAAGTCTTTCTCTGGTCTGCATCCCCTTAACAATTGTGTGTATTGAGCTGTACTGTATTGTACCCATTCTGCAATCATTTCACTGATATGCCGACCACTCTACACACTGAAAACTTCCGCACTCAAGCTACTTGTAGAGAGGGTAAACATTTTACATTACATTTCACAGGAGAACATACTGAGTGGTATTACAACCACAAATCAGTGTATTACAACAATAAATCTGTGTATTACAACCATAAATCAGTGTATTACAACCACAAATCAGTGTATTAGAGACAGAAGTCATCTGTGTCCCACTCAACTAAATCAACTCTGTTACCTCATTGCTTTAGAGCCTCATGTCAACACAGTCCTGTCTCTGAGAAAAAAGATATGTCTATTACATTTCCATGCTGAATCTGTTATACTGTTGCAGTTCAGATTGGAAGTAGTCTATTTAGCCTAATCCCAGTTTGTAAATAAGGCTCATACTGGCATGAACCAGAGGTACAATGGGTCAGAGTATACACACATACAGTACACACGCTCATCTCTTTACCAGGTGCTGAGTTGAAGAAGTGAATCTGTGCAATTCAGAAAGACTGGCAACACTCTTGGTTTGCTGAGCCCACTACTCTACTGACATTTTACACTAATGTTTTGACTCTTTTGAGTAATTAAAAAAGACTGCCAACATTGTATCCCAATATTTGTCTTACTTTATCACATCAAAAGTCTACAACGTTCTGTGCTGTCATGGGTTTTGAAAATCTTGAACATTCTAAACCTACATGGCGACTCGAAACGTTGTAGACTTTGAATGTGATAAAGTAAGACAAATATTGGGAACTGATACAATTGAATTACTCAAAAGAGTCAAAACATTAGTGTCAAATGTCAGTAGAGTAATGGGCTCAGCAAACCAAGAGTAAAATATACAACTTCAGCTAAGCCCTATATCATTCTGTGGCACATGTTTTTCAAAAATCATCATTATTTGTCATATACAGTATATATATATATATATATAATCAGCCAAGCAATCATGGAAAATCTCTTATATGACTGATGAAACATTTGCCGCCAGTCCCTGTGCTGCTCTCATGGGGCCATGTTTGTTTACCATGTGTGCAAATATGTGTTTTGATAAGCAACATGTCAGAATTCCTTTTCATCGGATTAGGAAAACAATCAGAGTGGCTCATTAACTATTTAACAGGCGGATTGAAATGTTTCTAGGACACGCATTCATTTATGGGGGTCCACAGAAACACGGCTAGAAACGGCTCTGTGTTTTCCCCCGTTGTTGTTGTTGTTGTTGTTGTTGTTGTTGTTGTTGTTGTTGTTGTTGTTGTTGTTGTTGTTGTTGTTGGGTTGGTGATGGTGGTGGTGGTGTGTGTGTGTGTGTGTGTGTGTGTGTGTGTGTGTGTGTGTGCGTGTGCGTGTGCGTGTGCGTGCGTGCGTGCGTGCGTGTGTGTATGTCAGGGGTGTTGTTGTCTAATTTTATGTTAGAAAAAGGTAGAAGGATTTGCAAAGGGTGCAAAGACATACAGTATGAACAGCTTAGAAAGGCTCCCTGGCACAATAACAACAGGGCCTCACATACCGCCCACAGAGACAGCTTGACAAACAGCAGACGGTAGAATAGACCTGTTCAGTAGCATTGTGTCGCTATGGGAACAGCTTGGGCCCAGTGGTGTCAGTTATTGACATTAGCAGATTCAGATTCAGAGTTTTATTTACCACATGGAAGCAATACAATCGTAGAGTTGTCATACAAGATCATAAATACCATAAAAAAATGTATAATTCTTTTTGAATTGACAATCACTATTACATCCTTAAGCTCGCTATGGAGAGAATTCCACAAATTTACACCAATAACTGAAGGACACATCTGTTTAAGTGTGGTACGTGCGAACTGATGTTTAAAATTGTATTTCCTCCTACTAAACTCACTTTCTAAATGAAAAAGATTTAGTAATTTGTAATCTTATTTCTTGCCCTAAACATAATTAACATTGTTTGAAACTTAACCATGTCTTCAAGTTTAATTATTCTAGATTTAATAAATAATATGTTTGTGTGTTCTCAATAATTCACTTTATGTGTGATTCTTACAGCCCTCTTCTATAGTATATATAATGGTCTTATATTGGTCCCATAAGTATTCCCCCATACTTCAACACAATAACTGAGATATGGTGAGATGAGTGAACAGTAGAGTGTTCTCATTGCCTCATACTCTAACACATCCTTTACTTTATTCTAGTGCTGTCAATAGATTTAAAAAAAAATTACTAATTAATCTCACAATTTTCTGTAATTAATCTAGATTAATCTAGATAAAAAATCGAATTTTTCTACTTAAGACCGAAGCTTGTAACAGATATTTACTTGAGTAAAATCATGGAATTAATGTAAAATCAACACAAAGAAAGTATATTTAGATTCAAAGACTATTTTAATAGCTTTCTTTGAATACAGTTTCTCTCCTGTGAAATACAAATGTTCAACAAAACCATCAACATTGACTCAGCTAGACCGCTTTCTTATATCCGCGGCGCTAACAGAAATAAAAACAACCCAGGCCAATGTTAAAGTGCAGATTGGCTTAGAGGATGATAATGTCCTGTATGAACTACCAGTAATATAAATCATATTAACAACAAAAATGTGTTCCATCTTCATGTCAGATGTTTTTTTTTAAAGGTGCATGAGTCAATGCAAAAAAAGAACAAGCAAATATACTGCTGAAAGTTGAGAACGTTGAACATTTTTCACTCCATAGATTAATCTAGATTAAAAGAAATTAACGCTTTAAATTATTTAAATTAATCTCCAGAGTTAAAGCATTAATTTTGACAGCCCTACTTTATTCATAACAAAAATACTCTTGGACATCTTTTTTTTAACATGTGCTATATCAACTCCATCTATGGTCAGTACTATATTTTCCTCTCGTTTTCGATTGCCAAAAATCATAAATTTCAGTGATAGCTTATTTACATCAAACAAATATTTTAGCTTTGTCATTTCATAGACAATATATTCAGCTAGTTCCTTTTTTGATCCACTTTTTCTCCTTCTTTTTAAGTTTTTTCTCCCATCCCTGTCTTGATTGTTGCTCGCATGTGCCCCCCACTGGTCGGTCGTAGGGAGGGTTGAAGAATCTATCGCATGTCCCCTCTGATACATGCGGAGTCAGACAGCCACTTCTTTTCACCTGCCAGCGCGGACTCTCATTGGCGAGGTGTAACGTGTGGGAGGCTCACACTACCCTGTCCATCTCCTGTCCTTGCTGTGCAGGCGCCCTGACCGACCTGTTGAGTCAGTATGATGGCCGGCCCAAGCCGGAGGCAACACTGACAGCCGGATTCGATACCGGTGTCTCACGCGTTGGTGACGAGCGCTTAGACCGCTGCGCCACCCAGCCGCCCTATATACAGCTAGTTCCTTTAAATTATTTCCAGAGCAAAAATAATTGGTATCATCAGCAAACAAGGCAAACTGTAATAGTTTTGAAACATCACAAATATCATTAATTTATAAAAGAAATAGTTTAGGCCCCAAAACCGAACCTTGCGGTACCCCACATTCAATTTTCATGAGCTCAGATTTGACATCTGCCAACTGCACATATTGTTGCCTATTGTGGAGATAACTACTCAACCATTCAAGAACCATTCCTCTCACACCATATGAACGTAATTAAGTAATTAAAATGTTATGATCTAGGAGGTATCAAATGCATTTTTTAAATCAATAAACACCCCTATTGTTAATTTCCTTTTATCTGTTGCTGTTCTTATTTCTTCAATAATATTCATTAAGGCAGTCGCTGTTGACCTGTTTTGCCTAAAGCCATACTGGCTTTTCGCTCAGCACTGCAGCAGGAAGTAAACTTAACCATTTAGAATATTGTCAAGTTTGAAAAGTCTTTACATTATACAGCAGTTGTGCAGATTAAGAATCATGAAGTACATCCATACCTTTAACCTTTAACCCCTCTCTACCAGACTTCCTGCGTGAGGACACTCCGCTGGGGACTAGTTTCCTGCGAGCGGCGGCCCACGACGACGACCAGGGGAGTAATGCGGCCATTGCGTATTCACTGTCGCGTCAGAAGCCTGCTTACCTGCATATCAACCCCAGTACGGGCTGGGTGTACGTCAACCACCCCATCTCTCAGGTGAGAACGATACAAGTGGACTGGATCTGGGTTCTGGTTTGTCATTCATTTTGTAGGTTTGTTTTTAGCAGTCTCTTCTTCTGCTACTTTCTCTCCTTTTGCCTTTGGTGTGTATTCTGGCTACTTGCTGTACTTGCTTACGAACTGTGAAACACATCTTGCACATTGGTTGTGCAAGATGTGATTTGATATGGAGATGAATCTAACATATGATTAGATTAATCGAGTTTCAAATTCAATGGCGATTTTGACCTCCCACGATCGTGAAAACAAGATAATCGTGATAAAACGATAAATTTGCCGCATGCCGCATCGCTCTCATTTTGTCTTGTGTTGTAAATGCAGCACACCCTTCCTGCACAACACTGCACTGTCTTTGGTAACTTGTAGAAGATGACAGAAAGGCAGCCTTTGGTCGAGAAGAGAGGGAAAACAAAAGTAGTCGTTGTGATGTTCTCAAATCATCGAGTAATCGTGTTTAATAATCGTAATTTCAATATCAATCAAAATTATTGTGAATATGATTTTTGTCGTAATCAAGCAGCCGTACCATATGATTGATCTTTTGTTGCGTCTTTCATGGTTGCTCCAGATAAATAGCTGCCTAAAATGTACATGTGGTAAGAATCACACTAATATAAATAACAAGCCAAGAGGTAGGAAAGTACCTAATTTATTAAAGTGCCATTTGACAGAGTGATATGCCTTAGAGAGGAAGAGTCAGGTGCAGTAGGTTTGTACGGTGTGTGTGTGTGTGTGTGTGTGTGTGTGTGTGTGTGTGTGTGTGTGTGTGTGTGTGTGTGTGTGTGTGTGTGTGTGTGTGTGTGTGTGTGTGTGTGTGTGTGTGTGTGTGTGTGTGTGTGTGTGTGTGTGTGTGTGTGTGTGTGTGTGTGTGTGTGTGTGTGTGCGTGCGTGCGTGCGTGTGTGCCTGCGTGCCTGCGTATCTGTGTGTGTGTCTCTGTGTGTGTCTCTGTGTGTGTGTGTTTGTATAAGAGAGAAAGCAGAGAGAGGGAGAGAGAGATAAGAGATGAGAGAGAGAACCTGCATTCTGTTTGTCTTTGCGAGGCAGCAGACAGCTATTCCCCACACACCCTGGATAATACCATCCAGTGGGACTAAGACACACACACATACACACACACACACACATACACACACACACACACACACACACACACACACACACACACACACACACACACACACACACACACACACACACACACACACAGCACACACACACATGCGTGCACACACACATGTGCGCACGCACGTACATGCCTTTCCCATTTCCCTCAGTGAAGGTACAGAATATCAAATATAACAAGTTGTAAAAAACAACAGCAGCCTCTGTCTCTCTATACATGTCTGTATGGAGCTGTGTATTCTATCAGGAGACTAGGGAATAAACACACATGTGTTTTTTTCATTCAGAGAGTTTCGTTCAGAGAACTCAACAATTTGAAAAAGTAAGAAATTCTTAACCAACCCCATTTTCTTTGGTTATACTTCGGTAAAAGATTATTCCTAGAAACTAGTTTGGTCGAAAATAGTTACATGCTCACAACAAGGTCTGTGGGTTATCCTGAATAACCGGGTCATGATTTCTGGAAAGAGATGTTGCTTTTGATTTTGTATAAATAATAAATGCTAAATGTATATATTAAAAAAATTTAGAGTGCCACAAACCGAGTGCCATTCAGCTCCATTGTATTGGAGTAACAACAGACATCTCTATGGCAGATATGTCCAAAACTAAGTGAATCACACCGAAACAATCTGGATGGATAGTTATATATCGTATTAGCTTACGCTCTGCTCGTAGTGGAACATATCCCATATCCAGTCTAATACTGAATACATTTCTTCACATGTACACACCCATCCGCCTGGCCACACCCCCATCCGCTCCTCTACATAAGCGGGGATGTGGCCATACTAACAGCTCCTTCCCTATTTTCACCACGACAAGTGTCTGTATACACCACTTGAGTTTAGTGCCGAAATAGTTGTTGGAAAGGAGCTACGTGGACATTGTATCTTATTTTTTCTCTCTCTCGCCAATTTACGAGAAAAGCTAAGTCATAATGTCTGCACCTTCGGGGGGTTTGAACGCTCACAACGTCACCCTTCACCAGCGTTTCTCCATTGCCGCGTGCGTCGTGGGGCTGCTCTGACTCCACGGTCGTGGCAGTCAGATACGCCCGAGCGGCGCCCGGTGGTGAGTCTGCCTCTCCGAGGGGCCGTTGAGCCGCCGTCTCCCGTGAGATGGCCTGGTTCCAACCCTGGTTCCCCCGCCAGTGGACGGTCTGCCTATCGGCCGACAGCTCCTCTGGTGCCTGGAGATTTGCGACGCAGGCTCTTCGTGTAACACTTCCCCCGGTCCTGCGGGACCGGACGGCAACCCTTCTCCCGGTTTGACTGGTCCAGGTGTCGGACCGTCTCAACTCCCCTTCCATACACCCCTTCATAATACAACATTGCCAACCGGTGGGCTGATCCAGATCTGGCAGATCTGGCATCAGCTCACTCACCTGATTAATATTATTTACTGCCATTTATGTTTATTATGTTTATTGTCTGTGTTGTCGTTGTTGTCTCCACTTTGTTAGACTTGTGTTCCCCTGTCTGTGTTTTGTAAATATGTTTTAGTCTTGTTGGTCTCAGTTTGTTCAATTGTTATTGTTTTTCCCAGTGTGCTCTGTGTTCTGTTGTTTCTGTCTACCACACCTGTGTCCTGTTTGTAATTACCCTCTGTCTCTAATTAGTGTTTGTATATTAGGTGTTGTGGGCCAGCAGACACTTGCTGGTTCATTGTTTAATTGTTACCGTTGTTGTCAGTCGTGTTTGTTGTTTTCTGTTCTAAGTAAAAGCCTTATTATTCACCACTACGCCGTCTCCTGTATCCTGTTTATCTCTCCGTTCTACACTGCAAACTGAGTTCCACCACATCATGCCAGCAAAGCGGCACCATCGTAACACTTCGCCTTTGCTCGCTCCCATCGTAGGGCGGCGAGCTGCAGGGGCGAACGGCCTGGCTTTGGGGTTGTGCTGGAGCCGAACGAGAGTGCTCTTGCCCTGTCCGATGGAAACTGAGGATCACATGGAGGGGGCGAGAGCGCTCTTGTTTGATGCCCCAATGGATTCGTATCATTCTCCCCCTCGGGGTGTGGCAGGGAGTGTTGCGTCTCCTTGGGGTCCCTTGTTCTCCGGTGTTGGGTTAGAACCTCCGACCCTGAGACAAGATGCCCAGCTATTTGCCGCGTCGGATGGTGGCGCCCGACATGGCAGCCTCCCGTACGTGAGGGACGCGAGTGACGTGGAGGGAGGTGCGCAAGGGGAGTTGCTTGCCTTGTTCCCCGAGCTCATGGCGGCCGCCGCAGCCGCTAATGGCGTGGCGTTGCCGCAGCCTCTGCCTGCACCTGTTCCTGATGACATGATAGGTCATCTCTGGCAACGTCGTCCTGTGAGAGAGACAGGCGTTGTCTGCCCATTCTTCCCTTCGATGGAGGCCTACGTGAAACAGGGACAGGTAATCTCCTGCATCACTGGCCTTACCCCCGCCTACATGCCATTCACGCGGGTGGCGGGTTTGGTCCAGGAACTAAAGGACGGGGTGCCTCGGCTTGATAGCCCGATGACATCCATTCTTTGTCCCGAAGTGGTGTGGGAGCCGTTGCGGAAGCCGGTTCCCAAAGGGAAATGGGCTAGGGAGATGGCTAACTGGAGTGACCAGGCGTACATCGCCGCGACTCAGAGCCTAGCTGCGACGTCTAACATCGCGCAGCTAGCGCGCTACATGTCGGGGATGATGGCGGGCGGGTCGGTATTGGACGACCATCAACAGTACCTTCACGCCCAGGCGGCTGGAGCCATCCTGCACCTTACCCAGCTGCAGGCGATAGCCGCCGGGAAGGGGCGCGCCCTGGCCACTCTGTCCCAGCGCCACCTTTGGCTGGAGCAGGCGAGGGTGCCGGAACAGAAGACGATTCCCCTGCTCACGGCCCCCCTCTCCGATGCTGGGCTCTTCGGGTCGGCCATGCAGCAGATGAAGGCTGCCTGCAGAGAGATGAAGGAGGAGCGCCAACCCCATTTCCCCCGACCCGATGCCACTGGTGATGGCCGACGAAAACAACGGCGGCAGAGGACCGCGACCGTTGCCTCCGCCACCACCGCCGCCGCTGCTGGGCCCATCGTCCAAGAAGGCCAGGAGTGGAGGGAGTGCCTCGTCCACCGCAGCCAGCCGCCCCACGCCCGGAGGTGACGGTAGGGATCGACGTGACCAGGCGCCCCAGAACCGTCCCTCCGGGCCGGCTCCCCGTGGGGGCAAGCACCGTGCTGCACGCGGCAGGCGCCGCTAGTGACTCTCCCCTGTTTACCCCTGTCCCCTTCCCCTCCCCAACATATAATTTTGTTACTAAATAAAAGGTCCCACCTGGTGGGGGACTGTTTTTTGTTACAAACTGTGTGTTTATTCACTGTTATATATTGGGGATACGGTGTATAAACCCTCACCTAGCTGTGGGATTGTGTGTTGTTTAAGTGAGTAGGACAATTTTCTTGTAAATCGTTCTGGTCGCTATATATATGTGTGCTTGGCAAAGCCTGTGGCTAGCACTCGGTCGAAAGACTTGTCTTCCCTCATCATGAAGAAGACTGTGTTCTTCTTGTAATGGTAAATTTTACCGTTTTATCTGAGGGGGTTGTGTGTATTCTGTTACATTGGAAACATGGCATCGAGTCCACAACTTGGTTAGAGTGTTAGCCTACAGAAGTGCTCATATATGTAGCTTGTACCGAGGTCTTGACCCTCTCTTAAAAGTCTGTGTTTTTTCTTTAGACATAAAACATGGGTGACGTGTTTTGCACATGAGCCTAAAGCCTTGTATATAAAACCCGTTCGCAAACGAGTTGTCATCTGTGGCTGGCGTGCATTGGTTTAGCTTATCCTAGTGGATATACGCTTTTCATGTAGCATGCTAGCTACGCGGGTATCATTGCTGCTGGTTGTTTTTCATCGTATCCGGGGTGTGGGGTCATGAGGGGGTGAACTGATAAACCTCCCTCCCCTTTTTTTCTGATTGGTCAGGGGGTTGGGCCTCCTGTCCTTCGGGCTTCCTGTCGCACTGTTGGGTCAGCGCGTCACAGGGTAGGGAAAGGGGGGGGGGGAGGGAGTTCCCTGGTCCCACGCCATATTTGGGCAGGTGGGTCACGGAATTCCCCCCGCCATAGAGTACGTCACTGGGCGCGTTTCTATTGGTTGTGAGACTTCCGTGAGTTATTTTCAGGCTCCATGTTGTGGACCTCTGTTGTTGTCAAGATGAGTTATGCGGTGCGTGTGAACTTAAAAATACGTTTTCTGCTCTGCGCTCTGTTGCATATGTCTTGAGCTTTTGGTCACGTAGCTCAATGTTACATATATCTTTTCAATTGTTACTCACGTGGGAAGTCTCTCTGGGGGTTCCCTGTCTCCTCTCTTTATACAGAGCAGGTTTGACAGGGGGGTTTTTCCCTCAGACGCGTCATATGGGACCCATATCTGTGTCTCTTGGCCGGCTTCCTGCCACTCTCCCAGGCGGCTTGGAGGGAACGTTATCTGGGTTCTTGTTAGAATTACCATTGATATGTTTTGGGTCTCGATGTGTACATAGTGCTGGCCCTGGGTTCTTCTGTGTGGAACCACGCATGGGCTTGCGCGCCTTGGTTGCTCATCATTGAAACAGCGTTTTTATGGGGCAACTAGGATGGAGTTTGTCTCCTTTCCGAGCACCAGTGTACTAGGTTAGTCTCGATGAATTCTTGTTCATCTCTGGGGGGAGATAACGGAATAGATCAAAGCATTGGCGGAGGGGTCTCACGCTTTTGGGGTGGGCCACCGGGCGCAGTGCTTTTATGTTCTGACCGTCTTGGTGGCGCCCTCTGTGATGTTTTAGATCGACACGCGTACCTATCCCCCTCTTAGGACTGGGGATGGTGGCGTGATTAGGACACAGGACTGGTTCTGGTCGCGCCGGACCAGGTCAGTTAACCCGTTGTCTGCCGGGGAGCAGATCTGCTGTTCTGGTACCCTGAAGGACTTGTGCTTTTTCGGGGGGGAAATGCCGGGTTGGCCCGGGCGTTGCAGGGGTTGATGTTATGGAGGTGTTCGTGGTTATGTCACTGCGTGTTATCCTTCACTATTGCTTGGTCCATATTGTGTTGTACCTTGCGCTGTGCTAAAGGAGCCTGGTCCTTTTTTCGCCCCTCTCTTCTCCTGCTTGGCGGGGCTGGGAGGGGGCTCTCGAGGTGGTTCTTGTACCCCTCTGGCATCCCTGTGTACGTCCCGGTCCACCGGGCCCAGGTCCGGACTCGTTCTCGTCGACCTGTTGGCCTGGGTTAACCCCTTCTTGAGAACTGAAACACTTGTACTGCTGTATAGCTGGTGTATACCCGCAGTTGTGTTTTGGAGTTTTTTCTTGGGGGGGTTATAGGAACAACCGCCTCCTGTTGGGGGGTGGTTGGTTTCCAGGTGTGTTGGTAGCGGAGTCGACTCTCGGGTTAGGCCGGGCTTGACCCCGTCTGCCTGCGAGTGTGCCCCTGCACCCTTCATGACGTCTGCCAATCGTGTCAGCCTTCTCTGCCTCTGCCCCTCTAGAGGGTCAGGTTTTTTTTGTGGAGGCTGTGACATGGTGCACAGCATACCGAACGCCCCTTCTGCCGGGGTGCTTTTTTCAGCAGACCCCTTAGGCGCCTGTCTAGTCCGCAGTGCTCCAGGCACAGGTCGAGTCCTTTTGGACCTGAATTGAGGGATCAACCTCTTTGGGGGTTGTCTCCCCGGTGCGCTGCCTGGTCCCACTGTGGGGGTGTAGCCTCTTTGAGTGCTTCAGGGCGGCGTGCTGTAGGGGGGAAGGGCCTGCTCTTGGATGGGCCCTGTCCGATATGCTGGCGATGTGGGGGGTGGTGTCACTAGTGACCGTCTGGTGGGGTCTCGATGCTGCGGCGTAGTTGGCCTCACCAGGCCCCCTTTTTTCCGGGGGGTCCTGACCCTTCCTGGGGCTGGGTCCTCCTTCGCGCTCCGCTGCTACGGCCTTGCCACAGGGTTGGGTTCTTGACCTTGACCCCGTGATATTAGGGATTGTAACAGATTTTAAATAAAAAAAATGTGTTCGTTCCCTAGTGGCAT
>NC_140183.1:26106744-26112879 GCF_963971535.1 Notolepis coatsorum
ACGTATTGATGGAGGTTAAGAGAGTGATAGATAGAGACAGGTGGTTAACAGGATGGAGGGATGGATAGAGGGAGAGAGAGGAGGAGAGGGAATGAAGCTCCAGGTGACTGACACCTCTCAGCTCTTAGCTTAGGCCTCTCAGCCCAGGCCTGACGCTGATGGGCCCAGACAGACAGGACTGCTGGTGTGTGTGTGGTAGGGCTGCACAACATATGCAATCTCATTTCTAAATGACAACGATTCTGATGTATTTGCATTTGCGTCAAAATGGAGATCAGTTGCATTAAAATACTCATACCTATTCCCCTATGCATTCACGTCACGCTGCATTCACGTTATTTTTGCTTCGGAACAATCCCAGTTGCGATATCAATCACACTTACACGATGTAAAGCAAAACACGCTAATAATTCAACATTCAATATATTTTCTTACTTTTGTGTTGACTTGTCGCCAGATTCCTGTTTTTGGGTTCCAGATGAGAAGTAAGAGCTGGACAACACAACGGTTCCATAGCCTGAAGTCTTATAGTCATACAGTCCAAAGTTTATAAAAATCCCACGGAAAAAGAGTTTTTGTAATGTGTGTACCGGTAAAAACAGCATGATTATCCAAAATGGCCGTCCACTTCATAACATTCTGACGCTAGAGTCGGGACAAAGGTCAGAACCGAAAGTGGTCATTTGACGGAGCACTTGTTGTTGTTTAAGTCAAGCACTTTCATATATGTTATGTTTACATTTAACTCAATCAGCGCCGGACCCGATGATAGTCGGGTTAACTCGCCAACCGTTCAGCGCCAGACCCTGAGTATAGTCGGGTTTTCATCGTTATTTTTTTTATTCGATATTTCCATTCATTACAGGGACACGGACATCTGGGTTAACATGGGGAATCATCCTGAGAATGCCAAAGTGCAATACCCGCCGCATCCACCCAGGTGGCAGTATCAAGCACCCTTTGAAACATTATATCTGTGCGTCGATCAAAAGTCTCCGTCGGATTTTTATTGGTCGGGCAATTGGTCGGATTTTTATTGGGGGCGGTTATAACGGCTGATTGAGAAGCGTCAAGTGCTCCCAGTGCATGATGTGTGGCGGATTATGTTGGCGACACGATCGACACCAATACTGGGACTCGCAATCAGATAATTGGAATATTCTTTTTGGGGTACATCCTAGTGAAGGTAAGGCCTATATGTTATCAATCCTGCTGTGATCCAACCATGATTTCACTTCGATCACAATATGTGTGTAACGTTACTCCACAACGTGTGCCGTTGGTGACGATCAAAGCATCAAAAAACGACCCCCCCCCCCCCCCCCCACCCTTTCATGCATTCATGATGAAACATAATACCGATAATATAGATGTGATTTCGAAATAATAGCGTGTACAGGCGAGAAACGGCAACGTTTTTAGTGAATTGCACGAATTGCATAGTGTCGTTTTCTGGGATTAGACAGGATTACTCTAAAACTATAGTCATATTCACTACAAAATAAAACGGGAATGTATGGATGAAGAAATTATTTCTTTAAAACATATTGAACGATAAATAGTCGATGTCAAATGGGCCATAGTATTGTATCCATAGCTATAATATAGAATATAGTTATAGCCCTGCAAACACTGCCACGTATTCCTATATTTTAGAGCGTCGGCCTTCTAACAACACAACACGCATATCGCTGTGGCGTCCATTGAGTTAAGTCAAGCACTTTGATATATGTTATGTTGTCTGTTTAAGAAAGAGTGCAATAAATGTTTTTATTGAAAAAATAAGAATCCTGTGAGAGAATCGTGATCTCAATTCTGGGGGGTTGGTTGGAGCTGGGGGGTTGGTTGGAGCTGGGGGGTTGGTTGGAGCTGGGGGGTTGGTTGGAGCTGGGGGGTTGGTTGGAGCTGGGGGGTTGGTTGGGGCTAGGGAGTTTGGTTGGGGCTAGGGGGTTTGGTTGGAGCTAGGAGTTGGGGGGGTGGTTGGAGCTAGGGGGTGTGGTTGGAGCTAGATGGTTTAGTTGGATCTAGGGGTTTAGTTGGAGCTAGAGGGTTTAGTTGGAGCTAGAGGGTTTAGTTGGAGCTAGAGGGTTTAGTTGGAGCTAGGGGGTTTAGTTGGAGCTAGAGGGTTTAGTTGGAGCTAGAGGGTTTAGTTGGAGCTAGATGGTTTGGTTGGAGCTAGAGGGTTTAGTTGGAGCTAGAGGGTTTAGTTGGAGCTAGGGGGTTTAGTTGGAGCTAGAGGGTTTAGTTGGAGCTAGAGGGTTTAGTTGGAGCTAGAGGGTTTGGTTGGAGCTAGAGGGTTTGGTTGGAGCTAGAGGGTTTGGTTGGAGCTAGGGGGTTTAGTTGGAGCTAGGGGGTTTAGTTGGAGCTAGGGGGTTTAGTTGGAGCTAGGGGGTTGGTTGGAGCTAGGGGTTTAGTTGGAGCTATCGCAACTTATATGTGATTTATATTATTAGTCACATATAAGGTACATGAACATTATAGTGAAATGCTTGGTTCTGTATGACCCTCCTGAAATGGTGCTCCATACAGTAAAAAGTAAAAGAATAAAGACCAAACACTATACAAGATATACAATATACAAAATTAAGGGGAGACACTGCAGGTGAATAGGCAAATATACTTTTTTTGTTGATTTTGAGATTTTGTTATATTTTGCTTCCTAAACATGTCTTCTATGAAACTAGTGACAATAAAACGTCAATAACACACATTTAGTTGTTTATTTTACTTCATTTAGCCTTATTGCATCCATAAATGTGCACATATTTAATGGGGAAGTGCCTCATTTGCATATATAAACATAAAATTCTGAAAACTTGCAATATATTTTTTCTTAGTTTATATGTACATAACAAACTGGGAACGTTTCATAGTGATATCTATTCAAATATGTTTTGCCTATCAGGGGGTACTACACTGTACTACACTGTTTGTAGCCTGTGTGTAGTTCTGTTCAGTTCAATAACATTATTATTATTATTATTCAGTTATCAGGCATGTGTTTAGGTTGTCTATTACTAATGGTTTGATTAGGTATTGTGTTTGTAAATATCTGTTTCAAAAAAAAAAGTATGGCATTTTACAATACAGAACTTTGAAGGCGTTTTCCCAAAAATTAGTTTTAAGAGTTTTTCCTCATACTCTGAGCCAGAAATCTCCACTTCAGTAACACTCACATACACCAAACCTTCCAGTTCTATTCATATCTATGTTCTGAAGGTATTTACAGAAGGGTTTGTTGATATCGCATTCATACCCTGATTTATATCACATTTTATTCCTAAAAACATGGCGAAATATGGAATTTTACCATAAAAATGGACTGAATGGAGTATTTTCTGATTTATGGAGTGATAAAAAGAGATATCCAAAATCCCCTCTGTAATAACCTTTGGCTCTAATATGTCAACAAAATGAAACTATAATTTTGAAAATGGCTTTATCCAATGTTCAGATTTCTGTCCCGGAATTATATGCAAATTATTGCATATTTAAGTAGATCATGCCTCATTTGCATATTTAAACATCAGAAAACTTGTAATACCAAAAAGTCTTGTCTTAATACAAGTAATCAACTGGGGAAGTTTCATTGTGATATCTATTAGTTAAATTATTTACCCTATTCACCTGTAGTGTCTCGCCTTAAAATGTACAAAATGCAAAATGCAAAAATGAGGTAGAAGAGGTAGTGCAAATATTTTAGGGATATCAAATATGGTGTAATGTTTACAATGTCTAAAGTGAAGGTTAACTCATTCAACGGCAGTCACGAGAAAAGTCGGGTTAACTCGCCAACCGCTCAGCGCCAATCACGAGAAAACTCTGGTTTTAATCGTTATTTCTTTTATTAGCTATATCCATTCATTTTCATCCATCCAGCCTGATCTTATCATTGGGAATGGGTCTGATCTCGCAAAAGGGCAAATACCGCCGCCTACGCCTTCCAGCTGGTATTGCACTCCATTAGAAATGGTGTAGTTGGGCGGCTAGGTGGTGTAGTGGGCAAGGCGCTCGCCATCAACGCTGGAGACGCTGGGTTCGAGTCCAGCTCTCGGCATTGCTATCAGCTTGGCTGGTCGTTCATACTAACACAATTGGCAGTGTTAGGGGTGGGAAAGCTGATGGGTGGGTCCTGGGCGTTGTGGACAGCGACCCCTACAGTTCGGACGGGGCGCCTGCACAGCGAGGGTACGATCTGGAGGGAGGTAGTGTGACCTTCCACACGGTACACTCTCCTGGTGAGAATCTGCGCTGCCAGGCTGGCTGCCGGCTGGCTGCACATGCGTCGGAGGAAAGCATGTGACAGTCTCCGGCCTCCCGGACCAACAGTAGGGGGGAGTGCGCAACAACCAGGAAGGGGGTTGGGAATTGGCATAACGACTAACAGTGGGATGGGAGAAAAATCGGGGGAAAAAGGAGGGAAAAAAAAATAAAAAAAATTGTGTTGTTTCTTTTCTGGGACAATCCGAGCCGTGCGGGCGGGGTTTAAATACTCCGGCAGGACTAGCGTTTACAACGTTACATCTGCGAAATGTGGGACGGACCTCCACGAGCAGTATTTGGAATGGCGATCAGATAATTGTATTATTTCTTTTGCATTACATCAGATACCAGGTAAGGACTCTATATATAAAATCTTTGAATCTTCTGATATTTATTTCTACCCCGACCGAAGCTGTCTGTGTGTGTGTGTGTGTGTGTGTGTGTGTGTGTGTGTGTGTGTGTGTGTGTGTGTGTGTGTGTGTGTGTGTGTGTGTGTGTGTGTGTGTGTGTGTGTGTGTGTGTGTGTGTGTGTGTGGCTGTTTACTGTTGAGTGGGAGGAGGTGGCGGGGGGAGCGCCGCGCTACGAGGGCATGAGGAAGGATAATAATGATAATCTAGCGTTGATTTCAGGAAGATTCGATAATCAGGCGAAAAATTACAACGTGTTTAGTGTATTTCACTAAAGGGCTATTATCACGTCTTTTCCTGGGATTACTAAGAATCACCAAAACTATACTCATATTCAAAACGGTATAAAATGGAAATGTACCGATGAAGAAACAATCTGTTTCGTGCATGTTGACTGGAAGCAACTCACTATTATTAGACCCATAGAATATAACATATATTGTAAGCACTCGCAAGCGCCCCATTGACTTACAGCACTGGCGTAATAGCGCCCTCTGGCGCCCCGACCCGTGGCGCAGAATGAGTTAAAGGTGAATGTTTAAAGTGAGTGTGTGCATGTGGATGTTGTGTGCAATGAGTGTAGAATGGATGAGTTAGTGTTATACATATACTCACTTTAAACATAGAGTCCACATTGAGCATGCTGATGGCCTGGGGATAGAAGCTCCTTCTGAGTCTCTCTGTACTGGCCATGAGGCTCCGGTAGCGCTTGCCTGACCGCAGCAGGGCAAAGAGGCAGTTGTTTGGGTGGCTAGAGTCTTTGACTATTCTCTTAGCCTTGGCTCTGCAACACCTGGTGTAAATGTCCTGGAGAGAGGGAAGCAAGCTTTGGAAGCCCTTTCCTTTACTCTCCTTTCTGAATTTTACAGTAACCTATATTCCTACTTGAGCAGCATTATATTACAACACTCTTTACCCCTACCAGACACCCTCCCCTGGGGTATTACCCTCCTCATGGTAAAGGTCTCCTGGTGTAAAACCTCTGCCCAGGCCAACCCTACTGCTCTGTGCCTCCATCTGCCCCTTAATAATATATTATCTGAAGATGTGATCGGAGCAGAAGGGTGAAAGCAGAAAGCCATGTATGTGGTGAGAATTCCTAAAGAGGAGAAATCACTGTTTGTGTGAGGTAGGACGGTGTGTGTGTGTGTGTGTGTGTGTGTGTGTGTGTGTGTGTGTGTGTGTGTGTGTGTGTGTGTGTGTGTGTGTGTGTGTGTGTGTGTGTGTGTGTGTGTGTGTGTGTGTGTGTGTGTGTGTGTGTGTGTGTGTGTGTGTGTGTGTGTGTGTGTGTGTGTGTGTGTGTGTGTGTGTGTGCGTGCGTGCGTGTGTGTGTGTTATCCAGCCTGTCACGATGTCAACAACCAACACCAGCCTCTACACCTCCTTCCTCTACCTTCTCTCCCCCTCTTTCTGCTGCTTTTCACCTCTCTCTCTCTCTTTCACTCTCACTGACTCACAGTTTAT
>NC_140183.1:26113079-26153203 GCF_963971535.1 Notolepis coatsorum
CACCAGCATGTTGTTTATCCAATCAGGTGCAATACCATGCGGAGAAATGGAAAGTAGAGAAGGGATACATGCGCACAACATGTAAACATTCAGTTTGGACCCGCAAATTTTTTAAAATTCATTAATCAATACTTTTGGGGGGGGGGGGGGGTTAAGCAATGCTCTGAAAGCTCTGTGGATGTATTATAATAATAATTACTCTACATAAATCTTTTTATAATTTATTTATAGCAACTTTAAATGACTAGCAATGGCAATCAGGACATCCTTAATTCAAATGCCTCAGTGAGAGGCATAAAGAGTGTCGGTCTAGCAAGATGGAATTTTTGCGAACTCATTGACTCATTGCATTTAACAGATAACAAACTAGTCAAACTACCAAGCCACTGACAGCAGAAAGACCTTCTACACTGTTACAAAGAAGGTGCTCAGAATCAGAGCAATATTTGACAGAAACAAAAGGTCTCTGGACTCCTTCTGTCAGCTCCATGTCGTCTGGTTGGGACCAATGCGGTTCTGGCCCCGTATTACCAGACGACACGCACAACAACAGCACCTTCAGCGGCGCCGTGCGTCCCCTCCGGAGAGAGCCAGGATTCGCTGTGTCGACTCTCTCCTCCGCTCCCCTCTCCTTCCGCCGGAGTCAAAGAAATATGTGTTTGGAGATTTCTTCCATCCTGCCACACAGATCCCGCCGATTCATCAGTAAAGACGGCCTTGAGGAGGGCTGCTGGAATCCTCTCTCTCTCTCTCTCTCTCTCTCTCTCTCTCTCTCTCTCGTTCTCTTTCTGTCTGTCTCTCTCGTCTCTCAGACAGCACCACCGCAAGATAGATGGTTAATTACTGGATTCATCTCTTGACAGCTCCTGTTTCTGATAGAGAGAGAGAGAGCGAGAGAGAGAGCGAGAGAGAGAGCGAGAGAGAGAGAGAGAGAGAGAGAGAGAGAGAGAGAGAGAGAGAGAGAGAGAGAGAGGGGGCGGGAGGGCTGGATGGAGAGAGAGAGAGGAAGGGCGGGAGAGTTGGAGAGGTAATAAATTCACAAGGCCCCTCCACATCAGTAAACTTTCACGTTTCTCACAATGCTGAGGCTTAAAGGAAAAAAAGATATAAAATAAAAGAGATATAAAAGATGTAAAATAAAAATAAGATAAATTAAAAAAATCAACATTGACATAGCGGCTAAATATATATTTATATTTCAAAGTGACAACAATAACATTCTAAAAGTACAGAGTTAATTTCCTGTTGCAATGTTGGTTTAATGCAGTAACTGACCAATCTATTCCCTAGCAACAGAATTCCAGTGAAACCGTCTATAGACAATATAGCTGTGTCTCAATTTCGGGGGTTGTAGCCTTTGAAGGACACGGTCTACAAAGTATAATAATGGTCCTAGGTTGTACGTTAACACAGTGTTATAGCTTACAGGTTCCACGTTATGACGATAACATCACACACAGTGTTCCAAGTTAGAAGGAAAGTAGGAAATACACAGATTCCTAAGTCTTCAAATGTCCACCTCTGTCTTTTACAACATCCCTCAACCTCAATGCCAGTTTTTCACTATACCTCTTAACCCCTTAAGCCCTATTTTCTGAAAATCCGCCTAAAATACATACCTAAGTAAATGGAATATTGCTCCACTTCTACAAGGCCCATTTGCATATTCTTGGTATCTAGGGACATCTATGGACCTCAGTGAATGTATTCCCAGTGTCAGAAATATTGTGTCTATTACTAGGCTAGCTTAAATTGTGATGAAACAAAGGAGAATATGAATTATGATTTTTCTTTGCATCTTTGACAGTGAATAACACCATGCTAAAAATGACCAGACATGTAAAAATTGCCACTGATCTCGTTAAGTACCTTCTTGAGATCATGTGTACAAAAAATATTATCACATTTCAAAAACTGAAATCTCACTAATAACACTTTACCCAGTGGTCCCCAAACCTTTTTTTTTAAGATGGCAGCATCCCCATTATCTGTGCTGAATGTTTGTTAGTGTTTGATATTTTTAGTTGGTTTTTAGTACTTTTAAACATCCATTTTTAGTAGTAGTTTTCATTTGATCCTATAATTTTTTAATTCACCGATTTGTGGACTTTCTTTTGTGTGTCCTGAAAGGCGCCTTATAAATAAAATGCATTATTATTATTATCATCCAGGAGGGAAAATACACTTTGGATAGTAGGGACTGCATCTCTGCCTGTCCTGGTCAGGAAACACTTTGCAACTGTGATCTCCTCTGGCAGTAGTTGGATATTGTAATGTGTGGCGAGGGGTTGCAGAAATTCCACTGAGAGAAACTGGTCTGAGGCTGGATAACATGCCTGTATGCCTCTCATAAGTTGTTCTCCAACTCATGAGAACCTGCTCTCATGCTCTTGCAGCATTCTGTCGAGGACTGGATAGAACAGTCTCTGTCTCAGCTGATCTCCTGAGCTGAGATCTGAGCTTGTGCCACAAGATGACTCAACTACATACTCGTCCATCCTTTTCTGCTTCCTCCTTTGGCTGGTAGTATGTTCCTCAATCCCAAGGCCATTACATATGGCCTTTGTCCTGTCATACATGTCCACTGCCATCTCTGAGGTGTGATAACCTTTGAGTATGTCCTGCACTGTGCTTTTAAATAGTACAGAGCTAGAGCTAGGGGGTCTGTAGGTACTGTATATTTATTTCATAAATTGTGTTATTTATTTCATTAATAGTGTTATTATTTATTTCCTGACATTTCTTTCTGTGAAGATCCCAGAAAGGGTTATTAATATTAGGTTACGTGTGGCTTTCTGGAAAACAATAAATGTTTACGTTTAGGCACCCCTGTGATCGTCACACTTTTTCTGTTACAAACTGACCCCGGCCCCAACCAGAGAAGGGAACAGTTATGTGGCCCTCACAGGAAAAAGTTTGGGGACCCCTGACCTATTGGTAAACAAACGTATAGCTGAAAATATACACTATGACTGCTGTTGTGACATTGTTATGATGTTTACGCTTGGATACAATTGAAAAAAACATGCAACATTATGTCATACAGTCTAGACAGATTGATTTCTAGAGATAGACGTCTAGAGACGTGATGTCATCTGTGGTCCGGTACCGTACCGCACGGGTGGAAGAGGTTAAGCCCGATGGGTCCGGTACCAGACCCAAAATTACATCACGCCATGAATCCATCTCTACAGACTGTATGAATTAATGTTGCGTTAAAACAGCAGTCAAAGTGTATATTTTCAGCAATATGTTTGTTTACCAATAGGTTAAAGTGTTATTAGTGAAATATGAGTTTGGGAAATCTAGTCAGAAACAGGCAAATATCGATGCTAGGAAATGAGCGCCGTAATTTAGTTTGTAGTCATATGAGGAGAGGAGACCCAGGGCTTTTGATGGGCTTTGGGATTTAAAAAAAACGACACTACCCAGCTCAAGCCAGCTCCTGTCAATTTTATGGATTTATGGATTTACTTTTTTATTTATCTTATTTTTTCGGGATTATCTCCCACAAACCTGAACATTAGTGGCATAAATTAGAATGCAATTAGTTTCTCTACCTTTCTGTGAACGTCTAGCAAAAAACGGCGTTGCAATCTGATGAAAAATGTCGGAGAAATCTACATTATAAACAAGTAACTGTACTTACAGTAGATTTCATTCACGTTTTTTGCTGCACGCCTGGTGATACTAAATCCAAATTGAACTATGCCATTGGAAAGGGGAGATTTGGCCCGATCCATAGATGTGCGACTTGGCTATAATAAGGTAATTTATAGGCCTGATATTCTATATTCTATAATCATATTACAAATTGCATGTGTCCGGATGGCAGAATTCAGTACTGTATCTACAAAACCTTCCCTTTATTCATTTGCTTAGATTTTTTTTACACATGATCTCAAGAAGGTGCTGAATGAGCTCAGTGGCAATTTTTCATGTATGGTTAATTTTAGCATGGTGTTATTCACTGTCAAAGATGAAAAAAAAATATTAAATTAAAAGAAAATTATAATAATATTCTCCTTTGGTTCATCACAGTTTACTCAAGCCTAGTAACAGACACAATATTTCTGACACTGGGAATACATTCCCTGAGAACATGCAAATGGCCCCTTTAGAAGTGGAGCAATCTTCCATTTACTTAGGTATGTATTTTTAGGTGGATTTTCTGAAAATAGGGCTAGGGCTAAAGATGTTAGGTGTCCAACTGAGTTTTCTTATAAACAGCTTGCTTTTGTTTATCTCATTTCCACCCAATTAGGCAGTTGTCTATTCGTGTTCTGCAAGCCGCATACGTTTCCTTCCTCATATAACCTCATGCAAAGGTCTATTTTCAACATTTTCTTTGCTTTCACAATGTTTACATCTCATCCGTGTTAAGTTTCACTTTCGGTTGTGGTGAAGTTTTAATGAGTCTGACCTCCTTTTGATTGACAGGCAGTCAGCTCGTTAGATTTCGACGAAGATCGTATATAGACAATTTGATGTGTTTGTGTTCTAGGTCACCCCGTGCTCATGGTGTCCTTGGAAAAAGATGTGTTACACAATATTTGGGGACTGCTTGTCTCCTACTAGTGGTCAAAAACTTGAATACTTTTACTGAGTATTTTGTTACCATAAAAGCAAGCAATACACATACTAAGTTTTTTTTTTTACCCCAAAAAATACTCAATTAGGGAAAGCATTGCAGATTCAATGCCGGATTTAGATTCAGATTCAGATTATACAAAAACCCTATGTGCATAGGTAATCAGTAGCTATAGCTAAACTACACCACTTCTACCCTTCTCTCCTCTGTCTCTCTCCTCTGTCTCCCTCTTCAACTTGTTGAGCATCGACCAAGCCGCCCTCCACTCACTCATCCCTCCCTGGTCTCCCCAATCTATTCACCCCTCCCCCTCCACAAACACATTAATTGCAGTGAGGTGGAATTGTTGTTTTAAATTTAGCAGCACTACTACAGAGCTGTTAATTACATTGTTGACAGACGAGACGAGAGATGGGAGATAGGGGGGGGGGGGGGGGCAGTAGGGGCTGAAATCTCCATATCAATAGGGGCCCCTTCATCTCCTGCTCAGGAGAGCATGTTAGTTGGGAAGGAGGGGGGTGATGACTCATCAGCATCACCAAACCCCCTCCCCATTATTTCCCCTCTTCAAGTTCAAGGATCTATAGTTCTATCAGGTTGTTGTTGTTGTTGTTGTTGTTGTTGTTGTTGTTGTTGTTGTTGTTGTTGTTCTTGTGGGTTATTTGTGTGCCATGGTAGTGAAGTGGCTTCATGAAGCTCAAGAGTGTTTCCTCTTCAGTTGCCGTTTTTTTAAGGGCTTTGCAGGGACATTAAAGGGGCACTTCACCAAAAAACAATGCTGATTTATTTTGCACATAATCTCACACACACACACATCCAAAAACGTTAAAGAGATCATTCATTTAGTTTGACAGTTATTGAGGGTACATGAGTACATGGCCACCAGTGATCATCTGGGACATTGCATACTTCTGTTAATTACAGCTAGAATTAAATGACATAGATGAAAAATAGCAATACCTTGTCTTATAGGGGCTGCTACCTTATCTTTTCATTGAGCTGTAATTAACACAACACAAGAAGTATATGTCCCCGTGACATCACTGGTGGCCATATTCAAACACATTTACTCTCAATAACTGTCAAACTAAATGATGTGCAAAACTGTTTAGAGTTTTTGAACGTGTGTGAGATTATGTGCAAAATAAATCTGCATATTCTTTTTTGGTGAAGTGGCCCTTTAATTCCAACCCAAGTTTCAAGTTTCTTTGTTATTTGTCATACAGAAATACAGAATACTTTGCATGAAATCTTTCTTTCTGTTTCGCTCCTGAGAGTGTGCTAGATAGTAATAAGATAGTATAAATAAGTATAATACGTAAAAAATTGAAAGTCAAGAAGTCAAGTAAACACAAGTGTAAACAACAATTGTTCAGTATACAGTATGTACATCTGGTACAAAAATGGTGAGGTATAGCTTAGCTTGTGGTGCCACCGTTGTGGTGGTGAGGTGCAATAAGGAATGAGGGATGTGCAATTCCCTTACCAATAATATAAATATAAAGTGTAAAAGTGGGTGCTACAGTGTGTTGTTTATTTAAAGTGAGTGTGTGTGTTGCTGGTCTGTTATTTCTTCATTGTTCAATCATTGTTCATTGAGCAATCATTGTTCATTGAGCATCCTGATGGCCTGGGGATAGAAGCTCCTTCTGAGTCTCTCTGTGCTTGCCATGAGACTCCGGTATCGCTTGCCTGACCGAAGCAGTTCAAAGAGGCAGTTGTTTGGGTGGCTGGAGTCTTTGATTATTCTCTTAGCCTTGCCCATGCACCGCTTGTTGTAAATGCCTTGGAGAGTGATTGATTGATTGATTGAAAAGTTTATTAACAGATTGCAGAATGGGTACAGTACAGTACAGCTCAATACATACAATTGTTAAGGGGATGCAGACCAGAGAAAGACTTTCGTCTTGTTTACATCAGGGTCCCCCATTTTCAATTCATCATAACATATATGACATACATGACATACAGATAGACAGTACTGCTACATCTATACATTTATGACATATCAGATTTGCAAATACAGTACTGTTTGTGATACAAAAGTGTCCAGAAAAGGAGTGTCTATACATTTGGCATAGAAACTGTACATTGGAGGAGGTTGGTTGGGTGGGGTGGGGTTGGGTGGGTTGGGTGAGGGCTGTACATTGGAGGTGGGGGGGGGGGGGGGGGTTGGGAAGGGGACACACACACATTTTACACTGTACATTGGAATATTGACAAAGCCTTACTTGGTCATTTACTGTACAACTAGGTTAGGACATTTGTAGGGGCCAGTTTCGAATTGCAGTCTCACATAGGTGTTTTTTGAGAGTGTTTTTGAAGGTGGGTAGTGATTCACATTCCTTTACAGCTTTAGGCAGGGCGTTCCACATTGATATGGCATAATTGCGAAACGTGTTTAGTCCCTTGTTTGAGCCGAATCTGGGTTTTACATGATTTGTGGAGCTCCCTCTGGTGTTGTGATCGTGGTATTCACTGACCTTTGGGTACCTTGGTCGCGTAGTGTATCTTGTAGACCAGGCCCATTGCAAGTTGCTGTACTCTGTCGTCTACTCTAAGCCATCCTAGGTTGTCAAAGTGGGCAGGGGTGAGGTGGGTTCTAGGAGTCAGGTCAAGTAGTAGTCTGACTAGCTTGTTTTGAGATGTTTGTAATTTGTTTTTAGTGCCTTTGAGGTGCTTTGGTACCATGAGGTGCAAGCATAGTCGTAGTACCCTTGAATGAGTGCTCCTGCTAGAGTCTTCAGGGTATTCTTGTTTACCAGAGAGGAGATCCGGTACAAGAAACGCATTCGTTGGTTGACTTTTTTTATTACATTGGATGCCATTTTGTCACAGGAAAGATTAGCCTCTAGGATGGAACCCAGGTAGGTAATTTCATCTTTCCTTGTGATAATATTGTCACCCACTGTAACCGAGAAGCCGTCGGTCTTGCTGAGTTTGTTATTTTAACCGAAGAGAATGGACTCTGTTTTGCCCATGTGTAATGATAGTTTGTTGTCGGCGAGCCATATGCAGATTTTGCCTAGTTCCGAGCGGAGGGCTTTTTCAACCTGTAACTTGTTCTTGTCAGAGACCAGCAGGGCTGAGTCGTCCGCAAACAGGAACAAGTTGCAGTCACAAGCTGACGACATGTCATTTGCATAAATTAGGAATAGTAGCGGTCCTAGTATGCTTCCTTGTGGAACACCACAGCTCACTGTGAGGGGGGGGGGTAGGGTACCGTTTACTTCCACCATCTGTTCCCTCCCCTCCAGGTAGGATTGTATCCAGCTCACTGATAAACTATCAAAACCAATTGCTTTTAGCTTGTCAATCAGAATGGTGTGATTGACAGTGTCGAAGGCCTTTTGTAGGTCCAGCATGACCATGCCGCAGTATTTGCCCGCGTCCACCTCTTGTTTGATGTGGTCGTTCAAGTAGAGAAGGCATGTGTCAGTGGAGTGGGATGTTCTGAAGCCAGATTGGAATTCGTAGATTAGATTTTTTTCCGCGAGGTACTTTTCGATCTGTTCGTATACTATTTTTTCCATGACTTTCGAGATGGATGTAAGGATAGAAACAGGGCGGTAGTTACCCGGGTCTAATTTGCTGCCCTTTTTGTGCAGGGGTGTTACTCTCGCAATTTTGAAGTCCTTGGGGACGTGTCCCTGTTTTATGGAGAGGTTTATTATGTGTGTGATGACTGGGGTGATGGCTGCTGCTGAGTCTCTGAGGAATTTGGAGGGGATGTTGTCATGGCCAGTGGCCTTGTTTGGTTGGAGGGCGCTCAGTTTTTTGAGTACCTCATCTGTAGTTACTATTTCCAGTTTGAAGTCGTCTTTGTGGACGCCTAGGTTCTTGTAGTATGCTACTATGTGTTCTACCCCATACTGCCCTGAGTGGGAGGGTAGTTTGTTTACCAGTGTTGTGGCTATGTTTGTGAAGAAAGTGTTTAAGTAATTGGCTACATCCAGCTTGTCTGTGATGAGCGTGTTGTCCGTCTTTATGTTTATGTTTGAGAACCTGGTTTTGAGTTTTTTACTGCAGCCTAGTTGATTGTTGAGTAATTTCCAAAGTTCACATGGTTTATTTTTGTTTTCCTCGGTTTTGTCATTGATGAAATTTTTTTTGGGAAGCCCCCCTCCAATTGTGTGTTCGGCTGAACGGGCCACTCTCTGTAGTCTGCTGCGGTCTTGTGCAGTGCTATTCCCAAACCACTTACAATTGTAAATTTCAACCCACTGCGCTGACAACAGTCACTCTTTGTTGTAGGTCTGTGTTAAACATCACAATATGATTCTTCCTGACCAGTTATTAGTGTGGGTGACCTGGCGAAGCCAGGTTGCCACCCACACTATAGAAATCTATACTATTTTTATTCTTTATTATTCCACCGATTTTGCAAACACTACTCTTGCCAGAGCGTGGTTGCCACCCACACTATAGAAATCTATACTATTTTTATTCTTTATTATTCCACCGATTTTGCAAACACTACTCTTGCCAGAGCGTTCGCGCCCCATACACGTGAAAGGTATCAAAACGACCGGCTTGCCTATGGCAACAGAAAGTTTCACCGCACCATTTGGCTACGAATCGACTTTAAACGGGAACATTTCGGTCCCATTGGAAATGCATTGCAAGTTAGAGTGCAGTAGCTGAAATAATTCTTTTTCCACTACCTTGGGTAAATTGCGAGAGTGATCTCAATTTTGGACATAGAAAAAAAACAAACACATCAAAACGATGACACGGCTGTCAGCTCGCTCACAAAATATCTATCTCAACTGATGACCATTTGTTTGAAGGTTCTCCTCCCCATAGACAGCAATGTAATCCCACTCTAGGAATACGATGATTTTTTAGCTTTTTTCCCCTTCTGTTCCGATCGCCACCAGGGCCACAATTGTCGACAGAATGCCACAATATCGCACACAACCCTTCGCCTACTCCTTGAAGTGCTCAAGTGCGCTTCACAACGCTTCATCTCTTATAGTTTTCTTTTAATCATCATGACAATGCAGTCATGCATCTGCCCCCATAGACATGCATTGTATGGAAAGTGCAAGTCATTCGTGATTACATCACCTGTGTGGCTCATGGCTCATGATTGGTTCAGCCTAACAGCTGTGAGGCTCATGGCTCATGGCTCAGCTGACCTGCCAATGACCTCATCGACTTAACCCTTCATTGCCCCTCTGTGTTGCAGTACTGAATTGCTTGACAGCGCCCTCTGTCTTGCGGGTTGTGTCATTGTACTCAATAGGGATATCCTCTTTCATTGGTCGATGTTGACCACTCCCCCGATCCTTAGACCACGCCCCCTTAGGCCACACCCCCTCAGTGTATCTCTTGAACCGTTTGTCGTAGAGACTTGCGGGTTGTTCCATTGTACTCAGTAGGGATATCCTCTTTCATTGGTCGATGTTGACCACTCCCCCGATCCTTAGACCACGCCCCCTTAGGCCACACCCCCTCAGTGTATCTCTTGAACCGTTTGTCGTAGAGACTTGCGGATTGTGCCATTGTACTCGGTAGGGATATCCTCTTTCATTGGTCGATGTTGACCACTCCCCTGATCATTAGACCACGCCCCCTTAGGCCACCCCCCCTTAGTCCTGAAAAATTTCAAAAACTCGGAAAAGTCCGAAAAATTTCAAAAACTCGGAAAAGTCCGGAAAATTTCAAAAACTCGGAAAAGTCCGAAAAATATAAAAAAAATCAAAAACTCGGAAAAGTCCGAAAAATAAAAAATTCGAAAACTGAAAAATCCAAAAAATCTGAACAATTTCAAAAACTCTGAAAAGTCCGAAAAATTTCAAAAACTCGGAAAAGTCCGGAAAATTACAAAAACTCAGAAAAGTCCAAAAAATCTGAAAAATTTCAAAAACTCGGAAAAGTCCGAAAAATTTCAAAAACTGAAAACTTCAAAAACTCGGAAAAGTCCGAAAAATTTCAAAATATCCGAAACATTTCAAAAACTCTGAAAAATCCGAAAAATTTCTAAAACTCGGAAATTTCAAAAACTGGTAAAAGTCAGAACATTTTCAAAAACTCGGAAAAGTCAGAAAAATTTTAAAAACTGAGAAATCCGAAAAATTTCAAAAACTCGGAAAAGTCTGATAAATTTCAAAAACTCGGAAAAGGCCAAACAATTTCTAAAACTCGGAAAAGTCCGAAAAATGTCAAAAACTCGGAAAAGTCCGAAATTATTTTAAAACTGAAAAGTCAGAAAGATTTCTAAAACTCGGAAAAGTCCCACAATTTTCAAATGGTCTTCTAATGGTCTATGTTGACCACTCCCCCGATCCTTAGGCCACGCCCCCTTTTTGTATTGTCTAGTTTCTATTACTATCCATTTAGCTGGAAAGCTATTGATAGCTCAACCATGAGCATCATGCACACTTATCAGCTTAGTCGTGGCAGATTCGATTGATGTGTAATGAGATAATTTCTAATTAGAGCTAATTGTATATAGCCTTAGCGTTGGCATTTTATATATCTATTGGGTAGGCTAGCGTGTAGCTTGTATATAGCCTTAGCGTTGGCATGTTATATATCTATTGGGTAGGCTAACGTGTAGCTTGAAAATCAGAGCGAATTGCCCGTATTAGATACGAGGACACCTGCGAAGGATTTCATATTGTTACAATAAAACCCTCTGTGAAGTTTTGAAGTCATATCCTAACGATAGATAGATAGATAGATAGATAGATAGATAGATAGATAGATAGATAGATAGATAGATAGATAGATAGATAGATAGATAGATAGATAGAGTACTGTAAAGTGACTCTGGATTGTAATGTCAAGACAGCTTAAGTGTTCCTTTATTAACATGAATCCCCTTGCTGAATTTCAAGTGTCATAGCAGCATGAGGGGGTAAGGGGGGGGGTACAGGTAGGATAGGCAGTGGTGCGTTCCTGAAATCAACTGGGATTGCACGCACCTAATGGCGCCACGTGCACGCGCGCTCCCGGCGCGTGCGCGCGCTCCCGCGAATGCGCATACATGTACCCTCGCTTGAGCACAGACTACAGACAGTGCCTAATTGTCTCTACGAATGGAATGTAACACATGTTGTAACTGAGGGGTACAATTCCCTGACTGTATTACTAGATATGATACTTACTACCACTACCTTTGTACTTAATATTCGGCCACCCAGTACACGGCATAAATATATTATCATGAACACTCTCACGTAGATGAAACGGATCCAACACAAATGTACGAATTAGAAACAGGTCTTTATTTCCTACACAGCGATGGTGTGTAGAATAAGCACTTAATCACTTAATTACATTTATGAATTGAAATAGTATGCACTTTTATGGCAAGGAGTATTCGTCGGTATATCAATAGATAATGTCCAATCTCTGAAGGCGCAGGTGGTAAATATACGACCTGGAATAGTTAAGGAATAACAGCAATGATACTTTAATGATTATAGGCTGGATACACTAGAGGGGGTTAATCCGGTCGCTTGTAAGCCGACAGGAGTAGGAGGGGGGGGGGGTAGAATCCAGCTGCCTCGTCCGGCCAAGGGTATCCCAGGAGAACCCACTGTAGTGCCGTTCAATGCGCCGGCGATCCTTGGACCACAGATGAAAGCAGGTGGACTCTTTGTGGGCCGGCTCTCTCCGGTCCACGGGGGAGAGATGTGGAGAGACCTCGTCTTGCAGAGCGTCTCCTCACCTTGCGTCCTCTCCAGGGGGGGGGGGTTCCAACACACGGTAGTGTCGGGGGTCTTTATCCATAGAATAATCAAAGTATCCAAAGCATAATCCGTGCCTGGGAAGGCGGGCTGTCGTCGGTAGAATAATCCGGTATACAGGTCCACTCGCTCGTCGGCTCTGGGGCTCCTCGGGTGCAGCTTCACATAGGGTCAACCACCCTGGGTAAGCAGCCAGTTCTCTGCCCGAAACGATGGGGTACTGACTACGGTAGTATTCTCACCGCACGAAGCACTATATATTAACAGACTATTATTAGCTTAATAGACTACGTCCAACTCGACGATATAGTGCCAAATATGACTATTCAAATATTAATATACACGATGTCTCAATACCGATGGTAGGCCGAACTTGGCCTTACTCCCACACGTGGCATCGCGGGGAGGCTTTACGTCTGTGACTCTATTGGAGGGTAAGAAACTGGACTGAAAAGAAAGTCCTACTTTAGTAGCGCAGTATATATACGCACTATGAACAAATAGTCCCATTAGTGGTGCGGTAGCCAAATTCCTACGCGGAACTAGGACTTGTTCGTACATGTCGAGCGGTACGTTTGAACTGGGTCTGAGGGGTATGGCAGCCTGGCACCAAGGTCTCGACCAATAGTAGAATGGAGACTATTATGGGATGTTCAGTAGGCTAGAATGGATATTCAATGCATATTGTACAAGGAATATACAAGGGATATCAGGGAATATTAGAGAATATACAAATACAATTAAATATATATATATAAATAAATATATATATTCGGTTTAATCTGGCCCTTCACAACAGCCACCCCCTGAATAGGTCCCAGACCTAATCAGTTAAACGGAGACAGATTAATCGCGTTGTCTATTTACACATAAGGGTTTGCTGTAGGGGTCAGTCAACTTCACAAAGTCATAGGGTTGTAGGGTCATGGTCATCATCGATTGTGTCTGGGAGTCGAGGCAGTTCTATGAGCCTTGCCACGGGACGGGTGTAAGTGCGACCCTGGACGAGCACTTCAGCTGCTCGGACCTTGCCGTCGGCACCGGTGATCACTTTGCTTACGCGGCCGGCCGGCCACATAGCTCTGGGCAGTGATTGATCAATAATCATGACGACTGTTCCTCCTGTCAAATTGTCTCTCTCCTTTACCCACTTCTGGCGGGTCTGTAGAGACGGTAGGTAGTGCAGTAGGAAACTGTTCCAAAACTTGTCGGCTAATACTTGGCTGTACCTCCACATTCGTCGGCCGTTCGCTTCTTCAGGCCGGTACATTGTCTGGGGTAATGTGGGATCTAGCCGCCCCATCAGGAGTGTGTTGGGGGTAACTGGGTCGATATCCGCCACATCACTGGAGACATATCCGAGGGGCTTCGAGTTAAGTACTCCCTCAATCTCCGTGAGGACTGTCATTAGGACTTCTTCCGCCACAGTCTGGGCCCCAAGTACTGCGTACAGGGCTGTCTTTATGGAGCGCACTTCTCGTTCCCAAGTGCCACCGAAGTGGGGTGCGTTTGGGGGGTTGAATTGGAAATCAACCTGTGCTGGAGCGAGGTGGGTCTTAAGTTCTGGGCCCATAGCTTGGAAGCTCTCTCTCAGCTCTCTTTCGCCGCCTTTAAAGTTTGTCCCATGATCGGACAATAGGGTAGACGGTCTTCCTTTCCGTGATATGAATCTACGGAAGGCCATAATGAATGAGTCTGTGCTCATGGTCGGGAGAAGCTCGATGTGTATCGCTCTGGTGGTCATGCATCTGAACACAATACCCCACCGCTTCTCGGTTCCTCTTCCTTTCTTTATGTGCAGCGGGCCAAAGCAGTCCATACCCGTTGAGTGGAATGGCTTGTCACCGATTCGGAGGCGACATGGAGGAAGGTCAGCCATCCTTGGTATGCTGGGCTGCGCGCGCCACTTGCGGCAGTCTAGACATGTTCGTTGGAAGCGTCGTACCGCCTCTCTTCCTTGTAGGATCCAGTAACGACGTCTGATTTCCGCGAAGACTCTTTCTGCTCCTGCGTGATGTACATCCTCATCGTATTTCTTTATAATCAGCTCTGTGACCTTGTGTCGGCTGTTCAATACGATCGGGTATTTAATGTCATCCGGTAGATTGGGGGCTCTGCGTAGGCGACCACCCACTCTGATGAGGGTGTGAGCGTCGCTCTCGGGGGCCAGGTGAATTAATCTGCTGTCGGATGGGACGGGCTTTCCTCCCTGTAGACAGGCCAATTCATCGGGGAACGAGTCTCTCTGGGCTCGCTGCAGTAGAAGCAATTCTGCTTCCTCGTAGTTAGCTGCTGACATATCAGCGGGGGACTTGCACTCCGGGTGGTACCGCAGGAATGTTCTTTGTTGTGCACTCTCTATGGACGTGCAATCGTTTATGTTAGGGTCGGTGGAGGCTACGGTGCTCAATCCACAGAACACAGACTTCTTAATTTCCACCTCCTCTGGACTTGCTTCCCTCGGGATAGGCATGGGCCACTGTCCTTCCGGGAGTCTTAGGAATGCGGGGCCGTCACTGTAGACATTGCGACGGGTGAGGTCATCCAGGGGCATCCCCCGGGTGATGACGTCAGCTGGGTTCTGTTTTGTATCAACGTAGCGCCACTCTGTTTCTCCGGTTAACTCTTCGGTTAAGTCTTGAATCTCGGTGACTCTGACTCCCACGAAGACTTTGTACTTGCATGAGTCCGATTTGATCCAGGCGAGTACCGTCGTGGAATCTGACCACAGGATTGTTCTAGACACCGGTATGGTGAGCTCACGTTGGATGAGCGTGGCTAGGTGCGCTCCGGCTAGGGCTGCGCAGAGCTCTAGACGTGGGATAGATTGTTGCTTGCGTGGGGCTATTCTCGAGCGGGCGAGGACAAATGCTGTGTAGATCTCTCCCCCCTGGTCTTGGGCCCGCAAGTAGGCTACTGATCCGTATGCGACCTCTGAGGCGTCACTGAAGACGTGTAAGTCCATTTTACATGTCTCTGGCCTCACCGTGGGTGGGAAGTAGCTTCGGCGCATATTAACGCCTGGGAGTGAGTGGAGCTCCATCTCCCACTCTCTCCAGGTGGATGCAAGGTGTGCGGGAATGGGGTCGTCCCAGCCCTGGTCCTTGTCCCACAATGCTCGTACAATCATTTTTGCCCTGGTGGTGTACGGTAGAATACATCCTAGCGGGTCATATTGTCGGGCGAGTGTTGTGTACACACTCCGTCTGGTGGTCGGCGCCGCCGCCGGCCTTCCCTGCTCCGTAGTCAGGGGCTTGTGTCTGTAGTGAAGCGAATCTGTTTTGAATCGCCACACCAATCCCAGGGTCATCTCCTGGGCTTCTCCCGGGATTGTAGCCATCCAGGTCTCGCTGCTGGCTGCCTTGTCCTCGGAGGAGAGGCTGCGCAGTACTTGCGGATCGCTGCTGGCCCACTGCCTGAGATCAAAGCCGCCTTTGATCAATGAGGCGCGGAGTTTAATCAGGAGAGCCTCGGCTTCTTCCTGGGTTGAAAGGCTTTGTAGACAGTTGTCTACGTAGAAGCTGTTCTTTACGCTGTGTCGGACCTCTTCGTCCGCTGCTGGGTCCTCTGCTACATGTTTCTGTAGTGCAAATGTCGCACAGCAGGGGCTGCACGTCGTTCCGAATGGGAGGACTTCCCATTGGTAGATGGCTGGGTGCTCATCTCCTGGCTTCTCTCTCCATAGGAACCGTAACAGGGGCTTGTCCGCCTCTACTAATCTCACCTGCAGGAACATTCCTTTAATGTCCCCGCTGATGGCCACCTTTTCCTGGCGGAAGCGGAGTAGAACGCCGAGTAGGGAGGGGCCGAGTGTGGGACCGGGCAGTAACTCTTTATTCAGATTTTGGGATCCGATCTGGTAGCTGCAGTTAAATACTATGCGGTCTTTACCGTTGTGATGGACCTTGTGGTGGGGCACGTACCACGATTCAGTGGTCTGGTCAGCCTCTTTAATGTCCATCTTTGTGACGTGTCCCGCTGTGATGAGCTTCTCAATCTCAGCGCGGTATACACTCTCTTGGGCGGGGTTCTTGGCTAAGCGCCGCTCCGTGTTCAGCAGGTACCGTTCTATGGCGTCTGTCTTGGCGTGGAAAGTAGGCATTCCTTCTCGCCGCAGGAGTGGCGTGGCGTATCTCAACACGCCGTTGACCGGGACTCTCTTGGTCCCTGTCTCGAGGAGGTGAATAGCGTAAATGTCATCTTTAGAGCGAATGTCTTTCTTTCCATTCTTAAAGTGCATTTGTTCCAAGCTCCATAGCCGCTCTACGTGTTGCAGGAGTGCGGTTTCTCCCTCTGTGACTCGGGAGTGGAGACATCTAGTGGCTGTACTTCGGTTGAGAGATTTGGCGAGCGGGCCTTGGAGAGTCCATCCCAAACGGGTCTCGACTGCTGCAGGACAGCCTCGGGGTCCGGTATGAACCCGGTCTATCGGGACAATGAGGTCTGCATGGTCGGAGCCTATCAACAGGGTCGGCATAGCATTGTCTATGAGCGGGATCGGTAACTTGCGCAGATGTGCATATTTCTCCATCAGCTTGGCGACGGGGTATGTGTACCGCGACAGTCCTATTTCTTGGCTGGTGAAAGCGTCTGCAATCTGGTACCGTCGCTCAGGCTGGCCGCTTGCTGCGATAGAGAATGAGACATTCTCGCCCTTTATCGTCTTCAAATCTCGTCTTATTGTCCGAATTGTCATTTGGGTTTCGCTTCCCCGCAGCCCTAGCTGGGCCGCAGCGGAGGCGAGCAGCAGGGTCTTCTCTGACCCGTCATCGAGGACGGCGTAAGTGTCCAGGACTTTATTCTGGTAGCTTAGTGTCACACGCACTACTTTTAGGAGTACTCGGGCTCCACTGCTGCTGGCGGGATCGATGTACATGACGCTCGCTTTGCGGCTGGATGGTGCAGGTGAAGGGCGCCGTCTGTTACTGTCGTGAAGTATGTCCAGATGGGCTCCATCGCACTTGGTGCACCTTTTCTTTAAGCGGCATTCGGCTGCCATGTGTGAGCGCGCACAGCGAAAACAGCGCTTGTTGGACTTTATCCATTGACCTGCTTCCTCCGCGTTCAGCTTGGGGAAGGAGTCACATTGCGCTAGCCAGTGTTCTTTCTCACAGTAGGGGCACACTATCTTCCACTTCTCCGTTCTGGAGGGGGTACTGTGGCTCCTGCTGCTCGGCACTGACTCCGATTGGTGCATCACAGTCACCGATCTTCTTCCATCATTTAGTCGTCTGGTTCCTTCTCTGGAGCCAGGGGTGCTCCGTCCGAATGTATCTAGCCGTAGGCTGCTGACTTCTCTCGCCAGGAAGTCTGCTAGATCGAGGAGGTTCGGTTCGGGGCCATTCGGGTCTCTGTGGTCCCTCTGCCGCCTAAAGCGCTCCTGACGAGCGGGCGGCAGCTTCTCCAGGATCCTTTCCACATTTGAGTTGGCGTAAAGTTCATACTTCCCCTTCTCTCTTTGCGCTCCCAACATCCCTACCAGGGACTGCACTCTGATGGACAGGTCGTCCAGTGCTCGATTGTCTATTGCTGGGGGTAAGCGGTCGATGTGTCGGATCTCCTGGATCACGTAATCCCATATGCGCCCATACCTCTGGTCCAATGCTACCAGCGCTGCTGTGTATGGGGTGGTGGAAGTCGCGTAGGCGAGCGCTATATTATGTGCGCGGGGCACCTTTAAGTGCTGCAGTAGGATGGCGTATTTGTGGCGTTCATCCAATACATCCACCAACATGGTCTCCAGACACATGCGGAGTTCTGTATACTGGGCCCGGTTCTCTTGGGTGAAGTCGGGTACCATAGGCGTGCCAATGTATGACGCTGACTGTGGATACATCGGCGAGCGTTGGGGGAGAGGCCTCCTAGGCGAGTCTCCTCCCGCTCCTTGGTATGGGCTGGTACCGGCAGTGTACCATGGCCCGCTTGTCCAGGTGCTGTTCCTCGGTGCGGGTCGTGCGTCGTGCTCACCCGTGTATAGAGTCGGGGGTCTGTAGCGCAGCTCCGCGGGAGTATAGCCTGGGCTGTACCGGACCTCCTGGTCCGGTAGAGTACTGTGCTGTCTTCGGGCGCGGTTCTCCTCCTCTTCCTCTTCGTCTTCAGTTAGGTCATCCAGTGCTTGTAGTCTCTGGTTTAGCCTCTCCACAGGATATGCTGCTCCTTCCCGGTTGCTAGGTCTCGCTTGGACCGGTGGGGGGAGGTGGTCTGTGGGGGGTATAGACCTCGTCTGTTGGTCAAGTTCAGGGTTGTTTACTCGGCTAGGGGATGCCGCCCTGGAGGTGTGTCTAGACGAGTTCCTGGAGCCTCTGGCGGAGGGAGAGGGTGTTGTCCGTCTGATCAGCTGTTCTATTAGTTGCGCTTGCTGTCTGTCGCGCTCTGCGTCCCGTAGAGCACCAGCAGCTGCTCGCTGGCTGTCTGCTCGGTCTCGGGCCACATTCTCTTCCATCTGAATGCGTCTTATTTCCAGGCGTATGTGCTCTTCTTCGCTCCGTTGCTGTAGCTGCAATCGATCGCGTTCACCCTGGAGTCTATCGCGTTCAGTAGAGGCTTTCAGGCTGACGAGGAATGCCTGCTGTAGGGTCCTCTCTGCCTCGCTGGGAGAAGGCGGTTGTATAGGGGAGCCTTCCCTCGGGGTACTCCTTGCGGAGCCTTGGAGCTCTATCTCCACGGTGCTCTCCCCGTCTTCTTCCGTGCCGAGTTCTCTCTCGGTAGCGTTGTATTCCTCCCGGGACTCATCGGGGACTACTTCTTCAGTACTGGCGGGGTGTGAAGTCATGTCTGGTTCCCACTGGTCCCCACCGTGAACTTGGTCAGTTACATTAGAGCCCGTAGGGGCCTCTATGGTCGGGGTAGTCTGGGCGTTGGGGTTAGACATACTTTTACTTTCTAGTTTTACCGCGTTTACTGTTAGTAGAAGACTAGGTTGTTGACTGACATCGTAAGCCTCTAAGTACTGAGGGAGCCGTCGTTCGCGCTGCGGGCGTTGGTTAGGAGGATCGTTTCGTGGAGTGTTCATCATAGGCCATTTCAATATTAATAACACTATATTAATATTACACTAATTACCATCCGGCTCGAAGGACCAATTGTAACTGAGGGGTACAATTCCCTGACTGTATTACTAGATATGATACTTACTACCACTACCTTTGTACTTAATATTCGGCCACCCAGTACACGGCATAAATATATTATCATGAACACTCTCACGTAGATGAAACGGATCCAACACAAATGTACGAATTAGAAACAGGTCTTTATTTCCTACACAGCGATGGTGTGTAGAATAAGCACTTAATCACTTAATTACATTTATGAATTGAAATAGTATGCACTTTTATGGCAAGGAGTATTCGTCGGTATATCAATAGATAATGTCCAATCTCTGAAGGCGCAGGTGGTAAATATACGACCTGGAATAGTTAAGGAATAACAGCAATGATACTTTAATGATTATAGGCTGGATACACTAGAGGGGGTTAATCCGGTCGCTTGTAAGCCGACAGGAGTAGGAGGGGGGGGGGGGTAGAATCCAGCTGCCTCGTCCGGCCAAGGGTATCCCAGGAGAACCCACTGTAGTGCCGTTCAATGCGCCGGCGATCCTTGGACCACAGATGAAAGCAGGTGGACTCTTTGTGGGCCGGCTCTCTCCGGTCCACGGGGGAGAGATGTGGAGAGACCTCGTCTTGCAGAGCGTCTCCTCACCTTGCGTCCTCTCCAGGGGGGGGGGGTTCCAACACACGGTAGTGTCGGGGGTCTTTATCCATAGAATAATCAAAGTATCCAAAGCATAATCCGTGCCTGGGAAGGCGGGCTGTCGTCGGTAGAATAATCCGGTATACAGGTCCACTCGCTCGTCGGCTCTGGGGCTCCTCGGGTGCAGCTTCACATAGGGTCAACCACCCTGGGTAAGCAGCCAGTTCTCTGCCCGAAACGATGGGGTACTGACTACGGTAGTATTCTCACCGCACGAAGCACTATATATTAACAGACTATTATTAGCTTAATAGACTACGTCCAACTCGACGATATAGTGCCAAATATGACTATTCAAATATTAATATACACGATGTCTCAATACCGATGGTAGGCCGAACTTGGCCTTACTCCCACACGTGGCATCGCGGGGAGGCTTTACGTCTGTGACTCTATTGGAGGGTAAGAAACTGGACTGAAAAGAAAGTCCTACTTTAGTAGCGCAGTATATATACGCACTATGAACAAATAGTCCCATTAGTGGTGCGGTAGCCAAATTCCTACGCGGAACTAGGACTTGTTCGTACATGTCGAGCGGTACGTTTGAACTGGGTCTGAGGGGTATGGCAGCCTGGCACCAAGGTCTCGACCAATAGTAGAATGGAGACTATTATGGGATGTTCAGTAGGCTAGAATGGATATTCAATGCATATTGTACAAGGAATATACAAGGGATATCAGGGAATATTAGAGAATATACAAATACAATTAAATATATATATATAAATAAATATATATATTCGGTTTAATCTGGCCCTTCACAACACATGTCATTCACAACAAGTTAGGTGTGAATGTATCTGAGAACGTATTTAACACACCTGACGACCGGCGCTATTGATATGCAAATAGCGAGTACTTATCTGGGCTTGCACGTAGTGCACCCCCGTCCCATGAAGAACGCATGCCTGAGGATAGGTAGTAATAGTCATAATTGATATGTCATGAAGTGAAATGACATGACGTTATATAACCAAGACATATCCATATTGACTATACACACTACTTAATTACATTAAATGTGTCATTTATGGTTTTGATATGATGCTGTCAACATGCATTCAGCACTCCTGTTACCATCAGTCACATGCAACCAGGGGAAATCAAAGGGGACTGACTGTCAATCATTCTGAGGGAAAAGAAAAATAGAAAGAGAAAAGAAGCGTGATGTGTATTTAGTGGCTGTAGCTGCGTCCAGAAGACCAATCCACTGGCCTCCCACTGACTCATGTCCTACTAATGGATGTACACACACACCTAGAGGTTACCTGTACCTTTCTGAACCAGAGAAGAAAAAAAACAGGGAGATTATTACTGACATGACTGTGTCAAGCTCCTCTCCTCTCATCTGCCGTACCTCCCGATCTCTCTCTCTCTCTCTCTCTCTCTCTCTCTCTCTCTCTCTCTCTCTCTCTCTCTCTCTCTCTCTCTCTCTCTCTCTCTCTCTTCCTCTCTCCTCTCCACTATTCTCTCCTATCCTCTCTCTTCTCTTTCTCTCCTCCACTATTCTCTTCTCTCTCTATCTCTCTCTCTCTCTGTCTTTCTTTCTTTCACCTGCTCCCCGATTTCTCATCTCCATTTACATTAAAATTTGTAAGTGTCTCTCTGTCTCTACAATATCACCCTTTTTGGGTCCCTCTTTATCTGAAACTCCTCAAGTTCGCCCTCTCAGTAGAGTGCATTAAGTATTATATGTTAATGAGGTTTAATGCTCCCCTTCGATTGGTAATGCCAGCCATTAAAAAAACGGAACAAACTTTTTTCAATGGTTTTAACGGTAGGTGGAGGGGTGGTAATTAACAAAAGAACATGCCCCCTCACACCCTCTCTCTCTGCCTCTCTCTGCCTCTCTCCCGCTCTCTCTGCCTCTCTCTCTCTCTCTCTCTCTCTCTCTCTCTCTCTCTCTCTCTCTCTCTCTCTCTCTCTCTCTCTCTCTCTCTCTCTCTCTCTCTCTCTCTCTCTCTCTTCATTTATAGTCTCACACTCTGTCTGCAATCACCTCCTCTCTTCTCTCTTCCCTTCCCCACCCACACTAATGTCACTCTGCTAATACAATTTCAACAACAAAGCTCTTCACAACAATTACATGGAGTGTTTTTCTCTCTGTCTCTCCCTCCCTGTCGCTCTCTGTCTCTCTCGCTCTCGCTCTCATCTAAGCACATGGTATGTAACTGTAGCAACTGACTACTAAAATCTGGTCTGTACATTGGGGAGCCTTCAGAGTAATTCATCCTTAGAACTCTAAATACAAATTAGGCTGTATTTGTTGTGCTTGCCCATGAAGTGCCTCTATTCATCCAGCCCCCTCTCCATCTCTCTCTCTCTCTCTCTCTCTCTCTCTCTCTCTCTCTCTCTCTCTCTCTCTCTCTCTCTCTCTCTCTCTCTCTCTCTCTCTCTCTCTCTCTCTCTCTCTCTCTCTCTCTCTCTCTCGCTCTCGCTCTCGCTCTCTCTCTCTATCGCTCTGTCTCTCGCTCTTTCTCCCTCTCTGTTTGTTTGTCTCTCTATCTGTCTCTCGCATTATCTCCCTCTCTGTTTGTTTGTCTCTCTCTCTGTCTCTCGCTCTGTCTCCCTCTCTGTTTGTTTGTCTCTCTCTCTGTCTCTCACTCTGTCTCCCTTTCTGTTTGTTTGTCTCTCTCTCTCCGTCTCTCGCTCTGTATCTCTTGTACCACATCTCCTCCATCTTCATCTATCTCTCTTGTCTCTCTTCCCTAATTAAATATGTTAATCTGTTATCTGTGCTCCCTCTCTCTCATTGTGGAATTATCTCAAGGAACGATAATTAGCAAATTTCCAAACGCGGTAATTGCAACCTTGAGGAAGTAATTAAGGGCCCTTGTTCTTGAGCACGATGGGCGAGATAATGGGGGTATCAGTCCCATCACGCTCCGGTCCCGGGCTGAACGAGGGCGAGATAATGGGGGTATCAGTCCCATCACGCTCCGGTCCCGGCCTGAGCGAGGGCGAGATAATGGGGGTGTCAGTCCCATCACGCTCCGGTCCCGGGCTGAGCGAGGGCGAGATAATGGGGGTGTCAGTCCCATCACGCTCCGGTCCCGGGCTGAGCGAGGGCGAGATAATGGGGGTATCAGTCCCATCACGCTCCGGTCCCGGGCTGAACGAGGGCGAGATAATGGGGGTGTCAGTCCCATCACGCTCCGGTCCCGGGCTGAGCGAGGGCGAGATAATGGGGGTGTCAGTCCCATCACGCTCCGGTCCCGGGCTGAGCGAGGGCGAGATAATGGGGGTGTCAGTCCCATCACGCTCCGGTCCCGGCCTGAGCGAGGGCGAGATAATGGGGGTGTCAGTCCCATCACGCTCCGGTCCCGGGCTGAGCGAGGGCGAGATAATGGGGGTGTCAGTCCCATCACGCTCCGGTCCCGGGCTGAGCGAGGGCGAGATAATGGGGGTGTCAGTCCCATCACGCTCCGGTCCCGGGCTGAGCGAGGGCGAGATAATGGGGGTGTCAGTCCCATCACGCTCCGGTCCCGGGCTGAGCGAGGCCGAGATAATGGGGGTGTCAGTCCCATCACGCTCCGGTCCCCGGCTGAGCGAGGCCGAGATAATGGGGGTGTCAGTCCCATCACGCTCCGGTCCCGGGCTGAGCGAGGGCGGCTGGTGTTACAAGGCGTGGAGGGGATCTTAAGGCGGGATACAAGAGGTTGGACAAGTTTGTATTTTCTCCGCAGATAATCAAAATTAATTATTGAAGCAAAAACCCACACGCCAGCATGAATATTTCAACGCAACACCGCGTTTGAAGCAGACCGTTGCATTCTTCTTTCTCATCTTGAGAAGCAGGAGGTGGACTGGAAGTTGGATGGTCCGCAGAGGGGCTTGTACTTCTGGGGCTGTGGGGAACTTTTCAGACTCAGAGGCCTTGCGAACATGCTAGCTCACTAGTAAGAGGCAGAGAGACAAGCCTCCGACGATTGGCAAGGAGAAAGTCTGAGAGCTTTTTGGTGTCATGCTATCTGCTCAGGTGTTTTCCATCTTGTCTCTCCCTTACCCATCAGAGAGTCCACATACTTGGGCTGGGTTTCCCAGAGCTCTATGTGCATCATGAGCTCTACCTTAAGGTCTTCCTTTAGTTGCCGAGCTGTTTCCCAGAGCTAAGGTATAGCTTCTGAAAGGTACACCCTTAGAAGGCGGTCTGAGGCACTCGTAGCTGTTCCCTTAGCGATGCGCTCCGCTCATCCTGTCACAGTTCTAGCCTTATTAGACAAACATTTTATTTTCAAATCGACATTTTCACTACAGTGCGCATCTACTAACCTACTTGTACAAATGCCATCATTAGTTTAATATTAACTTCGTGATTTTTTTTATCAAAGCAACATTTCTGTGCATCATGAAAATGTTGATGTATTTTCATGTCTCGTCCCATCATAATGATGATAATAAAGTATGCCTATAAAATGCAATTATATATTAATAATATTATTACATTTAGGCTAGCCTACTATCGTGAGTAATGTGCATTGTTTCCGATGCACATGATATTACTGTTCCGCTGGGACGTGTTTAAAAGATCCAGTAGTAATCCACCAAATGATCAACACATACCAACCGTTGTCTCTTCCAACATCTAAAGATTCCATCCTCTGTTCTTCATTCATATGCCTCATAACAGCCTGTTTTCCAAACATAAGAGCACTAGGACTAGAAATGTTAGAAAGAAAAACATGTCTGTGTGTGCATGTGTGTGTTCGTGTGTGCGTGCGTGCGTGTGTGTGTGTGTGTGTGTGTGTGTGTGTGTGTGTGTGTGTGTGTGTGTGTGTGTGTGTGTGTGTGTGTGTGTGTGTGTGTGTGTGTGTGTGTGTGTGTGTGTGTGTGTGTGTGTGTGTGTGTGTGTGTGTGTGTGTGTGTGTGTGTGCGTGCGTGCGTGCGTGCGTGCGTGCGTGTGTGTTTGTGCCCAGTGCTCCAACGCGATCGAAACAGAATGAGTGGTGAAGTGGGGTTCGTTCAGCCATGGCTAATGCAATCCTTCCCCGTCAAGGTTGTGACTCCGTGGCTCTGTGGCCAGGAAAGGACAACAAGCACCTTAAAAGCTCCATGTACACACACACGCATGCACACACACACACGAGCGTGCAAATGGGCGACATTGCGGTAAGGCAAGGACCTGCGGCAGCCCAGGGAACATGGCTCTTAAAAGCTCTACTTCTTGTGCGACCTTCCTTTATAGGTCAGACAATTTCACCGTGGGGCACTGAGCAAGAACACTCATACACACACACCCACACACACACACACACACACACACACACACACACACACACACACACACAATAACTGTATTTCAACCTGCTTGTCGAGGTTCAATATTCACTCTGCCCCTCTTAACAGAGGTCACAGACTCCCTCTCTCTCTCCTCACTCACTCTCTCACTCACTCCCAGAGGTGTGGACTTGAGTCACATGATCTGGACTCGCAACTGGACTTTGACTTTTAACACCTATGACTCGGACTTCACTTGGACTCGATACAGACAAACAGACACAACTATCACAAGGCCTCGTTTTGACTCGTAAACAGTGGTGCAGTGGTGGTCCCACGCGGTACCACGCCGTCCCAGCAGTTTTCTGAGCAGAAGTACGCTCACGGATGTGCACGCGCGCGCACACACAAATGCGTTCACAACTTTCACTCGACTCGTCGCGCCGTGAGCCAAGTACCGGCACTTATCTATCACCTAGACTTTGCATAATAATAGGATACCAATAACATAACAAAGAACGAGAAGTGCAAAACCAAAATTAAGCCCTGTGGGGGTTTGCTTGAGCTGTGGAGCTCTCACTATGTGACAAATGGTCCCGACTGGAAGGATGAGGCAATAAGTTGTACTTCAGAAGGAAACTGTCCTTCTGTAAACTGTAAGTTACATTGTTAATTTAGTTTGTATTTACTTTTCTAGTTTAAGTTAATTCAATTAAAGAAATTATAACTACAATTACATTTAAAACATTGTTTGTTTTTCAACCATATCTGTTGACAATATAATTTCTTTATATATTGAATGCTACATCCTGCTACCTTTTTCAGCTTCTCTATTTCAAGGCAATATTTACAAAAACTAAACTAAAACTAGTAATTTCCTATACAAACATGTTTCCTACTATTTATGCATAATAATCATCTGTTCTGTGCGACTGCGAGGGAACATGTATGCGCGTGCCGTCCAGGCAGTTCTGATATTACGACTGCACCCCTGATCGTAAATCAAGAAAGAGTCAAAGATCATCTTGACTAGTTTCCTCTTCTGCAACATTAGATTCATGTCAAATTATGAAATAAATCAAATAAACTAATGCAAAATCTGCCCTAGCCTCACTAGGAGAAATTAGACAAAGTGAAGCAGTGGTAATATAACGAGTATATAATGCATTACTATGAAGAGCATGTAATAATGTAACATAATCACGCTACATGTAATAGAGAGCAATAGGTAATATGTATTAGTACATTACATTTTGAAGGTAACTTCCCTAACACTGCTATTATCAACCTGCTCTATTGGTTTGAACATTTTGAAATGGCATTACATTTGGTAAAGAACACATTAGGACTGGTTAAAAGGACTCGATACCCAAAGTTTCAGACTTGTGACTTGCTTGTCTTGACTTGGGACTTGAGTATCAAGACATGAGACTTACTTGTGACTCACAAAAACTGTGACTTGGTCCCATCTCTTCTCAACCCCCACCTCTCTCTCTATGTCCTTCTTTCTCTCACTCCCCCCTCTCTCTCTATCTCTCTCCCACACACTGCATTCACTTAGCTATCAGGTAAGTAATCCCTGAAGTCCAATTCAGACCATAGAAGGTCTGAACCGACTACTTTGGCCCCTGGAATGTCAGATTCTTGGAAGGTGGTTGTATTTTTAAATGAACATGTGTACACCACACTGTCATCCCTGTTACATTCTGTCTTCCTTCCAGCTCTATCAGGAGAACCCTCAGAAGAGGAGGAATAACTTTGCTCCTGACAGCGGACAGCTGTGAGCCAACAGAACATTGTTGGGACGCTCTGTCTCTTATTCTTTGGATCCTGGGCGGATTCCAGTGAATGTGAACGCGTCACACTGTAGATAGGAGTTAGAGCTGGCTCTGGATTGAGATGACAAACTGTAAAGTCCTGAAGTCACTGTCATCTTGACCTCAGTCGTGAAGATCTCTCCCTGGTCTGGAAAGGCGCATAATCTCAGATGCAAATAGTCTTTGTTTACTTCGACAGATCCAATTGGTTGTCGATAGTTAAAGGGATGGTTATAAGCGTTAACTTACTTATCAAGTCCCGTGGTCAGAGAATCCTGACGAAGGACGGAACCGGGAAGTTTCAGACAGGCAGCGCACAGGGTCTTGAAACCAAAAAGTTTTAATCCACATCACAACATGCAGATAAAAGTGAACCATCCTGAACAGAGAACAGCAGTCCTGCACATTCCACTGCTCGACTCTTCTCTCACACCGACATGATGTCTTGCAACTTGCCCAGAGTGTGACGCAAGTTACTCACTGAGCCGATGGTTATGCATCCATTACACTATTGGCATGTATTTCATACCACTTAGTGGCCTAAAGAATTCAAACTATCCATTGAATGCATGTGAATTTGTCCTCAGAGAGATTCAGGGGTCACTTACTCTGTGTAGTATTAAAGGGATGGTCAGTGAAATGATGAACAGTGATTTCATCATGTGCACATTAATCACATTAATCAGTGTGCAACACTTGCTGAGTCAAGAACTCCTAGGGTGCTTTTCTGCGTGTCTGACCCTTTTCTTTAATATTGAGAGTTCAGTTCGATTCCATATCTTATTGTAATACCAGAGGGCAATTGATTTGCACAACAACAACAACAACAACCTGATTGAATTGAATATCCTGATGAATTGAAAATGGGGGACTGCATCTGGTCTGCATCCTCTTAGCAGTTTTGTATTGAGCCGTACTGTATTGTACCCATTCTGCAATCTGTTAATAAAGTTTTCAATCAATCAATCAATCAATCAATTCAATCAATCAATCAAACCACTGTATCACACAGGCCAACACAATACACTAAGACAATAACACTTGCACACAACCATGAGAAAGCAGTGCCTGTGCACTTGATCCTGATGTGAGTAGCTTAATAGCACTGTGGCTGTGAAATCTCACTGGCCGGACCCCCCCCCCCCCCCCCCCCCCGGGCGGTATACAGGTGTGCGCGTCTGCGATATACTTCCCCCATATAATTTCCTGTCACCCTGGTCTCTCCCTGCCTCTGCGCTTCCTCTCGGGCACAAAAAAAAGAGGCCGCCCTCCCTCTCCGCCGCGGAGAGCGACTCCATCACATGTCGATATGAGTTCAATAGGATGTTTGATGGATTGCGCTACAAGCGTGTCTAATGTATTTGGCCGGTGTGGAGTCAGCAGCCTGGGAGAGTGACGCCTCTGCTGATTGGAGTCAGTCGTTGGCTCTTTTTCAGACACCACCCCGCTGGAAGATTCAAAGATGAAAATCCATGAGACATTAGAAAGCGTTGCTCAAGCAGTTTTCTTTTCTTTCCTCCTCATCTTGTGCTCGAGGCAGGCTCGCTCAAGCACCCACCCACACACACACACACACACACACACACACTGACTACTAGGAGTAAGTGCGTCTGACCCTTACCACCTAACCTGCATGGACTACAACATATAACGTATATCATGCCAGTTAGGGTACCTTGCGTATACTGCATCTGTGTATACTTTTTACTTGACTACTTACTTACTTTACTTACTAAGTGTTTTATTGCCCATGTTTATTGTAACGTATACTATAACTGACACTGTTTATTTTTTATCTTTATTATAATTGTATTGCCTATACTTGTACTATTACCATGCCAATACCTGTACCTCCCCTCCCCCTTCCACCCATGCTGCTATGAAGCCCGGATTTCCCCAAGGGGATCAATAAAGGAATATCTTATCTTATCTTATCTGATCTTATCTGATCTTATCTGATCTTATCTTATCTTATCTTATGCTGTAAATTTGCATGGCATACCCTGCATAGAGTCGGATGGAGCTACGTTGTAGCCGTACACATTTAGTTTAGGGTTGGGTTCCTTTCACATTTGAACCGGTACCTGTGAATCTACCTACCTCAGTTGAAAAAGAAAATATACAAACTTCAAATCATTTATTATCATTATTATTTATTTAGAACAATTTGTTAATATATATATATAATATTGCAGCGAGCGTTGTCTGCATCTAGCTTTGTAAAGTGTAACAACGTTTTCGCCTTGCCATTGCCCCGACTGCTTTGTTGTTGAATCAAGTAAAATCCTAGGTAAGTGTGTATTGTGCGTGTGAACGTTGACATCAACGTGCGGTACACTTCATAGGTTTCGTTTCGCGGTAAACGAAAAACGCTGACGTCATCGGACTTTTGCAGTACCGAAATGTGGCACCGGCGGATGACGGATCTCACATGAATCGGTACTCGGTAGTACCGATGTGATTCGGTCGGTACCCTTAAAAGTACCTGATTCGGTACCCATCCCTAGCTACGTTGTAGCCATACACATTTAGCTGCACTAAAGCGAAGAAACGCTTACCCACGCTGCAGGCATTTGTGTTACACATCATCAGATCAGGATTAGTAACACTGTACAGACATATTCCACCGTACAACAGACACACACGGTACAATGCCAATGGCACCTCACATACAGTGCACCCACACTTCAAATAATAGACTCACACGTTAATTTAATGCTACCGTGTGCACGCCAGCATAGCATTCAGTGTGGTGGCGGCTGTAGGGGGAAGAAGTGTCCGTCCAGTAGTGCTGTAGACCAGTGTATCATGTGGGAGTTATACCGAGCGTTATAGAGCAGACACTTACGAAGGCCAACATTTCCATAAAGAGACTTGGAGACTTACACACACTTCTTACCAACAACCAGTGACGACCCTTCCGTCCTTCCTTCCTTCTCTTACAGACCATCAAGGCAACATCGCCCCTCGGTGACCCCCGGGTGACCTATAACCTGGAAGAGGGCCAAGTGCCGGAGACCAACATGCCAGTGCGCTTCTACATCAAGCCCAACCGAGCCGACGGCTCTGCCTCCATACTGGTGGCGGAGAACCTGGACTACGAGACCACACGCTTCTTCACGCTGAGGGTCCGAGTGCAGAACGTAGCAGCCGTGCCGCTGGCGTCTTTCACCACCGTTTACGTCAACGTTACAGGTGAGATGAGCCTTTCACCACCGTTTACGTCAACGTTACAGGTGAGATGAGTCTTTCACCACCGTTTACGTCAACGTTACAGGTGAGATGAGTCTTTCACCACCGTTTACGTGAACGTTACAGGTGAGATGAGTCTTTCACCACCGTTTACGTGAACGTTACAGGTGTGATGAGCCTTTCACCACTGTTTACTTCAACGTTACGTTTGATCCCCCGGACCGGTACGAAAGATCCTGGTGGGGAGGTGAATGAATAGTGTTCTCCCTTCCCTCCAACACCAACGGCTGAAGTGTGAGCAAGGCACTTAACCCCAAACTGCTGCAGTGTAGCTGCTCAGTGGTTAGTGGCGTCAGACTGTGGTTGTACTGGGCAGCTTCCACGTGTGAACGTGTGGAACAGTGCTAGTGTGAAGCAGGGCATCGCTGTGCTCAGCGAACCTACCCTGGCTAAATAAAGTTTATAAAGAACCTACTCTGGCTAAATAAAGGTTATAAAGAACCTACCCTGGCTAAATAAAGGTTAAAAAGAACATACCCTCTGTAAATAAAGGTTATAAAGAACCTACCCTGGCTAAATAAAGGTTAAAAAGAACATACCCTCTGTAAATAAAGTTTATAAAGAACCTACCCTGGCTAAATAAAGGTTATAAAGAACCTACCCTGGCTAAATAAAGGTTAAAAAGAACATACCCTCTGTAAATAAAGTTTATAAAGAACCTACCCTGGGTAAATAAAGTTTATAAAGAACCTACCCTCTGTAAATAAAGTTTATAAAGAACCTACCCTGGCTAAATAAAGGTTATAAAGAACCTACCCTGGCTAAATAAAGGTCATAAAGAACATACCCTGGGTAAATATTTTAGAATGTTTTTGTGATAAATAAAAAAATAAAAAAAAATCTTCTTTTACATGAAACAAGACAACACAATACAGTAATAACAACAATAAACAGGACCTCACAGGACATAGTAACAACAACAACAACAATAACAACAACGGAAATAACCAAAACAATAAAACAAGATAAAAATTAAATTGTGTTACCACAGACACCACAAAAGACATTTCCTCCCCCACTCCCACCCCAGGACCCCCGGACCCCCCAGGATCAGCACCCCGACTAAATAAAGGTTTTAAAGAACATACCCTGGGTAAATGAATGTTAAACAAGAAAAACACACAAAAATACGACTGCTCATCCGGTGATCATTTGTGTGACAGTGACAGTGACAATGACTGCATGATACATAGTATTAGCAGCAGTAGGGAGATCAAGAATAGATAACAGGGGAAAGAGAAAATACAGAGAATAGCTTAATGAGCGATAGAGAGAGAAAAGCAAAGGAGAGAGAGAGAGAGAACAATAATAACGATGCACAGCTCACTCGTGACTCGTGACTAGCATTGTGAGCTACACTACGCCTCATTTAACAAGTCCCTGGTCGTGACTAGCATTGTGAGCTACACTACGCCTCATTTAACAAGTCCCTGGTCGTGACTAGCGTTGTGAGCGACACTACGCCTCATTTAACAAGTCCCTGGTCGTGACTAGCGTTGTGAGCTACACTACGCCTCATTTAACAAGTCCCTGGTCGTGACTATAGCGTTGTGAGCGACACCACGCCTCATTTAACAAGTCCCTGGTCGTGACTAGTGATGTGAGCGACACTACGCCTCATTTAACAAGTCCCTGGTCGTGACTAGTGATGTGAGCGACAATACGCCTCATTTAACAAGTCCCTGGTCGTGACTAGTGATGTGAGCGACACTACGCCTCATTTAACAAGTCCCTGGTCGTGACTAGCGTTGTGAGCGACACTACGCCTCATTTAACAAGTCCCTGGTCGTGACTAGCGTTGTGAGCGACACCACGCCTCATTTAACAAGTCCCTGGTCGTGACTAGTGATGTGAGCGACAATACGCCTCATTTAACAAGTCCCTGGTCGTGACTAGCGTTGTGAGCGACACCACGCATCATTTAACAAGTCCCTGGTCGTGACTAGCGTTGTGAGCGACACCACGCCTCATTTAACAAGTCCCTGGTCGTGACTAGTGATGTGAGCGACAATACGCCTCATTTAACAAGTCCCTGGTCGTGACTAGCGTTGTGAGCTACACTACGCCTCATTTAACAAGTCCCTGGTCGTGACTAGCGTTGTGAGCTACACTACGCCTCATTTAACAAGTCCCTGGGCGTGACTAGTGATGTGAGCGACACTATGCCTCATTTAACAAGTCCCTGGTCGTGACTAGTGATGTGAGCTACACCACGCCTCATTGAACAAGTCCCTGGTCGTGACTAGCGTTGTGAGCGACACTACGCCTCATTGAACAAGTCCCTGGTCGTGACTAGCGTTGTGAGCGACACTACGCCTCATTGAACAGTGCCTCATTTGCTAATACGCTTTGCTAGGTGGGTGAGGCGACGGCGTCAAGGAAACCTGACCTTGATTGGTTTTAAACATACACGTATTTTGTCATGTAATTGGCTTAGCAAGCACTCACTGCTGTGCCAGGTTCCTTGTTGGGTTCTTGAGGGCATTCTGCCGCTAATTCCTCAGTCATAAACAACATTTTCATTAAGAAGTGAGTTGCCTCCAGGGGGAGATAAAGTGAACTTTGTGAAACGTTTGTCTTTGATTTACCTTTTTCTTTCCCTCCCCAGACGTGAATGACAATGTTCCCTTCTTCCTGTCGTCCACCTACGAGGCCACGGTGCCTGAGGGTGCCGAGATCGGAACGTCGGTCGCTCAGGTTTCCGCCACCGACCTGGACTCTGGTCTCCACGGAATGGTGAGCGATACTGAACGCAGGTTTTAATCATTTCTGGAAAACTTTAACTTGATCGTAACTTAACATACTATAAGTGGTTAATTTGTATAGATTAGTACTGTGGTTCTCACCATTTCTCCTGTCAAGGTAAAAAAAAGAAAAAAAGCTAGCTAGTATTTTGACCAGGTTTTTGTTTAGTGACCAGGTTTTGGTTAGTGACCTGGTTTTGGTTAGTGACCAGGGTTTGTTTAGTGACCAGGTTTTGTTTAGTGACCAGGTTTTGTTTAGTGACCAGGTTTTGGTTAGTGACCAGGTTTTGGTTAGTGACCAGGTTTTGGTTAGTGACCAGGTTTTGGTTAGTGACCAGGTTTTGGTTAGTGACCTGGTTTTGGTTAGTGACCAGGGTTTGTTTAGTGACCAGGTTTTGGTTAGTGACCAGGTTTTGGTTAGTGACCAGGTTTTGGTTAGTGACCAGGTTTTGGTTAGTGACCAGGTTTTGGTTAGTGACCTGGTTTTGGTTAGTGACCAGGTTTTGGTTAGTGACCAGGGTTTGTTTAGTGACCAGGTTTTGGTTAGTGACCTGGTTTTGGTTAGTGACCAGGTTTTGGTTAGTGACCAGGTTTTGGTTAGTGACCAGGTTTTGGTTAGTGACCTGGTTTTGGTTAGTGACCAGGGTTTGTTTAGTGACCAGGTTTTGTTTAGTGACCAGGTTTTGTTTAGTGACCAGGTTTTGGTTAGTGACCAGGTTTTGGTTAGTGACCAGGTTTTGGTTAGTGACCAGGTTTTGGTTAGTGACCGGGTTTTGGTTAGTGACCAGGTTTTGGTTAGGGCAGTAAATACAGGAGCTATTCTACCACTTAACACATTCTTGGTAATGATATATCCTGATTTTGCTTCTCTAGATAGACGGTTAGTTCACCAACTGGCTGTGTTGAGGTTGAAATAAGCACAGTAACATAATATTCCACACTGTTGAATATAGTCCTTCAAGGAGAAGATTGTCCTTGCGAACTTGATCTTAGCTGAGTACTGTTCTTGTCTCTTGTCTCCCTTGCTCCCTGGGTCTGTAGATAAACTATGTGATCCTGAAGGACGAGAGTGGAGACTCGCAGTACTTCAGCATCAGCTCCTACACCGGGGCGATCCACACGCGGGCCTCTTTCGACCGAGAGCAGAAAGGCTCTTACCTCATCGAGGTCCAGTCTCAGGATAGCTCCGAATCAGCCCGGTCTGGACAACAGGGACAGCCCAATACGGGTAGGTACACACACACACACACACAGACACACAGACACACACACACACACACACACACACACACACACACACACACACACACACACACACACACACACACACACACACACACACACACACATACATACATACATACACTTTGTGCTTGCACACACACTCACACACCACACACACACACACACACACACACACACACACACACACACACACACACACACACACACACACACACACACACACACACACACACACAAAACACATACCCATGCATAATCCCAGCACCCGGTACCAAATAATAATAATAATAATAATAAATCAAATTTATATAGCGCCTTTCAAGAAACCCAAGGTCGCTTCACAAGTCAAGAGGGCTATGGAAAAGGGGAAATAGGGGAAAGGGGGGTGATGAAAGTATGGTTGTCAATATCCCAGTGTACCCAACCCCCCCCACCCAACCTCCTCCAATGTACAGTTTCTACGTCAAATGTATATACTCCCTTTTCCTGACTCCTTCTGTATCACAAACAGTACTGTATTTGCAAATCTGGTATGTCATAAATGTATAGATGTAGCAGTACTGACTATCTGTATGTCATGTATGTCATATATGTCCTGATGAATTGAAAATGGGGGACCCTGGTGGAAACAAGACGAAAGTCTTTCTCTGGTCTGCATCCCCTTAACAATTGTGTGTATTGAGCTGTACTGTATTGTACCCATTCTGCAATCTGTTAATAAAGTTTTCAATCAATCAATCAATCAATCAATCAATGAGGGGGCAGGTAGAGGGATAATGAAACCTAAATCTAATTTAAATTAACTAGTGGGGAAAGCCTTGGTGAAAAGTTGCATCTTGAGAGCTGTTTTGAAAGTGTTCAGGGTTGGGGCATTGCGGATTTCGGAGGGGGAGAGAGTTCCAGAGGGTAGGGGACGCCACACTGAAGGCTCTGTCACCGAAAGTCTGCAACCTGGTGCAAGGGATGGAGAGGAGACCCAGATCAGAAGATCGTACCACCTTCCTCCCTGCTACTCAGTCAGTCCAGCCTATAGGAGATGACTTGCTCCAGGTCTCAACCAGCTGGCTCTGCTGCTCTGTGCACATCCAGATGAACGTCATTCATTAACACGTCATTCATTAACACGTCGTTAGCGCTGCACTAATGGGATGGGCTAATAGCTCATCTGTGTTTGGGGTCAATTAACGACATGCACGCAGAGGTACTACGGCTAAAGGACAGCAATGTCACCCACGTCCCACCACCACTGCACCCAACCCAGTCAAGTCTCTTGAGTTTGCAACACAGCTATGACTAGCAAACACATGTACGCTGTCATTACAGAGAACATTGATGGTTCACGTGCAACATGTGTTGCTTTTTAATGTCCCTGGTTTATAATAGACCAAGTTAATACTGGGGTTATTGTTGCCTTTTTTTCTTTTTTACTTTATTATTAAAAAGGGGTGCAGATACAATAGATGCAGTAGATGCATTTCATCAAATAATAATTTCTTAATTTCATAAAAATGTTGACTTACATGAAATCATATTTCTACACTCCAGTAAGTACCCCACCCATCACCCCTGCTCCCCAATTACACACCATCCTGAATATCCACCAGGCTTACATGAATAACAAAATACAAACAAATAAATTAAATAAATAAAATAAAGACAATTGAGGATCGGTAGAATAAATTGTGCTTTAAAAATTAACCTTTTTCCCAAAAGAATAATCACATTTACAAAGGTACGGTTATATTCCTTTAAATCACCCAACAGTACAGTCTGTATATCAATATAACAACTGATATTGCAATTCGATAACCAGTTTTGCACACCATTCCAAAAACAGACTACATAAGGACAGTACCAAAAAAGGTGTGGCAAATCTTCTGTCTCTTCCACACAGAATCTACACTCATCTTTCCGTTCAACGCCCCAGATCCTTAACATCCTCCTTGTTGCCTTATCAAAAGGAGCAGATTGGTTAATGTGTTGGGAGTGGTGGTGTTATGCTACTGTATTAGGTAGCATGGAACATTTTAACTTAAAGTGGATCTTCATTTTTGTTTATTTTGGCGACATCTATGGGTGACAAGCGATAATTGCTGTTGGGTTTTTGCATTGTATTTGTATTGTATTGATTGATTGTATTGATTCAAGGTTCTTGAAACTTGCTTAACTACTGAGTTAGTCATCTATCAATTCCAAACAAAATGCTGTTGCTGCTTGTGACATAAAACACATCACTTTCTGTGCACCGGATGATTTTCCTGGGAATGTCCTACCAGATACCAGTGTTTAGAACAGGAATGTCCTGCCAGATACCAGTGTTTAGAACAGGAATGTCCTACCAGACACCAGTGTTTAGAACAGGAATGTTCTACCAGACACCAGTGTTTAGAACAGGAATGTCCTACCAGACACCAGTGTTTAGAACAGGAATGTTCTACCAGATACCAGTGTTTAGAACAGGAATGTCCTACCAGACACCAGTGTTTAGAGCAGGAATGTCCTACCAGACACCAGTGTTTAGAACAGGAATGTCCTACCAGACACCAGTGTTTAGAGCAGGAATGTCCTACCAGACACCAGTGTTTAGAACAGGAATGTTCTACCAGACACCAGTGTTTAGAACAGGAATGTCCTGCCAGACACCAGTGTTTAGAGCAGGAATGTCCTACCAGACACCAGTGTTTAGAGCAGGAATGTCCTACCAGACACCAGTGTTTAGAACAGGAATGTCCTACCAGACACCAGTGTTTAGAACAGGAATGTCCTACCAGACACCAGTGTTTAGAACAGGAATGTCCTACCAGACACCAGTGTTTAGAGCAGTAATGTCCTGCCAGACACCAGTGTTTAGAACAGGAATGTCCTGCCAGACACCAGTGTTAAGAGCAGTAATGTCCTACCAGACACCAGTGTTTAGAGCAGTAATGTCCTACCAGACACCAGTGTTTAGAGCAGCCAAGAACAGCAAATGTAAAGACATTCATGAAGTGGTTATAGGTAGAATCACTATTGTGTTATATCAGTTGAACTGGTTACAGGTAGAATCACTATTGTTATATCATTTGAACTGGTTATAAGTAGGGATGCTCGATATTGGCTTTTTTACCGATACCGATATACCGATATTGTCCAACTCTTAATTTCCGATACCGATATCAACCGATACCGATATATGCAGCCCCCCCCCCCCCCCCCCCAAAACTGAATAATTTCAGGTAATTAACATTACATATCTCTTGTTGTGGAATTAACACAACATTATGCATACTTTTGACAATAAATTAAATCTGAATTTGTTCTTACTTGCTTGCCTGGGTAAATAAAGTTTATAGAAATGTAAAAAAGAAAAAGATTTTTTTTATTTTATAATTTTTTTTTAACTGATACCGATATTTTCCGATATCACATTTTAATGCCAATTGGACATCCCTAGTTATAAGTATAATCACTATTGTATTGTTATTAGTGCTGTCAGGCGATTAACATTTTTTATGTAATTAATTACAGGAATTAATCGCATTTTAATCGCATAACCATTTTAGGCCTGATATGTTATATTCTATAATCATATTTCAAATTGCATGTGTCCGGATGGCAGAATTCAGTACTGTATCTACAAAACCTTCTGTTTAATCATCTTCCCTTTATTCATTTGCTTAGATTTTTCAGGTTTGGTAAATTTTAGCATGGTGTTATTCACAGTCAAAAAAATAATTATATAAAGAATTGAATAATAAATATATATAATATATATATAATAAATTTTTAGTTAATTTTCATAACGTGATAATTTGCTGTGTAATTAATTAGCGCGATAAACTGACAGCCCTAATTGTTATCAGTTGAACTGGTTACAGGTAGAATCACTATTGTGTTATATCAGTTGAACTGGTTATAAGTATAATCACTATTGTGTTATATCAGTTGAACTGGTTATAAGTATAATCACTATTGTGTTATATCAGTTGGCGACAGAGAGTGGCAAAATAGACATTTATTTATATGACAATGTTAGAGATTATTACTTTAATGTTAGTGAACACAATACTATACTGTATGGCAATACAAAAAGCTTGAATTAAGTTAATTGTGTAGTAATTTCATTGAAATAATCATGATTCACACAATTTACCAAATTTATGATTTTGCCCAACATTTCAAATATTTAATAAATGTTTTAACAGATTACAGAGTTCCTGTTGTACCTTTCTGTATACACATACACACAAACCATTCAAAACTGATACATTCAATGCACTCCATGGTTGTTGCTCAGTATTGGATTCATTGCATTGCAATTTATTAATTTATTTTAATTTGATTGTTGTTGTTTGATTGTTTCTCAACATACCATTTGTTGCTGCTCAAATCATACCAAATACCAAAATCGGATCTCAACTTTTGCCTGCTGTTACGACTTCAAGTGAATCACGAGTATGTATATTATGTTGTCAAGTATGATGTTTATTTCAGACCGATTGATCCATAACGATCCAGCACATTATTGCTCCACACAGACACGGCCTACGTGAGGATCTTTGTCACCGACGTCAACGACAACGCCCCGGCCTTCGCCCAGCCGGTGTACGAGGTGAGCGTGGAGGAGGACAAGGAGGTGGGCTTCGTCCTCATCACCGTCACGGCCAACGACGAGGACGAGGGTGAGTGGCGTCCGCAGCAGTTGTCATGGAAACATGTCTGAGCGTAGTTGTTGTGACACACAAACATTTGCTATATTATTCACCGGTGCTTCTAGCCAACAAGGACACTGCCAGCTTGTCACCTTTGTGTTTGGACTTCCCTTGTGCACATGATGAATATATTAGCCTTTGAGGTTTTTTAATATCTCAGATGAAGAATAGCAAGGTTAGTTTTTGTATGGTGGAAAACAAAATAAAAAAGGGGACGACTATAGACATAGTCAGATGAATCACAAGTCCTAACAGATAAACAAGTCCCCCATGCAGGTCATAACAGATCTAAACAAGTCCACCATGCAGGTCATAACAGATCTAAATTAGTCCACCATGCAGGTCATAACAGATCTAAATTAGTCCCACCATGCAGGTCATAACAGATCTAAACAAGTCCACCATGCAGGTCATAACAGATCTAAACAAGTCCACCATGCAGGTCATAACAGATCTAAACAGGTCCCCCATGCAGGTCATAACAGATCTAAACAGGTCATAACGGATCTAAACAGGTCATAACAGATCTAAACAAGTCCCCCTTCAGGTCATAACAGATCTAAAACAAGTCCACCATGCAGGTCATAACAGATCTAAACAAGTCCACCAGGTCATAACAGATCTAAACAAGTCCACCATGCAAGACGTAGTCAAATGTGTTGCTGCAGGTGTTGGTCTGTAGTTATGTGTTGCTGCAGGTGTTGGTCTGTAGTTATGTGTTGCTGCAGGTGTTGGTCTGTAGTTATGTGTTGCTGCAGGTGTTGGTCTGTAGTTATGTGTTGCTGCAGGTGTTGGTCTGTAGTTATGTGTTGCTGCAGGTGTTGGTCTGTAGTCATGTGTTGCTGCAGGTGTTGCTGCAGGTGTTGGTGTTGGTTCTTTAGTTATGTGTTGTCTGTTGTTCAAGCACCTCAGGTGGCTCTCACCCAATCACTCACTCTTCCATCTTCATCAAGTCCCCCTTGGTGTCGGTGCTTCCAGTGCTTGTGACTCGATATCACAAGTAGAATTTCAGCTGAAGCTTTGACAAGTTCCATGGAGAGAAAAAGTATTTGGGAGATAAATTTAGTTAAACAACATTTTAGGTGAAATAATCTCTCTCTCTCTCTCTCTCTCTC
>NC_140183.1:26153403-26163403 GCF_963971535.1 Notolepis coatsorum
TCTCTCTCGCTCTCTCCTGCTCTCTCCCTCTCTCTCTCTCTCTCTCCCTCTCTCTCTCTCATCTCTCTCTTCTCTCTTCTCTCTCTTTCTCTCTCTCTCCTCTCTCTCTCTCTCTCTCTCTCTCTTTCTCTCTCTCTCTCCCTATCTCTCTCGCTCTCTCTCGCTCTCTCTCTCTCTCTTGTTCTCTCTCGCTCTCTCTCTCTCTCTCTCTCCTCTCCTCTCTCTCTCTCTCTCTCTCTCTCTCCCCTATCTCTCTCTCTCATCTCTCTCTCTCTCTCCAAACTGGGGTGAGCAGTGTCGATGTTTGTCCGTTATCTTGTAGTGGCTCGTATCTCTCTTCTTGTCCTTTTTCATCTTTTTTTTGCATAACCCTTTTTGTTTTTAGTTTTACCCCTCATAGTCATAGATGAGTCAACTAATTGGTCATTAGGGTCTTGTTTTGTTTTTGTCAATTCTTTTTTTTCTTGGAAAACGACGGCTATGTTCACTTTCATCACAAACGCTCACAAATAAACAGGCTTTGGTCGACACAAGCTACATCTAGAATTGGGAATTAGAATCACATACAACTAAATGTAGCCGCTGAATGGAGATTTTGAATATGCAAATATACTACAACAGTAGCAAATATACAAGAACAAATAGCAAAATAGCAATACAAGTAAGAATAGTAAAATAGGTAAAAAGGTAAAAAAAATTAAGTAGAGTCCTTTATGACCTACATCTAAAATATGTCTTCTGCATGCTACATTAGTTTATGTACGAAAACACATATTTACTCATTGGTCAATTAAATGGACTAATTGGTGTCTCAACAAGATCCTATCACAACCTTTTAGTTTTACATTTGAGGTGGTTTTTGTGGTGTTTTCTTCAGTTGAAGACAGACTTACCCCCATCTCCCACCCATGCTCTGTGATAACGCCAGGGTTTTTACCCACAGGTGGGGTAAATAGACATATTTTAATAATGTAATTATATCTTAACGTTGTAATGTAATTACATTTAATATTTAGATCATGTAATTTAGCAGTGTGAATGCAGGCAAAAATCATGGCTTAAAATCTTGTTAAGTCTGTAGGGTCCCCCTATAGGGGGACCCTGCTTTTCTTTATCATAAATCGATCAATAGAGACCGTATTAGATCCCCCAATTATCATATAATTGGAAAGCCACACTCATTGGCTACAACCCTGTCCAAAAATCCTCGAGATCGCCAAATGATTGACGGAGCTAGAGCCCCCGGAGGTCGGGGGTGGTAATGTGTACTTTGGTGCACGCCTCACATATCGGCATGTAACTCGAGAACCGCTGAACGGTAAAAAAAAATTGCCAAGAGTAAAGATCATAACCCTATCAAAACAGCAGTCAAAGTGTATATTTGAATTTTTACCGATTTTTTATACGATTGACTTTTATCGTAAAACCGCAAGGAAATTACTAAATCCAGATGCAACCCTGCCATTGGAAAGAGGAGCCGATTCCCTATCCATAGATGTATGATTTGGCCATAATAAGGTCAAGGTAAAGTTCAAGGTCAAATATGAATTCATAATTAAAATCGATTATCATTTATTACTGTATCTACAAATCCTTCTGTTTAATCATCTTCCCTTTATTCATTTGCTTAGATTTTTTTACACTTGATCTCAAGAAGGTGCTGAAGGAGCTCAGTGAGCGAAATCTCTAGCCCCGTAATTGTAACACTTGATTGATTTTGATTGATTGATTGATTGATTGATTGATTGATTGATTGATTGATTGATTGATTGATTGATTGATTGATTGAAAACTGTAATTAACAGATTGCAGAATGGGGTACAGTACAGCTCAATACATACAATTGTTAAGGGGATGCAGACCAGAGAAAGACTTTCGTCTTGTTTACATCAGGGTCCCCCCATTTTCAATTCATCAGGACATATATGACATACACGACATACAGATAGACAGTACTGCTACATCTATACATTTATGAACATACCAGATTTGCAAATACAGTACTGTTTGTTTGTTTGTTTGTTTGTTTGTTTGTTTGTTTGTTTGTTTGTTATTCACCGGCACAGATGCAAAAATAAATCATAATTTATATTCTCCCTTTTTTCATTACAATTTATTCAAGCCTAGTAACAGACACAATATTTCTGACACTGGAAATACATACCCCCAGCCAGGTCCCTAGATGTTCCTAGATACCAAGAACATGCTAATTGACCTTGTAGAAGTGGAGCAATCTTCCATTTACTTAGGCATGTACCTTTAGGCGAAATGTAGACAGTAATGACAAATCAGTTTCATGGGTGTATTTAAAGGTGCAATAGATAACACTGTTATATAGAATAATACATAAACAGAGCTTTTAGAAAGGTGCAGAATAAAAATATATTGATTAACACTTTGGCTGCCATGGGTTAAATTCATTATCAACCGTAGGTTGCCGGCTCTATTTGTCTATAGAGAAAGTCCCCTTCTTTGCAGGGCTATAACTTTTTAAATTCTATTGCTACATTGCCATTATTAGGGCCCATTCAAAGTCCTATATGTATTGTTCATTGTGTAGCAACGTTTAAACTTTTTCATTCACATATTCATAGTAAAGTATGGTCTAATGTATAAGTATGTTTTCATCTCTTTTCTGCAGCTTTCTCCAGAACGTGATCTATAGCCCCAAATACATTATATTGATGATGCAATTACAGTTTTATGGCAATCAGCGCGATATATAAAAATTCCAACTAGACGTACTTCTAGAAGTTACTACACGTCATCTGATGTTGACCGGATGGGCTAGGGGGGCGTTTATAATTCCGTGGGCAGCGTTATACCAATCATCTAATGTGGGTCAAATGTTGATAATAGCAGTTAGTATCGAAGACGGTAACTTTACACGCTAAAACTCACCCCAGTCTCTGCGCGCCGTTGGGCAATCATCGTAGAGTAGAAATTTTATCATTATGGGATGTAGATTTACCCGGTCCATCTCCAGCTTGTATAATGGTATATACGTCCAAATCATGTTGTTTATCGAGTTATTGGCAATCGATCGCTATGTAGTGTGTCGAGATCGAGTCCCGGAACCTATAGCTAGTGCCCGGAAGTAATACGGCGACCAGCACAATCTCCGTAGCGCTTCCTGTTAAGCGATTGCGCCGATCGGGCCACCCAGATGGCGCTCCTGAACCGCCAGAGAGCTCAGTGGGTCCTCCTGGTGGATCTCAGGCCAGCGGAGGGGAAATATGAATCCGATCCCAGATTTTTGAAATATTGATATTAAAGATGCTATAAGGCGTCTTCGGCAACTTGAGCATGGCCCGGGAATGACGTGTTTAGGCGTTTTCCGGCAGCCAAAGTGTTAAAGAATTTATCATTTAAAAGATTGTGGCGTTGTCCAAAATGAATGTTGTTGTTTACATGTTGTGTGGATGTATCCCATACCTACTTCCCATTTCCCCACGTGGTAATGCACCTGATAAATGGCATGCTTGTTCTCTGGGGCGACATCTAGTGGCTGAATGTTATCTATAGCACCTTTAATCTGAAAATGTGGGTCCCCTGAAAAAACTAGATGCAGCACTTATTCTGTTAGATAGTCCTGAACACCAACTCCAGTACGTTATTCTGTTAGATAGTCTGAACACCACTCCAGTACGTTATTCTGTTAGATAGTCTGAACACCACTCCAGTACGTTATTCTGTTAGATAGTCTGAACACCACTCCAGTACGTTATTCTGTTAGATAGTCTGAAACACCACTCCAGTACGTTATTCTGTTAGATAGTCTGAACACCACTCCAGTACGTTATTCTGTTAGATAGTCTGAACACCACTCCAGTACGTTATTCTGTTAGATAGTCTGAAACACCACTCCAGTAAGTTATTCTGTTAGATGTTCTGCCATTCGTATGAGAGGCGACGATAGGCTGAAGCCAGGAGGTGACTAACCAGTCAGCAGTGAGAACTTCACGGCTCAGGAGAACATCATGTCAGTGTTCAGAGACCAGTGGAGCTTGGTGTACCCAGCCTGCGCTCTAAGGCCATCCACCCACTCGTCCTTCAAACGCAGGCACACACACACACACACACACACACACACACACACACACAGAGTGATGCTTGGCAACACTGGCTCCAGGTGTGTGTCTGTGTGTGTGTGTGCGTGCGTGCCTGTGTGTGTGTGTGTGTGTGTGTGTGTGTGTGTGTGTGTGTGTGTGTGTGTGTGTGTGTGTGTGTGTGTGTGTGTGTGTGTGTGTGTGTGTGTGTGTGTGTGTGTGTGTGTGTGTGTGATGTGTGTGTGTGTGTGTGTGTGTGTGTGTGTGTGTGTGTGTGTGTGTGTAGGGGTTGTCAGTTTGAGTCCTGTAATGGCATTAGTTTGCTTGACCTCCAGTTTATATCTGGACAGGCAGGGTCACCTGTGCTTCACCACTTGTCAACAAAGCATGGTAATAATACTGATGACACACACAACATACACACACACACACACACACACACACACACACACACACACACATACACGCACAAGTATGCATGGCCACACACACACAAACACATTCACACACACAAGCATGCATGCCCACAGGGCCCCACACACAGGCACACATACACAAACATGCATGCCCCCCCCCTCCCCTCACCCACACACACACACACACAAACAAACATATGCACATACACACACAAGCATGCATGCCCACACACAGGCACACACACACACGCACACAAATACATATACTGTGCATACATGTGAGTGCACACCCCCCCCCCCCCACCACACACACACACACAGACACACTCACATGCACACAGGACACACTCACACACGCGCCACACACACACACACACACACACACACACACACACGCGCGCACACACACACACACACACACAGGCACACACACACACGCACACAAATACATATACTGTGGCATAGACACACTCACTACGCGCACACCACACACACACACACACACACACACACACACAGACACACACACACGTGGAGGCAGAGCAGGGTGTTGACAAGGTTAAAGTGATTGTTTATATATTGGTGTTACTATGGGCCCAAGGGCACCTGCCCGCGCTGCACGACTATAGAATGGAAGCCCTGTATCTATGATGGAATGTCAGTGTAATCAAGCCAATCACTCTCCCCTTTACTGCTCGTCCAGCTCGGCCAGAAATACGAGGCTGGAGATTGAATACTTTGGACGTGTGATGGAAACGCCACATCAAGGCAGTTGATATCGCACATGTTCTTAATCACACAATGTATCATGCTCAGGCTTTAGTGTTTTACATCGCCCCCAACTAGGCCTGTTTTATTCTAGGCAAGAGACTAGTCACGGTTCCCTCCTTCGAAGTGGAGATATTCCAACGGTGAAGGAAGGACATTCCAGGACACTGGAATCTGTTTCTTTTTGAAACCATAATGAGAGACCATGACTGTATACTGTATTTCTTTTTATGGACCCTGTGGCACACGATCCCTACGATCCTGCGTAGAGTTTGTACTGAAACTTGGTAGATCTGGCGTTTGGCTCTCTCTGCCCTACCTCATGGAATACCCTGCAGGAAACTCTGAAATAGACACTCTAGTGTCTATGGGGTGAGTTTAGAACCTTGATGACCAATCAGATCACCACAATATGTAGTTGTTTTAAAAGTGTTACCTGTTTTTAGTTTTTTGCTCTTAATTGTTCAGATTATCTGATGTTTCTGTATTTATGACATTCATGAATGTTAACAATGACACGGAATGAGTTTGATTACTCGTTGATTACTAGTGTATTTATCGAGTATAAATAAAGATTGAATGAACGAAAAAGGATACGGCTGTGACATAGAGAACATTTATAATCGATTCAGGTTTCCGTGATTCAGTGACAGCACTCTCTCTCTCTCTATCTCTCTCTCTCTCTCTCTCTCTCTCTCTCTTGAAGCAGAGGTCTTTGGCGGTGACGCCTCTCTTGAGAGAAATACGAGACTTTTACGAGATGCAGCGCGTTATTCTGATGAAATAAGGAAAACGGGAGCAGGACTCGTCTGCTTCGCATTGAGACATGATGGGAATGAAAGCGATGCCTCCACACTACGCCACGATTTGCTCCATTTCCCCTTCTGGGGTTTAATTTCAGAGCACATCAAGGGGCTCCTATGTCATGAAATGCCAACATTTCCCCCCCGTTACAAATGAAACTCAGTGAAAGAGGGGATTGAAATAATTAGGAGACCCGATCTCACTGGGGCAGGGTGGGGTCTGGTGTTCACGCACCCCCCCCCCCACCCCCCCCCCCCCCCTACCCCCCCCCGTTTTAAACGTCTCCAACTCAAAGCTGATTAGCGGCAGCGTCTTTTGTTTGCCAGACGTTCTTTCAGGATCCTGTTTCATCCGCCAAAGTGGAAAATATGCCGAACTAAGAACTTTGGTAATAAGATCAAGAAGGGCTTTTTTTTCTTCTTTTCTCTGTTCTCTTGTCTGCTTTTTGCTGAGTTCAGTGTTTCAGTGGAGTTCAGCCCAAGTGTTGTCAGTAAACACCAATAGTGTTCAGAGGGACCTTTCAGGTGTTTTTGAGGGACTTCCCACTGAAGACCCCTTGTATGTCTGGGATTGTGAGAGAAGTGTCTACCAAACCATTCAAACTACTTGAACTAAACATTTCCATATTGCAGCCTCTGCTGTCTTTTGTCTCATCAATGTGTTATCAATATACTGTAAATCCAATATATTGTTCAGCCCTGTTAAATGCATCGTGAAAAAACTATTGACACCTGGACTATAATCACAGATTAGTTAGTCACTTCAGTGATATTCCTTGGTACATTTGACTTGGGCAGGGTGAGCGTTCAGTTGTTTATGAGCTGTGTATCTGTGCACTCGCTTTCATATCACAAGGGTCAACAGGGGTCCAGTGAGAACATACTTGAGGTCAGCCGCCACCTTCAAAGCCCTAACCTTCAACAGTGGTGGCTAAAGTGCCAGAGCTGACCTCCAGTCAGTGCCTCTGGGACAACTTCCAGTCTACAAGGAGCAGGGTTGTGACCTTAATCTGAATTTTGGGGGTTCCTGCGATGCTGCAAATTAAATCAGCCCAGCCCCCTAGTGTGCTGTGTGTGTGTGTGTGTGTGGCTGCGTGTTAAAGAGGGGTAACACCATATGGCCAGACCGATCATTAGGGAGGCTGCCGGAGGGCAAAAACAACTGGAGCTACTCCCCTTCTACTCAACACACACACACACGACACACACACACACACACACACACACACACACACACACACACACACACACACACACACATACACAACCTCTCGGCGTGTGTCACGACGGATCGTGCTCAGAGGCTGTGATGGACCGGGGGCACTTAAGCCTCCATCTACACGCACAAACATAAACACCAAAAAACACACACACACATACACACACACACACACACACACACACACACACTCCCGGGAGGAGAATGACATGCTGTAATGAAGGCCCAACATGTCTGCCACAGATGGTGTTTGTCTCTTAAAACTCTCCTTGGTGCCGGGTAAACAGGACCCGGGCTGGACGCAGGCAGGCCCCACCGCTGGGCTGTACACTCGTGTGTGTCTTTGAGTGTGTGGTGTGTGCGTGCGGTGTGTCTGTGTCTTGGAGTGTTTAGGGAGCCACTTGCGTGTACAGTATACAGTGCTTCCTCTACTCCATGGAACCTTGACACTTCCTCCATCCTTTCGCTCTTAGAATCATCCGTCTTTGGTTATGGTCGTGGTATCTTGAAAGAGCTTCGTGACTCCGTCCTCGCGGGCTCCGAGGCCTAAAGCGTTATCGTAATGTGCACTTACTGTATGACGACGTGGGTTTTAAATGTGACTCGCAACCTTTGTTGCATGTGATCCCCCACCCCACCACCCCCCACAATAATTGACCCAATATTAAAATGTCGTCCCTCGTGTTACGTGGCGAAAATAGAAGCATAGACGCATCTGAATGGAGAAAAATGGATGACATTGCGAGGGGTTTGTGTCCAGTCTTAAGTCTATACTCATCAGTTAAAGTAATGGTTTAGATCTGTACCTGGTATCAGCCAGAAGGTTTACCCTCACAAAAAAGGTATCACACGGTAGTTTGATGGTATTTTTAGATTTACAGTTGGTACCAAGCCATTGTATGAATAATGTCATGTGTATTGCCGTGGTTAGGGATGGGTATCGTTAGGATTTTATCGATACTACTACTCTTATCGATACTGCTTAACGGTTCGGTACTTTGTCGATACTCTTATCGGTTCTTTTTTGATTATTTTGCAAGAAAAAAAAACAATTAATTAAGAACAGAATCGACATTGCTTTATTATTCTTTTATATAACTATATAAATATAAATACATATTATTTCTTCAGCAGCAACAGCAGCAGCAATGTTTTTAAAATGTGTCTGAATTATAGACTTTTTATAATTAACAACAAATGTAAGATAAAAAAAGTTGGAGTCATACAATACTATTTTGATTGACAGTCGATCTGCCAATTACGTCACACCGCTTGCACCCCACCTCTTCTTCTCTTACCACCAATAGGAAGCTCTCGTTCGTTTATTTACTTCCGGATTGTCAGCCATTATTCTACTCGGAGCTCAGGCTAATAACGTTAGCTCCCCGCCAGCCACCACATTGACAAGTACCAGCGCTTATAACATTACTGGCAAATGTCTTGTTGCACTTGTGGCAACGAGCGTTGTCTGCATCGACTTTAGTAAAATAGACCCAGACTTTTGAACGTTTCGTTCTGTCCGCCATGATGAGAGCAGAGCTGTCTGTACTCTGTAGCCTACAACAGCACCCGTGTGTGTGCGTGTGAGTGAATGAATGATGAATGAATGAATGAAAACTTTATTTAACAGATTGCAGAATGGGTACAATACAGTACGGCTCAATACATACAATTGTTAAGGGGATGCAGACCTGAGAAAGACGTTTGTCTTGTTTCCATCAGGGTCCCCCATTTTCAATTCATATAGACATATATGACATACATGACATACAGATAGTCAGTACTGCTACATCTATACATTTATGACATACCAGATTTGCAAATACAGTACTGTTTGTGATACAGAAGGAGTCAAGAAAAGGGAGTATATATATTTGACGTAGAAACTGTACATTGGAGGAGGTTGGGTGGGGGGGGGTTGGGTACATTGGGATATTGACAACCATACTGGGTAATTTACATTGGAGAGTGGTTGGGGGGGGGGGGGGGGGGGGCGGGGGGCACACTGTATAAACAAGTAACACTGTACATTGAGGGGGGTGGGGGGGGGGGGAGGAGACACTGTACTGTGTGAGCACAGCACAGCCCGCTCCTCGCGCAGGCAGAGAGAGACCGAGGGAGGAGAGATATAGAAAACGGCCAACAAGAGTAGTTTTGCAACGTTTAAATTCCTCAAAAAAAAACTCCATAAATTTCTCTCGAGTACCGATAGCAGTACCGATGACGTCGGGAGCTTATAAATACTCCCGGTCTTTTTCTAATATAGTACACCGGTTCCCGTTTAGAACCGGGGGTCCCGGGGGTCATCCCTAGCACGTGGTACCAACCTCTGTACTTTTAAAACCATGATGCCGATGGCAATATCATGGTATCTATAATTGTATGGTCACTACCATGTTTTTTGTATGTGTTGGAATCTAAATCTGCACCGGTGCCTTCCCTAACTTGTTCACCAAGAAGTAGTCGTGAATCCCTTTGTTAACGTCACTTTATTAAGGTCACTCATTCAAGAGTTGGGAATGTTGGAAGAGAGGTCACCATCAGTCAGTTGGGAAGAAGATCTCTTTGATATCATCTCATTATTCACGGTTTTCCAGGTGGGAACGCCATCTCCAATGCCTCTCCTATAACCTCTCCTTGTGACGAGAAATCTGATTTACGGATGACAGTGGCAAGGTTAGAGAAGAAAACAAGAATTATAGAAGAGAGACAGCAAGAACGGGTGGGGGTGAGGAGAGGAGAAGA
>NC_140183.1:26165903-26173403 GCF_963971535.1 Notolepis coatsorum
CGTGCGTGTGTGTGTCCATGCAAACCAAATAATATGCGTACGGCGTACGCAGGTGCAGACATGCATATCAATATCAAACCAGTGAGCTGTCGGCCAAAACAACCACTGTCTTTATTCTTCTGTGCTTGAAGTTGTACCAGTTATTATTCTCGCTATTATATTTGTCTTACCTTACCTTATTTGTCCTTACTCTTTATTGTATCTTACCTTACCTTCCCTTATCTTACCTTACCTTATTTTCCTGTATATTACCTTATCTTACCTTACCCTCCAACTTACTTATCTTATTCAACTTACTTATCTTACTCTCTTATTTTACCTTACCTTATCTTATCTTATTTTACCTTACCATACCTTAAATTACCTTATCTTATCTTACCTTACCTTAACTTTAGCATACCCTTACCTTATCTTATTTTATTTTGTCTTACCTTACGTTACGTTACCTTACCCTACCTTACCCACTGACTCATCCTCTACTCCTTGGTCTCTTGTCCAGGGGCGCCAACGCCAAGCTGCGCTACCAGATCACAGCGGGGCAACACCATGGGCACCTTCGACGTGGAGCCGGAGGTGGGTGCACCATCTTCGTGGCTCAGCCCCTGGACTACGAGATGGAGCAGCGCTTCGAGCTGCGCCTGGTGGCCTCTGACGGAAGTGGGAGAACGAGACGCTGGTTGTGGTGCAGGTGGTCAACCGCAACGACGAGGCGCCCGTCTTTGGCCAGACCGAGTACCACCGCTGGCCGTCACGGAGGAGCTCACCCAGATGCCCGTTTTTCGTCCTAGAGGTCAGGGTCCAAAGTCAGGGGTCCTTGAGGAAGGTCCCATGTAGTATGAGGAATAATTTTATTTCACTTTTTCAATGAGCCTGTGTCCATGACAACAGTAGTAATATGTTAGTTATGTTTCAGTGAGCCTGCGTCCCATGACAACAGTAGTAATATGTTTCAGTGAGCCTGCATCCCATGATAACAGTAGTAATATGTTTCAGTGAGCCAGTGTATTAAAATTACACTTGTGACTGAATGTATTAGAATAAAGGTTTCACTTACTTACTTACCTACTGTTATCTGCCCACCTACAGTAGATGGAATTCTGTTCCTACTCATAATAGAAAAATAATTAAACTTTTTGGGTGCCTGGATCAAAATATCATTAAATGTCAGCCTAATTCACACAAAGCCCTACGGTAGTATAGGAAGGTTGTTTCAGACTGAATTAAAGAAGTCTTGAAGGGATAGTTCACAATGTTGGAACCCTAGCCCTATTTCCTATTACTAAAGCAAAGTGGATGGGACCAAGCTTTTTGTCTGTACAAACTGTGGAGTAGGTTTCAGTTTGTTTCAGTCAGCTTGTACAGACATGAGCTTGTCCCCCGCTGACCTCGCAATTAGTTTGTGGCTAACTAAGCAGACCTTGTGGGTATCAAGTATGGGGAACAGCATGGGTTGGGCTGAGAAAGGAAACTGTACTATTCGACAACATCATTGTAGTAAATAGGCCCAGGGTTCCAAAATGTTGAAGTATCCCAGGGTATCGCTATTGGAATAGACTGTTGATACATGGCTGAATGGCAGGGGAAGGAAGCATTAGGTTCTGTTGGCTCGGGCTGGGTTTGGTTTGGGGTCTGTGTCGGGTTATGCTGAGTTTGCTTAGGCTTCGCTAGCTCCCATTCAGAGCTCTTACTCAAATTTCTCTTGGGCCATACTCAGGATACTTTGGGATTCAAGTCACGATTGGGGTTGGAGTTCACTTTTCAGTTTGTTTGATTCGAAATGTAAACAGAAATCGCTATTAATCGTGTTTCGTGATTGAGCGTCCATTGACAGAGTATTACTGAAACGATCGCTCCAGTTATTTTCAAACAATTCGATCTTCTGGCGTCATACCAGATCTTTTCAGCTGGACCACAATTGGGCAAATTGTGTTTTTCTGGGCTGTTTCTCCCGCGGCTGCAATTGAAACCAACACCCTATCCAACAATTCACCCACCACTGCAGTGGTCAAAGGATGTCCTCAGGAGCAGCCTGAAATTAACCCTCTCACTGCCCACACTACCAAACGGTTAACCCTTTCACTGCGACACTACAGCAGCTTAACCCTTTCACTGCCACATGACAGCAGGTTAACCAGTGTGATAGTAAAGGGTTAACCTTCTGTAGTGTGGTAGTGAAAGGAAAATTACCTATTATTTTGTGGTTAACCTGTCTGTAGTGTGATAGTAAAGGGTTAACCCTTATTTTGTGGTTATGATAAAATTCCATGTCTGTTGGGTCAGACGCCCTGATGGATTGCAGCAGGGAGAGAGACCAGCACCAGAAACACAAAACACAATCCACTCATGTTTTGTGGTGCAATCGACAAGGTTTTGGTCAGAATCGATCAGTATGATGACGGATGATGGCTTTTGTTTCAAGAGGGAGGGGTTCTGAACTGCAGAAAAGGCACAATGCACGTATTTAAAATGTCTCAAGTGTCGGGACAAGCCCTCATTCTGGTAAAAACAAGCCAACACACACGAAAAGGCCATTTTCACAATAAGTCTCATTTAAATCTTCAGGAAAAACCCACTTCCTTAATTGTGTGGATTGAGCGTGAGTCGCTCTGGAGTCCACTAGCTCTGGAAGGAGCTACAGTGACTGGACCTTGTTGCTCGTGGACACAGAAGGTGAACCTGACCACCTTTAGAGGGGCACGCGCTCTGAACGGAGCGCCATGACGGAGCCTGCTGTGAAAAGGCCAAGGGCTCCCTCCGTTATGGTTCAGCATGCGAGAAGGTATCGGTTAGATGCAGACTAATGCAATGCAATTAGTTACGGGTTGAACCGAGAGGGAGGTTTGCCTCAGGGCTGCACCTCTGTAGGCTCTATAGTGTCAAGATGCTAACACATTGCATATGTGTGACATCAGTTAACACAATACACGCCAATACTATACCCGTGCTTTTAGCCGGCGATACCTGATATCTCCCGTTGGCAATAGGCCTGGTGTTCTAAAGGAGTTGTTTCAGAAAAGCAGGGCGACCTCCTTTTTTCCTTGGGGGGGGGGGGGGGGGTCAACCACCCTTCGTCACACCGACATTCAGTAATTCACAGTAATATGCACATGTTGCCAAGGTAAATCAGATTTAGGAGAAAGCACATTGGACACAGGGCATGGACGTAATCCTAGAGAGGTGGAGGGAGAGAAAGAGAGAGAGAGGGCATGTGTCATCTACACAACCTGGGCCCCCCCGCTTTCCCCCCCCCCCCCGACTGGCAGGAGTTGATTTGATGTGCTCCTCTCTAATGCTTTCAATGAGATGTTTCCACCATGTGGCAGCCAGCCCCCTCCCCAGAAAATACATCACCTTTCACTCTGTGTATTAATACAATTCTGCAGATAGCAAACCGAGAGGAAATCCAATTTGAAATGATTTTTTTTATATTTTTTATTTTTATTTGACTTCACCTGTCTGTGCAGAAGTGCCGGCTGTGACACGACTGCTTGTCTCGATATTGTCTCTCCCCCCCACCCCCCCCCCCCCCCCCCCCCCCCTTTCCATTGTCAGGAAATGCAGGGTGCAAGGGGGGGGGGGGGGGGGGGGGGGGCAAACTTCAAAGGCTTTTGTAAACAAACTCTCTAGTGGGAGCAGAGGAGCAGAGCAGGGTAAAAAGTGTATTTCTCTTCCGTTTGTCAGCATCTATTAACTTTTAATTGCGTTGTGTGTTGTGGTGACAGGTGTGAGAGGTTCTCTTGTCCCTCATTCGGAGAGATACCGGGATGGCAGGTTAATTATCCAAATAGGACAAAAGAGAGAAGGACTTTTTTTTCCAGTTAGGGCTGTTGAAATAATCAGCTACTCTTGTCATGCCTATTTCTAAGGCATGCCATTTCTTTTATGGAAAAGCTATTTAAAGGTATCGATAAGTAGTACTAATTCATATATTTTATACCCAGTTTAATCACCTGTATATTGTATATTACTATTGCATTTTACTGTTACATTTGCACTGGTTAGACGCCAAACTTATTGTAATCTAATCGAATCGAATCTAATAAGAAAATAACAAGAACAAAACAAAACTACTAGCGCCTTGAATTCCTCGTGAGAAGTTCTATTGAATTGGATTAAGAGCTTTGCTGCTTTTACCTTCTATAGGTTCAGCAACTATTTTATAGCAGTTTAATTTATATAGCATTTTAGAACGACCCCCCCCTCCCAGATGGGAATCCACAGTATTGGTATGCTAATGATATAGTGTTCCATGTTCTACCTCAGCAAAGAATGTTTTGTTGCTTTTGAACACCGAAAACAGTTATTAAATTATTAATCTATGTTTTTTTTTCTTTTCTTAGTTTTTTTCCCGGACCTTTTTTGAGGGCACTCTCCATCCACACCCGCCCCCCCCCCCCCCCCCCCCCCCCCCCCTCTTCGGGGGGACAACCTTTATTATTTATTATACGTTTTAATTATTTTACAGTACAAAATTAAATTAAAAAGTGTAGTAAAATAAGAAAAATATTAAAAAAATATATATTTCATTGCCCTCTCCGGAGGGGGGGAACTCAGACTAGATATTGACAAAACAAATTACAACTAAGGACAATGAAGGACAACAACGAATACACATGACAAGGGAAAGGGGGGGCAGAGAGGGGAGTAAGTAAAGTAGAGGGGGATTGAGAGAAGGGTGGGTTATGGAGTGGATGGCTCACAGGTCAGTTATTAATCTATGTTGATGATTATGTCTCACTATAAACAAAGAATGTCTCCCCCCCCCCCCCCCCTTTGTTCTAACTGTATGTTTAACGGTTAAAGGTTTCAGCCACAGACCCCGACCAGGAGGCAGACCAAACCGCTCTTCGCTTCTCCCTCCACGGCCAGGGCGCGGGAAGCGAGTTCACCATCGACGAGCGCACAGGGAGAATCTACGCCCAACGGCGCCTGGACCGCGAAGAGCGCCCGGCGTGGAGATTCCTGGTCCTCGCCACCGACGAAGGAGGCGCAGGACTGACCGGGTTCGCCGACGTGCTTTTGGAGGTCCTCGACATCAACGACAACAACCCGTTCTTCCCATGCCCGGCAGCTGACACCGGCTGCTTCGTTGGCCACGTGCCGGAGAATTCGCCCGCCGACACTTCCGTCATGGAGATGCGTGCCACGGACCTGGACGACCCCAAGGAGGGCAAGAACGCCGTGCTGACATACCGCATCGTCCAGAACGTCCGCAACGAGATCAACCTCAACCTGTTCTCCATCAACGCCACCACGGGGACGATCTACACAGTGCTGCGCTCTTTGGACCGCGAAGCAGAGGACCGGTATCTGGTCGTCGTCGAGGCCAGGGACGGCGGAGGCTTGACGGGGACGGGCACAGCCACCATTGTGGTCTCGGATGTCAATGACCACCCGCCTGTCTTCACTCAGAGGGTCTACACTGCACAGGTGGGTGTCCAAAACACACCTTCCATCCCAGCTATTACGTCCATTGTGGTATTCATCAGTGGCAGCGATTGCCTGGTGGCTAGGGAAACCATCTTGCAATCGCACAGTCACAGGTTCAATACCCTGTTCAATACAGTCCATCCCTGAGGAAGACACTAACCTCTACATGCACCAGGGCTGCTGCAAATGTTTTCTGTTGAAATGCATATCCAGTATGTATGTTTGTCCCAGACAGATATCCAAATAATACATTTCCTGATTATTACGCTGCATGGAATATGGCAATTGAGTGCTCTCAATTTGTCCATTTTCAAAGTCTTCTGCATCCCATTCCAACTGCTGGGAGCAGCACATTGGAAGGAGGATTAGCCAAAGGAAGTGTTAACACGGGGAACATCTAGCGAAATATGGTGAGCGCCGCGGCTCTGGTGTTATAGGGAGTAGATGACCATTTGAACAGGTGTATCAAGGGGTCAGAGCAAGGGGGGGGGGGTTGTTGTAAATGAATGTAATGCATTGCTTGTTGTGTTGAATATGTACAAATGTACATATTCAAATTGTTTGTGCTATACTAACAAAATTGTAGTTCTAGTTCCATGCTGATAAACCTGTTGTATGGTGTAGTATCACAAGCAGAACCATAGCATGCATTTTCTGTTCTTAGTGTTCCTATGAAGGAGTGTAAACATTGAGTCTAAGTGCACTCTTTTTTTCCTGTGAGGCTTAAAGCTGACCTTGAACTGTTGTGCTGCTGTCGTTCTCAGGTGGCAGAGGAGCTGGAAGTCAACAGTGAGGTCCTCGCTGTCTCTGCCACTGACGGAGACCAGGGAGAGAACGCTGTGGTCACCTTCAGCATCATTGGGGGCGATGAGGACAGGAAGTTCTTTGTGGAGACGGACAAAGCGAACCGCCGGGGCGTGATAAGACTCAAGAAGACGATCGATTTCGAGAAGCCCCACGAGCGGATGTTCAATTTGACCGTGAAGGCGGAGGACGCCGATTTTTCAACCTGGCCTACTGTCTCATCCAGGTGGAAGATTCCAATGACCACGCACCAGTGTTCTTCCCACAGTTCTACGAGGCACCAGCCATGTCTGAGGACGTGCCAGTGGGAACCATCGTGACTCAGGTTTCGGCTGCCGATCTCGACTCTGGCCAAAATGGACGTTTTTCGTACAGCATCTCAAAAGACTCTGACCCCTACGGGTGGTTCTTGGTGGACCAGTCTGGCTGGGTGGTGGTGGCCAACTCTCTGGACAGAGAGAAAGTGTCACAGCACAGGATCATGGTCCTCGCCACAGACACCGGCACCCCGCCCCTCACTGGCACCGCCATCGTCATGGTTACCGTGCTGGACGTCAACGACAACGGGCCGGAGTTCCAGGCGCCCTACAGGCCTGTCGTCTGGGAGAACGCGCCGGCGCCGCAGGTGGTGCACATGAACGAAACCTCCCTGCTCCTCCACGCCGCCGACCGCGACACCTCCTCCAACGGCGGCCCTTTCTCCATCCGCCTCCTCATGCTCACCTCAGACGCCACCAATTTCAACCTGACGGACCTGCGCAACGGCAGCGCGGCGATCACCGCCCTCCGCACCTTCGACCGTGAGCGCCAGAAGGAGTACTGCCTCCCCATCCTCATGATTGACAGCGGCTCCCCCCCGATGAGCTCCACCAGCACACTGACGGTCGTCATCGGGGACAGGAATGACCACCCCCATTCTCCGGGCCACGCCGACTTCATCGTCTACAGCTACGAGGGTACGTTTCCCCTACAGTGCTCTCGGCTCACGTTGTTAAGACACTGCTTGTCACACTTGACTGCTTTACAGCTTCCCGCAGCAGCCCACATCACTTATTTAAGCATTTCATACCATCTGTCGGCTTGCCGTAATTTCTTGCTGGAAAAACCTAGGTTTCTGTCAATGTATTTTTAGTGGATCCTCTCTTCAGGGCTTTAACAGATGAAAGTACATTAACCCTCCTAATACGAATTCATCATGTATCTCTGAAACATGCCATGAAGCAAACAATTAACTTGAGCTTAAGTCCCAGGTTTCAGATATGGCAT
>NC_140183.1:26175903-26183403 GCF_963971535.1 Notolepis coatsorum
CTCTGGGGCTCTGCAGCAGACATACTATTGGTTTCAACGAAGGGAGGGGTTACATTATGTGTACGCCGGCGTGCGTCAGCTGCGTTTGACTATTTCGCGCGTGCAGCTTTGGAGGTTATGCTTAGTTATGCCAGCCAAGACGAAGAGGACAGTCATTCGGCAGATGGACTGAAGATGAAAGTTGTTGCATGTTAGACAGTTCAGTCAGGCTAGCCATGTCGGCTTAGCTAAAGGCAGGGACAGCTAGTTAGCTTTAGCTACGTTATAATATCGAGTGCTAACATGTGGTTCAGTCGGGATAGCCATGATGATGTCGGCTAGTAGCTAGCTTAGCTAAAGGCTAACTAGCGTTAGCTAACCTAGAGAGAGCGCGTGCAGCATTGTTATGCCAAGATGAAGAGGACGGTCATTCGGCAGATGAACTTCGTCAACTCCACGCGGTTGTCTCCATCCTCTTGGACGTTTGGTGAGTTTTTAATGCACTCTATTCTATTCCCGCCGTGGATATATCTCTCTCTCTCTCTCTCGGGAGCCAAACGGGCTGGCTAGCTGTTGTAGCTAATGTTATATTGAGCCAAAGCGGGCCGGCTAGCTAACGTAGCTAACGTTATATTGAGCCAAATGGGCCGGCTAGCTGTTGTAGTAGCTAACGGTGTGTGGCCTGGTGTCAGTACCTGGCTACTCTATTTGCAGTTAGCCTATTTAGCTGATGTCGGCCATTGGCTCCTTGCTACTTTGTTTTCTCTGGTATAGACCCTCTTCTCTTTGAATTTAAGTGTTGATCTTTGTCCTTTTGGATCTATGTATATTCATGTTGCCTTTGTGAAGTTATCTTTTCCTTCTGTTTTGTTCTTCCATTAAAAGTTGAATATCCTTTAGGGGCTCATCTTTGCTTATCTCTCTCATACATGCTCTCTCTCTAACACACACACACAGACATGCTCTCTCTCTAACACACACACAAACACACATGCTCTCTCTCTCTTTCTAACACACACAGACATGCTCTATATCTCTCTCTAACACACAAAATGGCATGCTCTCTCTCTCTATATTTCTCTCTCTTTCTAACACACATATACATGCTCTCTCTCTAACACACACACACAAACAGACATGCTCTCTCTCTATCTCTCTCTTTCTAACACACACAGACATGCTCTATCTATCTCTCTCTCTTCAATTCAAATGGGCTTTATTTCACATTCTTGTATTTCTCCCAGTAGGTATGGGAGTTTTGAGTTATTGTCGATGTTTTCAAAGTCTCTTTGGGTGTTTGCAATTTGTGGGAAGTATGTCTTGGTATAGTGGGTAGGTTGTTAAGAAGTGGAGCTCGGTTTCCACCTCATCTTGTGTGCAGTGGGTCTGTCTTCGCTTGGGAGCCAGGTCTGCCTATGGCGGCCTTTCTCGATGGCTAGGCTGTGCTCGCTGAGTCTGTACCTAGTCATTCTGCCACTGTGTACTCTCTGTTTAGGGCCAAATAGCATTTCAATTTGCTCTGGTTTTGGGTTGTTTCTTTCCAATGTCTCTCTCTCTCTCTCTCTCTCTCTCTCTCTCTCTGGCCTTGCTCTGGTGGAGGGTCAGGGGCATTGCCGGGTCTGTGCAGCGATAACACTGTATATTGACTGTAGAACGGGCGCTCTCTCTCTTGCTATATGTTGACTGTATCATGCCCAGCCTCGGGCAGCGCTATTATTTAAGAATATGTTGACTGTATGAAAAAAAATTTTAAAATAAAAATTATATATATATTTTTTTTTTACCTTTTGGGGGGGGGGGGGGGGGGGGGGGGGGGGCTCGCGTTTAAATCTTGCATAGGGCCTCGCATTTATCCCAGGCGGCCCTGTACACACACACATGGAATGTACGCAAGCTAGCTCCACTGGATCTGAAATCGGCACATTGAGAAATGAACAAATAGCTTGCAGTCAAAAATTATTGTCAATAAAGTCAATTTGACCTACAGTGGTGATGTGTCTGTGTCTTGTCTCTCATGCCACAATGAATTCCTGGCGTCGTGATTACATTAAAGTACAGGAAAAGATTATTCTGTGCCCCTCACTGTACTACCAACAGCAGCAATGCTATTCTTAACTTTAATATAAGTAGTTAGGAGTGCACACTGACAGCTCATTGCCTTGGTTACACACAGATATTTCCTTCCTGTACTGTAATGTAATCACAGGAATTCATTGAAGCATGAGAGATAAGACACCAACACATCCCCACGGTAAGTCAAGTTGACAACCATTTTCAACGGCAATCTATTTCTTTATTTCTCAATGTGCCACCTTCAGACACAATCGAGCAAGCTTGCGTACATTCCATGGGTCTGACGTGGCCAATATGCCAGGCATTCTTGCATCGATGGAACTGGTCTCACACAAGTGAATGAGTGAGTGAGTGACATTGCGTGATCTGTGTCATAGAGGTGCTTTCCATCTGAAAACATGATTCCCATGTTGTATAGTTAGTGTGACCAAAAGAAAGGCAGTAACAATGAAACGAGAGATGGATTGAGGAAGACGGGAAGGATGTCAATGACATCAATGTCAGAAAACAGCGAGCGCATGATACGACGAATAGCCCCCCCCCACCCTACCACTCGCTCCGTTCATCTCACTGACATTGACCTGTGTGACACAGAGAAAAAGAGAGGTGTAGAGAACGAGAGAAAGATGGAAGGACAGAGAGGAGATAATCCTAGCAGAGTGATTGTCATTCTCTTGTTGTGAGAGCATCCATAAGGAGTGTGACCTAGAGACTGATGGAATGATGGATCAAATAGGGAGTTTGGGGGTGGAGGGGGGAGGTCAATGAATTAGTCCATAAAAGTGTTAATGGAAAACATGGTTAAGATGGATAGGAAGTGGAAGCACAAAAAATGTATCTGCACCACCCTTACCGTCTTCAAACAATAAGATAAGATACCAATGTCCTCTCTGTGCGTTCAGTAGAAAGCTATCCGGCTGCATGCTAGCCTAGCTTAGCACGAATGAATGGAAGCGGATACGGACCACTAGCCTAGTTGTTGGCCAAAAACACCTCTTCCAGAGCTTTAAGCTATGCTAGTGGTCCATATCAGCTTCCATTCATTTGTGCTAAGCTAGGCTAGCTTGCACACAAAACCTGCTTCATCAACAAAAATAACTCTACGTTCACGGTTAGCAAGGGCTGTTCATCCTCTCCTCTCATCATCAAAACAAATCCCATGCTCTGGGGCAGGAATAAATGGCAAAACAGGAAGCGACAGAGTTTATGGGAAATGTGATCTTATCCTCATCCTAGAATTAGGCTACCAATTGTTTCGGAAAAGGGCTTATTTGTTTACTTTAACTCATTCAGCGTCATCCCTTAATTAGAACGCCATCGCTTTAATCAATGGGGAGACTGCGAGATTTGCGAGTGCTTAAACTATATCTTATAATAGCTATGGGTCTAATACACCCGTCGATTGTCAGTGAGTTGCTTCCAGTCAACATGCACAAAACAGATTGTTTTTTCATCCGTACATTTCCGTCTTATACCGTTTTGAATATGAGTATAGTTTTGGTGATTCTTAGTAATCCCAGGAAAAGACGCGATAATAGCGTTTTAGTGGAAGATTATCGAATCTTCCTGAAATCAACGCTAGATTATCATTATTATCCTTCCTCGTGCATACATGGAATGGCCCTCGTAGCACGGCGCGCCCCCCACCGCAGCCAACGGTAAAAAGCCACACACAGTCCATACAGACAGCTTTGATCGCGGTAGAAAGAAATATCAGATCAACGCAAGATTGGATATATAGAGTCCTTACCTGGTCTCTGATGTAATGCAAAAAAAAGTATCCAAATATCTGATTGCCATTCCAAATACTGCTCGTGGAGGTCTGTCCCACATTGTCCGGCATTGCATATGAAGGGGGGCAGCATGTAAACGTTCATCCTGCCAGAGTATTTAAACACCGCCCGCACGGCTCGGATCGCCCCAGAAAAGAAACTACACCATTTCTTTTTTAAGATTTATTTTTTAGCGTTTATCGCTTTTCCTGGTCAGACATGACCGACAGATGCAGTGAGGGTGAAACGGGAGAGAGAGCAGGGCAAGACATTCGGCTAATAACGGCGGGTCCGGGAATCGAACTCGGGTCGGCCGATCCGCGACGCAGCGCGGTACATGGTGTGCTACTAGAGCGCCCCTAAACTACACCATTTCTAATAGAGTGCAATACCGGCTGGAAGGTGTAGGCGGCGGTATTTGCCCTTTTAACATCAGGCTGGATGGATGAAAAATGAATGGATATAGCTAATAAAAGAAATAACGATTAAAACCCGAGTTTTCTCGTGATTAGCGCTGAACGGTTGGCGAGTTAACCCGACTTTTCTCGTGACTGGCGCAGAATGAGTTAATTATACCAAGGTGTCACAACCAATCTTTTGTTAAAAAATGTCCCTGTAGTAGCTTTAAACTGACAAACTCCACTGTCTCTCTGTCTGTCTTTGTAAAGGAAAAAGAAATATATATATATCTATTTTTTTTTTTTTACGAAATTAGCTAAAAGAAGACAAGACAGAGGGAGAGAAGAGACCTATAGACCTACAGTATGTAAGACATACAGTACTGTAGCTCAGAGCAGGAGCTTAAGAACCTGTGTAGGGCTGCGGCTGGAGGACTTAGTTGTGACTGGAGCTGGTGCTCCTGCTGCCGCGGAGCCCAACAGGGGGTTGGAGGAGCGATACGTGCAAAGTAATCTGAATCCATCGGAGCCGGGGAATTGGCTTTGAAGCAGTTTTGCCAGAACAAACACGGGCCACAGGACTCGGGGACTTGGACTTGGTAAGAGAGTTTAAAAGGGAGAATCCACCCTAAAAATGGAAATGTAACAGTCCTGTATTTTTCACGCTTGGTGAATATGAGCAATTCTAAAGTTGGGAATTGAAGAGCCTATAGATTATTGTGGGCTAATGTGTTAAGGTGGCCGGGCCTTTGCGATCAGGACCTATAGGCTTTGGAACGCTGTGCTAGTAAAAGAAAATTGTGGTTAATATTTTTGTTAATATCTGTCATATATATTGTTGTTTTTTAAATTTGAATTTTCTTCTTTTATTATTTGGTTATAAATTGGCATGGGCTTTTTAGTTTTTTTGAGACTGCAAATCTACTGAACTGTCCAAAATCATATAAATAACACATCACTGCTATTGAGTGAAAACCTTGTCAACAATGTTTTAGCTGCGACCAGTAGCCCTGTGGGTCACTTTGTCGGCTGGTTGGTTGGTTGATTGGTCAGTTGGTTGGTTGGTTGGTTGGTTGGTTGGTTGGTTGGTTGGTTGGTTGGTTGGTTGGTTGGTTGGTTGGTTGGTTGGTTGGTTGGTTGGTTGCTCGGTTGGTTGCTCGGTTGGTTGCTCGGTTGGTTGCTCGGTTGGTTGCTCGGTTGGTTTGTTGGTCATTCGCTTGGTTGGTTGGTTGGTTGGTTGGTTGGTTGGTTGGTTGGTTGGTTGGTTGGTTGGTTGGTTGGTTGGTCAGTTGGTTGGTTGGTTGGTCAGTTGGTTGGTTGGTTGGTTGGTTGGTTGGTTGGTTTGTTGGTTGGTTGGTTGGTTGGTTGGTCAGTTGGTTCACAAAAATGTCTCCCCTCTCTAGCAGCCATAGGTTTTGCCCAGGGAGGCATGGAGTGTGTGTGTTCATGGCAATTGGCTAAAAGGGGGTGTGGCAATGGGAGTGGTCTTTCGCAAAAAGATTAATTCAAAAGTCACCCCAACATTTCCTGAATTTCCAAATGATTGGATTACTGCCGCTGCGTGGGTCTTCAATCATGGGATGGGTTAACATCAATAGGAATAAAGAAGTTTAAGTACATTTTGACAGACCAGTACACTTTTTTTTTCTCACGGTAGCCGAGTGTCAATTCTGTTTTAGGGTGGGTTATTCCTTTATAAAATAGGGAGAGAAAGGAAGAGGGTGAAGGGAGGAGGGGTGTTGTGTTGGGACTACATCGAAGAAAGGACGATATAGTGGGTGGGGAGGGGGGGGGAAGTGAGGCGAAGGCTTACGTAGAAGTGAAGCACAGAGGCATCAATATTGTATGTCTCCCCTGGTGGCTCACTTTTTTAATGTGCAAGGGCGAGAATGGGCTGTGGAAGGGGCGGAGACTGTGCGTACAGATGGACACGCCATGTTTGATTCCTTTTTTTATACTTTCAGGCTCTTTCTCTCTCTCTCCCTCTCTCTCTCATGATTCATTTCACTTTCTACTTCCTCCTGGACCTTTCACCACCTCTTAACACATTCGGCGTCAAACCCGAGATAAGTCGTGTTAACTTGCCATGCATTGGACGCCAGACCCGAGATATCTCGGGTTTTGGTCGTTTTTTCTTTTATTCGATATTTCTATTCATTATTCATCCACTGACCTCTGTGTTGCCATAGGAAAAGATTTTGAGATCGCCAAAGTGCAATACCGGCCGCATCCTGCCAGATGGCAGTGTCGCCCACCCTTTGAAACCTTATATCTAACTCTGTGTTACACTCAAATGTCTCCAGGCCCTATATTTAGACGGAGCCGAGTAAGTCGCTTCATCCGACCGCTTCGAAACGCATCTGGCACACTCTATCCATAAGTTGTGCCAAATTATGTCCGGGACCAGATGGACACCAATACTGGAAATTGCGTTCAGACAATTGGAATATTCTTTTTGGAATACCCCCGACCACAGGTAAGGACTATCTGACATAAATTTCAGCTTGATCCAACAATGTTTTCATATCGATCCAGCTGATCGGCTTCTGTAGTGTTCAACACAAATGCCTTACTGGCCATCAAAGCATACAAAAACGACCCCCCCCCCCTTTCATGCATTCATGATGAAACATAATACCTATTATATACATTTGATTTGGAAATAGTAGCGTGTCCAGGCAAGAAACGCCAACGCTTATAGTAGAATACACGTAGCGCCCTATAACTCAGCGTTTCATGAATTATCCCGGATCACTCCTAAACGATACTTATATTCACCACGGGATAACGTGCGAACGTATGCATGAAATAATTATCTCTTTTTTGCATGTTCGACGGAAGAAAGTCAGTGTCAAATGACTATAGTATTGTCTCCATAGCTATAATATAGAATATAGATATAGCTCTACAAACAAGGTGACGCACTCCTATCTTTAAAGCGTGGCATAGCTACAATGGGACCCGGCTAATCCCTGGCGCTGAATGAGTTATTAACATGGTCACTTCAACATTGATTGTTTTTTTTCTCTCTCTTTAGTTTGGATGATAATTATTGGATTGTACCCCCGGGGGAAGCAGCTCATCTCAAAATACAGCTCAGTAGTCGTACGAGAAATGAGGGTCACCACCTTCGTCACTTTTCTCATTAGTGACATCTGTTCTGTTCTATCACTTTGACTCGGAAGTCAAAGGGTCTTGCAAATTTGGATTTTTGTCAGGTTTTTGTCATATTGTCGCATTTTGTCACAACAGTGTATCATTTAGGGACATGTTAATTT
>NC_140183.1:26188403-26203403 GCF_963971535.1 Notolepis coatsorum
AGAGTGCCCAGAAAAACATGCTCAGAAAAACGCACTCAATAGTGGTCCAATCAACTGGTATGATATCAGAGACAATAGGTTGAAAATAAGCTGGAATTGTCCTTTAACTCTTTCCCTCACAAAATAAACGGTGTTGAGCCAAAGGCTGTGAAGCATCCTGCTGTGTTAGTAAACTGATATGAGCTATGGGAATTGACTGAATTATTTGAGACAGCGTGAACTCTCTGATACATGTGTGAATTACTCGCTCCTCGATAGTCTTTATATTTGAACTCCCTATTCTTCTTCATTATTATTTCATAGGCTGTCTGCTTGCATACCGCTCTGTGGAATTACACATGCATACACTGCTAAAGCGTAGTTCCTAAAAACCTTGCTCTCTCTCTTTCTCTCTCTCTCCATCTCTGTCCGTCCCTCGCACTCCCTTCGCCAGCTGGAGGCAGCGTTGGGCGTGTCCATCTCCCAGGTGGGCGTGGACGAATGTCCCTACATCGACTGCAGCCAATCGGCCGGCTGCAGCGGCGTGGTGTTGTTCGGCCACACCCCCGTGGCCCTGAGCTCCGGGAACACCTCCCTGGTGTCCGTGTCTGCCTCCTCGGAGGCCCGCTGTGGCTGCAGGGGTCAGGAGAAGCCCCACCTGTCCTGCTCCTCCTACCCCACCAGCCCCTGTCTCAACGGGGGCACCTGCATGGACAGCGAGCTTGGATACAGGTGAGGCTCTAGTCTAGAACCAAGCCACTTATATTCTGCCTTGATATAGGTTGTTGGACATTGCAAGGTTTCTTTGAGACTGAAGTCTCCCCGTAAAGGATGGGTGTGTGGAGCGAGCCTCCAGGTCCTGCAAACACAGTGAATAACCTGAAGACAGCCACCAGGTCCTTTAAACACAGTGAATAACCTGAAGACAGCCTCCAGGTCCTGCAAACACAGTGAATAACCTGAAGACAGCCTCCAGGTCCTTTAAACACAGTGAATAACCTGAAGACAGCCTCCAGGTCCTTTAAACACAGTGAATAACCTGAAGACAGCCTCCAGGTCCTTTAAACACAGTGAATAACCTGAAGACAGCCTCCAGGTCCTTTAAACACAGTGAATAACCTGAAGACAGCCTCCAGGTCCTTTAAACACAGTGAATAACCTAAAGACATCTTCCAGGTCCCATGAACACACACACAGCCTTCCTCCCAATACAAACAGACATTCTTATCTGTGATTGGCCATACTCCATGTTTAGCATTCCATACTATACCTCAATTCTGATTGAAAGATGAATAATATATTGTACTTAATGTCTTCCTCCCTGTTTTCTCTCTCTCTCTCTCTCTCTCTCTCTCTCTCTCTCTCTCTCTCTCTCTCTCTCTCTCTCTCTTTCTCTCTCTCTCTCTCTCTCTCTCTCTCTCTCTCTCTCTCTCTCTCCATTCAGATGCAAGTGTCCTCCCATGTATGACGGGCCTGAGTGTCAGCAGACTAAGCATACCTTCGGTGGGCAGGGTTATGCCTGGTTCCCTCCCATCAGGCCTTGCTTCCAGAGCCACATCTCCCTGGAGTTCCTGGCCGAATCAGCCAATGGCCTGCTCCTCTACAACGGGCCAATGGGGCCTGTCCAATCAGGAGAGCAGGAGGACTTTATCACTCTTGGTAAGTTGAACCCTAACTTGCCCTACTGTTAGTTTGGGGAGGGTGTAGACTACCACATGCTGCCCTATTGTTGGTCTGGGGAGGGTATAGACTACCACATGCTGCCCTACTGTTAGTCTGGGGAGGGTGTAGACTACCACATGCTGCCCTACTGTGGGTGTGGGGAGGGTGTAGACTACCACATGCTGCCCTACTGTTAGTCTGGGGAGGGTGTAGACTACCACATGCTGCCCTATTGTTGGTCTGGGGAGGGTGTAGACTACCACATGCTGCCCTATTGTTGGTCTGGGGAGGGTGTAGACTACCACATGCTGCCCTACTGTTGGTCTGGGGAGGGTGTAGACTACCACATGCTGTCCTACTGTTAGTCTGGGGAGGGTGTAGACTACCACATGCTGCCCTATTGTTGGTCTGGGGAGGGTGTATACTACCACATGCTGCCCTACTGTTAGTCTGGGGAGGGTGTAGACTACCACATGCTGCCCTACTGTTGGTCTGGGGAGGGTTTAGACTACCACATGCTGCCCTACTGTCGCCCTGGGGAGGGTGTAGACTACCACATGCTGCCCTACTGTTAGTCTGGGGAGGGTGTAGACTACCACATGCTGCCCTACTGTTGGTCTGGGGAGGGTGTAGACTACCACATGCTGCCCTACTGTTGGTCTGGGGAGGGTGTAGACTACCACATGCTGCCCTACTGTTGGTCTGGGGAGGGTGTAGACTACCACATGCTGCCCTACTGTTAGTCTGGGGAGGGTGTAGACTACCACATGCTGCCCTACTGTGGGTCTGGGGAGGGTGTAGACTACCACATGCTGCCCTACTGTTAGTCTGGGGAGGGTGTAGACTACCACATGCTGCCCTACTGTTGGCTTGGGGAGGGTGTAGACTACCACATGCTGCCCTACTGTCGGTCTGGAGAGGGTGTAGACTACCACATGCTGTCCTACTGTTGGCTTGGGGAGGGTGTAGACTACCACATGCTGCCCTACTGTTGGTCTGGGGAGGGTGTAGACTACCACATGCTGCCCTACTGTTGGTCTGGGGAGGGTGTAGACTACCACATGCTGCCCTACTGTTGGTCTGGGGAGGGTGTAGACTACCACATGCTGCCCTACTGTTGGTCTGGGGAGGGTGTAGACCACCACATGCTGCCCTACTGTGGGTCTGGGGAGGGTGTAGACTACCACATGCTGCCCTACTGTTGGCTTGGGGAGGGTGTAGACTACCACATGCTGCCCTACTGTTGGTCTGGGGAGGGTGTAGACTACCACATGCTGCCCTACTGTTGGTCTGGGGAGGGTGTAGACTACCACATGCTGCCCTACTGTTGGTCTGGGGAGGGTGTAGACTACCACATGCTGCCCTACTGTTGGTCTGGGGAGGGTGTAGACTACCACATGCTGCCCTACTGTTGGTCTGGGGAGGGTGTAGACTACCACATGCTGCCCTACTGTTGGTCTGGGGAGGGTGTAGACTACCACATGCTGCCCTACTGTTGGTCTGGGGAGGGTGTAGACTACCACATGCTGCCCTACTGTTGGTATTGGGAGCATGTAGACTACCACATGCTGCCCTACTGTTAGTTTGGGGAGGGTGTAGACTACCACATGCTGCCCTACTGTTGGTATTGGGAGCATGTAGACTACCACATGCCTCCTCCGATACATGTGGAGTCGCCAGCCGCTTCTTTTCACCTGACAGCTAGGAGTTTCACTGGGAGAGTGTGCACAAAGGTTCACGATATCTCCCGGGTGTTTGCGGTGGTACTGTAGACCAGGGGTTCCCAAACTTTTCAGGCCCAGAAAATAAGGCGTCAGAGAGCCACGGCCCAATGCACATCGTCTGGCTTTTTTTTTTTTTTTTTTTGCCAGGGGACCGATTTTTTAAGCCAAATATCACTTCAATCCTATTAAGTTAGTTCAAGTTAGTTATTCATTTATATGTGCTATTTATGAGAGGGCTAACTTGTTGCAAAATAATAATGATAATAATAATAGCCTCATTAAAATACTATTGTTGCTTCGGTTTTCAGCGTTTTATGTGCATAATCTGTTATTTAGTTTGAAATGTTCGTTGAAATAAATAGATTTTTCGTTTTTGTTTATTTATTAAGTTAATATAAAACCATATAGTCACATTTTAGAATACAATAGAATAGAATTTTTGAATACAACTAGAAACACTGTCCTGGCCTGCTTCTAAGTTCAGTGGCCTGACAAAAAAAATTAAATAAAAAAAATAAAAAATAAAAAAATAAAAAATAATTTTTTTTTTTTTTTTTTTTTTTTTTTTTTTAAATCGTCTCGCGGCCCATCCGTGGCTGCTCGCGGCCCACCTTTGGGTCGCGACCCCGACTTTGAGAACCACTGCTGTAGACGAGAAGTGGTTATTGAGAGTTAATGAGTTTGAATTTGTCCTCCAGTGTTGTCATGACACTGCATCCTTGTCCTTGAGGACACCGAATCCTTGTCTCGTGTTAAATACAGGCTCAGTACATTTCCTCAAGCCTTACGGAGGGATGCAGCCGGGTCAATATCGTTTTCAAGTTAAGTGTTTGAAATACTCAGTAAAAAGGACTTTGTTGGGAATTCAAATCAAAACAATGAAGTAAAGTCTATGGCAAGAAAAGAAAAAAGATCTTTCTCAGAAAATCAATTTACAGCGAAGACCGGGATGAAATAGAGTTGAGATAAATTATGGACGAAATGTCTCTTTAATGGAGGCATATGTCCCACACATACAGAGCAGCGACTAGGCAGAGTTATAGAAGACCATTGGGACCCCTTATTGATCCCGTCCTAATGGAGGCCAAAGTCAAAGCCAAATGCTCTCTCTCTCCCTCTCTCTCTCTCACTGACTGATCATTGCTTTAAAGTGCTTGTTGGCATATAGTGCTTATTGAAATGGACTGCTGGTCAGGTCATTGACGTCATTGTTGTGTCATAGTGGGGGCGTGTCTTGAGCGGAGAGAACGCTGGTCAGGGGGTCAGAAGAATGCGGTGCAGCAGGTGAAGTGTGATGTTATGTCACGGATCCATCGGCGATCTAAACCAGTTCTCACGTGATCTAAACCAGTTCTCATGTGATCTAAACCAGTTCTCACGGTGATCTAAACCAGTTCTCACGTGAACCAGTTCTCATGTGATCTAAACCAGTTCTCACGTGATCTAAACTAGTTCTCACGTGATCTAAACCCGTTCTCACGTGATCTAAACCAGTTCTCACGTGATCTAAACTAGTTCTCACGTGATCTAAACTAGTTCTCACGTGATCTAAACCAGTTCTCACGTGATCTAAACCAGTTCTCACGTTATCTAAACTAGTTCTCACGTGATCTAAACCAGTTCTCACGTGATCTAAACCAGTTCTCACGTGATCTAAACTAGTTCTCACGTGATCTAAACCCATTCTCACGTGATCTAAACCAGTTCTCACGTGATCTAAACTAGTTCTCACGTGATCTAAACTAGTTCTCACGTGATCTAAACCAGTTCTCACGTGATCTAAACCAGTTCTCACGTTATCTAAACTAGTTCTCACGTGATCTAAACCAGTTCTCACGTTATCTAAACTAGTTCTCATGTGATCTAAACCAGTTCTCACGTGATCTAAACCAGTTCTCACGTGATCTAAACCAGTTCTCATGTGATCTAAACCAGTTATCATGTGATCTAAACTAGTTCTCACGTGATCTAAACCAGTTCTCACGTGATCTAAACCAGTTCTCACGTGATCTAAACCAGTTCTCATGTGATCTAAACCAGTTCTCATGTGATCTAAACCAGTTCTCACATGATCTAAACCAGTTCTCACGTGATCTAAACTAGTTCTCATGTGATCTAAACCAGTTCTCACGTGATCTAAACCAGTTCTCACGTGATCTAAACCAGTTCTCATGTGATCTAAACCAGTTCTCACGTGATCTAAACCAGTTCTCACGTGATCTAAACCAGTTCTCATGTGATCTAAACCAGTTCTCACGTGATCTAAACCAGTTCTCACGTGATCTAAACCAGTTCTCACGTGATCTAAACTAGTTCTCATGTGATCTAAACCAGTTCTCACGTGATCTAAACCAGTTCTCATGTGATCTAAACCAGTTCTCACGTGATCTAAACCAGTTCTCATGTGATCTAAACCAGTTCTCACGTGATCTAAACCAGTTCTCACGTGATCTAAACCAGTTCTCACGTGATCTAAACCAGTTCTCACGTGATCTAAACCAGTTCTCACGTGATCTAAACCAGTTCTCATGTGATCTAAACCAGTTCTCACGTGATCTAAACCAGTTCTAAACCAGTTCTCACGTGATCTAAACCAGTTCTCACGTGATCTAAACCAGTTCTCACGTGATCACGTGATCTAAACCAGTTCTCACGTGATCTAAACCAGTTCTCACGTGATCTAAACCAGTTCTCATGTGATCTAAACCAGTTCTCACGTGATCTAAACCAGTTCTAAACCAGTTCTCACGTGATCTAAACCAGTTCTCACGTGATCTAAACCAGTTCTCACGCGATCTAAACCAGTTCTCACGCGATCTAAACCAGTTCTCACGTGATCTAAACCAGTTCTCACGTGATCACGTGATCTAAACCAGTTCTCACGTGATCTAAACCAGTTCTCACGTGATCTAAACCAGTTCTCATGTGATCTAAACCAGTTCTCACGTGATCTAAACCAGTTCTAAACCAGTTCTCACGTGATCTAAACCAGTTCTCACGTGATCTAAACCAGTTCTCACGTGATCTAAACCAGTTCTCATGTGATCTAAACCAGTTCTCACGTGATCTAAACCAGTTCTAAACCAGTTCTCACGTGATCTAAACCAGTTCTCACGTGATCTAAACCAGTTCTCACGTGATCTAAACCAGTTCTCACGTGATCTAAACCAGTTCTCACGCGATCTAAACCAGTTCTCACGCGATGTAGGGTGACCCGAACAAAGAAGCTCAAAGAACTTTTACACGAAGCCAGACTTCCTAATGTCAGGTCCCAGTGGTCCTGATACAGCCTTAAAAGATTAGCCTGGACGTGGCCTTTTGAAAAGGCCTTGCGTAATCGGTTTGTTAGCTCCTCGTGGCATTAAGTTATGTCATTATTGAACACGCTATCGTGTACTCCGACTCCGGGGGGCTGGAAAATCAAAGATGGCTGCGGCATCGATCGCTCTGAAGCATTTTTCACTAACATGCTCGATAATGTGCCGTTGAGGTTGATTGGGTCACACCCACACACACACAAACACACACACACCCACACACACACAAACACACACACAGGCATACACACACAGGCATACACACATTTACACGCACACATGAAGATGCAATTGGCTGACTTCACTCACATCCACGCATTAATGGGATATAACAGCTTGCACAGCACTAGGAAGCAGTTGATGTAAGGCGGGACGGTTTTTGTCTGGTCGCTAGCAGGACGGCCTGTCAGTATCACAGACTGTTTTTAGTGAAGTATGTGCTTTTGAAAACAACAATCCAATTTGTGTGGAGCTGAAAGTTAATTTCAGGGAGAATTAGTCCTTTGTTGGTTGAAAAGAACTAAAGTTAAAGGCATCTAAAATCCCTAGAGGTCTAGATGGATTTGAGATTGGATTTTACTTTCCTGCACTAATATGTCACAGATTACAGATTACCTGCTTCATATTGTAATCTGTTATGTAAATCCTTTGGATTACACCAATTTAATAAACTAATCGGACTACTTTCAGTTACTTGCCTGTAAAATCCATATAATGTGAAGTTTAAATTTGAATAGTATTATGATAAGCAGTTTGACAAATAATCCCCCCCCCCCCCCCCCCCCCATCTGATTTCAGATTTCAGCATTCATATTACATGACTCCCCAACATGCAACATCACAAAAACTCACAACAGTATTGTCTAGTTACGAGAATACACTGTTTATTCATACTTGATGTACCCGTTTTCATTCATCCACTACAGATCTCAACAGAAACAGGAACGCTATATGCCCTCCAAGAAACATGTCCAAGAGATGTATGTTCCAAGTTCTTCTCTTGGAACCTTGGGCTTCCGTTTAACTACTAAAAACCAAAAACCAACTATTACTATCACCAAGACCAATAGACAACTATTACCAAGATCAATAACCAACTATTAATATTACCAGGATCAGTAACCAACTATTACCAAGACAAGTAACCAACTATTACCAAAACCAAAAACCAACTATTACTATTACCAAGACCAAAAAACAACTATTACTATTACCGAGACCAGTAACCAACGATTACTATTACCATGACCAAAACCCATCTATTATATTACCATGACCAATAACCCACTATTACTATTACCAAGACCAAAAATCGATCAGTATCTACCTACCTACCTACCTACCTACCTACCTACCTACCTACCTACCTACCTACCTACCTACCTATCTATCTATCTATCTATCTATCTATCTATCTATCTATCTATCTATCTATCTATCTATCTATCTATCTATCTATCTATCTATCTATCTATCTATCTATCTATCTTTATGATAAGAGGGGAGAACATGTTCTTTATTTCTCTCTATCGCTGCTCACTCAGAGCTAAGGAACGGCGTTCCAGCCCTCAGCATCAACCATGGATCCGGCACGCTGACGCTTCAACTCCCACCCAGGTCCACCGTCACCGACCGCCGCTGGCATCGCCTTGACATCATTAGTGACGGGAAGGTATGATGACCCATTGATTGGTTCAAGGCTTTCATTACTAAGTGTTCTTTTGTTTTTTTTAACCTGATCACTTTTTTTGCCATACATTTTCATTATGGTCAAACTTAAAACCTACCATACCCAGGGCTTGTTGCTCTATCCTTTCTTTAGAATGAGTGTAGCGGGGTGGATAACCTCCGCTTACTGTAATGAGGGTGAGATTATATGAACACCGGACCCCCAACTGTAGTGGCCGCATTGTTAGACGTAAGGGGTAGGGATGCAGTAGGCAGGGCCTTAGGATTTACTAACCTAGGAACAGGTACAGTAGTCATCCAGGATTTTATAATGACAAATACTCATCAGTAACCTGTAACCCCCCTTAACAACTGCGTCCTGTCTAATAAGCGGCGTACCCCCTCACACCCGGTGAAAGTAGTGATCAATACAGTCTTCCCCAAAATAGTACCTTATCTTTTTGCCGTTGAAGACCTGAAATCAGTGTATTACCCCGTTAATGTTAGGAGACAGGTTATACCTTGACACTTCACTGAAACACACACACACACACAGTGGATCCAATTATCACAGTCTTGTTTACTGTAAATTGCAAATGAACAGTCACATAAACACATTATCACAATTTACCTTACTGTAAACGACGGCACAGACACTAAACAGTGCATCACAATACTGTTTCCCTAGTAAGCAGTCTCTTTTATCTAGTATGAATGGAAACAATATATCACTTACTTACTTTCTTAACACACATTCCCTTCCCACTCGGCATGAAAAGAAAGCAATACTCCACAATGTTTTTTATTTTTCTTTTTTGATATTTTTCCCCCTCCTTTTTCCTCCGATTTTCTCCCATCCCAATGTTAGTCGTTATGCCAATTCCCAATCCCCTTCCTGGTCGCTGCGCACTTACCCCCCACAGTCGGTCTGGGAGAGTGGAGGCTATCATGAGAGCCTTAAAGTCTGGACTGTCTATCGACAGACAGAGATTCACGCATTCTAGGAACAAGGTCACACAGACCCTCAGAAAGGCCAGAGCAAACTTCTTTATTAGTATAATTGAAGCAGGAAAAGGGAATGGCAAAAAAATCTGGCAAACCTTGAATAAACTCCTAGGCAAACACCAGAATCGGGAAAAAGACCCCCTAGAACTGAATGTGAATGACATACTAGTTAAAGACCCCACAGTACTAGCATGCACCCTCAACGAACACTTCTTAAATAGTGTTCTAGACAGCACCAAACACTTTGCCCCCTCCAGTATCCTACCAAACCCAGTAACCAACACCCAGCCCCTCTTTGAACTGGAGGAGATAACAGAGCCTGAAGTGAAAAAGATCATTCTGGCTCTGAAAGGCTCCAAAGCCAAGGACGCCTACGGGCTCGACACTGATTTCCTCAAAACATACTCTGATGCACTCATTAAACCCATCACTCTACTAGTGAATCAATCAATCACCTCCAGGGAAGTTCCATCATCCTGGAAGATGGCCATGGTGACCCCTATCTTTAAATCTGGCAACAAGGCACTGGTGACCAATTATAGGCCCATCAGTATACTTCCTGTCATATCCAAAGTTGCAGAGAAGTGGGTGTCGAATCTCATGACTAAACATCTCGACTTGGGCCCCACCCCACTTAACCCAATGCAGTTTGGATTCCGTGCCCTTCACTCAACAGAGTCAGCCAACTGTCTGTTTGTTGAAAAGGTCAAGAGTGCACTAGATAGCAACAAGTATGTTGGTGCTGTCTTCTTAGACCTTAGCAAGGCTTTCGACTGTGTCAACCATAATATCCTCCTAACCAAACTAACTCACTTCAATTTCTCAGCTGCTACAATAGAATGGTTTAGATCCTACTTATCAAACCGAAAACAATGTGTCACGGTCAATGGCGCCAAGTCCCCATATCTAGACAACCCTGTAGGTGTCCCTCAGGGATCAATCCTTGGGCCCCTGCTATTCTCCCTGTATATCAATGACCTGCCAAATGTGTGTCCCGAACTCAATGTACAGATGTATGCCGATGATGCAGTCATCTACACACAGGGCAAGGACATAGAGTTGATTACATCCAGGCTCACATGCGCACTAGACAAGGTACAATGCTGGCTAAACAGCACCTGTCTCCTACTTAATGCGAAAAAGACTGTGTGCATGTTCTTTAGCAAGCGTCCAGAAACCATCAAGCGGTCCAATGTGTTCCTGAGGAAGGAGGGAAGGAAGGAAGAACTAGAACTTGTTTCCCACTTCAAATTCCTTGGGGTTATCTTGGACTCAAACCTGACCTTTAAGAAACACATAAAGAAAGTGAGGAACACCATCAACTTCAACATTTCCAACTTCAAACAAATACGGCCCTCCCTAACACTTGAAGCCGCAAAGACATACCTACACTGTATGGTCTTCTCTCACATTGAATATTGCCTTCTAAACTGGTCATTTACTGGGGCCACAGCCATGAAACCCATAGAACAACTCTACAACAGAGCATTGAAGGTATATGACAGGAAACAGTACTCATACCACCACTGTAAAATCCTGGATAAGCATCCAATTTTAAATTTTGAAAACCTCAGACGTTATAAAAGTTCCTGCTTTGTATATAAATGCCTGCACAGATTAGCCCCTCCCCCTCTCAAGGAGTTTATCCACGAGAAAAGGAACACTGGATTAGCCACTAGATCAAACACCAGAGGGGATTGTGAGGTCCATTTTAGAAAGACCGCCTTCAGCAAAAATGTTCTATCGATAAAGGGAAGTGGAACATGGAACAGCCTTCCGGTCCCCTTAAGGGAATGTCCCACCCTGTCCACCTTTAAGGGCCAACTCAGGAAATGGCTGTTAGACAGCCAAATATGCACTCATTAGGGATGTTAGTGATGTTGTACTGACTGAATGTCATGTTAGTGTGGTCATGTCAGTGATGTAAATTTTTATGAATGAACGTTGTATGGTCCGTTTTGTGTTTGTTTTATGTTAGGACTACGGGTGGAAATTAGCCCTGTGCTATTCCCGGCATATTTACGTCCTTATCATGCTGTGATGTTATGCATACACATGTAAATGATGTTCATTAATTTGCATTGTCCTTAATAAACAAATCTTAAATCTATGTGCTTCCTCCGACACACGTCTAGCCAATCAACCGCTTCTTTTCACCTGGCAGCGCGGACTCTCACTGAGAGGGTGTAACGTGTGGAAGGATCACACTACCCCCCTTTAGATCCTATCCACGCTGAGCAGGCGCCCCGACCGAACTGTAGGAGTCGCTGTTTACAACGACCCGGACCCACCCCGCCAGCTTTTCCCACCCTCTAATACTGCCAATTGTATTAAAGGTCGCTTTCACATATAGTTTTGGTGGACTCTGTGCGGTTCTGGGGGTGAAGTTGCAACATTGTTGCATTCTTCATTTGGTTCGCCTGCGTTCACATAGAGAAATCTGTGGGGCGGACCGAGACCTTCTGAACAATGTCACGCGGTCGAAAAGGGCGCTTGTCTATTGGACAGTGGAAATGTGTGTGTGGCTGCAAGCCGTGTGTGCGCGCGTGCGTGTGTGTGGACTGTCTGCGAGCCCTCCAGATCAGCGGAGCGAGTTTTGACATGGCATTGATCCATTGTTCTATTGAAGCACATTACCACCATCCTCTCGCTAAACAACTTGTAGACCAATAATAATAATATAATAATAATAATAATAGTATTGACGTGGCATTGATCCATTATTAATGCCGTGCGCCTCGGTAATAATAATAAGCCGCGTTTTTCTTCCTTCTTCCCAAGATGCACAGTTAGATAGATAGATAGATAGATAGATAGATAGATAGATAGATAGATAGATAGATAGATAGATAGATAGATAGATAGATAGATAGATAGATAGATAGATAGATAGATAGATAGATAGATAGATAGATAGATAGATAGATAGATAGATAGATAGATAGATAGATAGATAGATAGATAGATAGATAGATAGATAGATTAGATGCAGTGTGCTTGTTTTGCAGTGAGTGCTGCAAGCAGTCCGCGGACCGAGTTCGACGCGCATTCACACAGACCCGAAAAACCGGACTATCGAATTCTGGTCCGAAAGTCCGGACCAAACAGCCCCTGTGTGAAAGCGACCTTAGTGTGAACGGCCAGCCAAGCTGGTGACAACGCCGGAGCTGTGAGCTGGATTCGAACAGGCGAATCCAGCGTCTCCGGCATTTGGTGACGAACGCAATCTCCGCTACGCCACAATACTCCACAATGTTAACAAAATGGTGGATGTTCCCTTTAAAGGCGTTACTGCAGTAGCACAATGTATAACAAGGTTACGCTATTGATAAACCTTCGCCCGGTGGTGGCACGGCAATAACGAAACACAACTAGTATACGCTACACGGTTCAACCCCGTGGGTGACCTGGAACGTATATACACAACCTGCGTGGGCCCACACCTGTGCAATGCACTTTACCTATGCTAAGCCGGCACATTGAAATAACCACAACAACCAATCCAGGACTGAAGACAGTGTAGACTACACCATACAAACCAATCTTTCTCTCTCTCCCCTCTCTCTGTCTCTCTCTCTCTCTTTCTCCCCCTCTCTTTCTCCCTCTCTTTCTCTGCTGTCCGAGCAGGCGGTACAGCTGATCCTGGACCAGTGTGGGGGTGCTGTGGTGAATGAGGTGGAGGGTCTGGGGGTGGAGGTGCTGGAGATGGACCAGTCAGGCTGCAAGGCCTCAGGAGAGACCCCGGGCTCAGAGAGGTAGGAGGCAGCCCCACCACCTCCCCTACAGCAGGCAGCCCCACCACCTCCCCTACAGCAGTGCAGCCCCACCACCTCCCCTACAGCAGGCAGCCCCACCACCTCCCCTACAGCAGGCAGCCCCACCACCTCCCCTACAGCAGGCTGCCCCACCACCTCCCCTACAGCAGTGCAGCCCCACCACCTCCCCTACAGCAGGCAGCCCCACCACCTCCCCTACAGCAGGCAGCCCCACCACCTCCCCTACAGCAGGCAGCCCCACCACCTCCCCTACAGCAGGCTGCCCCACCACCTCCCCTACAGCAGGCAGCCCCACCACCTCCCCTACAGCAGGCAGCCCCACCACCTCCCCTACAGCAGGCAGCCCCACCACCTCCCCTACAGCAGGCAGCCCCACCACCTCCCCTACAGCAGGCAGCCCCACCACCTCCCCTACAGCAGGCTGCCCCACCACCTCCCCTACAGCAGGCAGCCCCACCACCTCCCCTACAGCAGGCAGCCCCACCACCTCCCCTACAGCAGGCTGCCCCACCACCTCCCCTACAGCAGTCAGCCCCACCACCTCCCCTACAGCAGGCAGCCCCACCACCTCCCCTACAGCCCCACCACCTCCCCTACAGCAGTCCTGGGAGGGTTACACTCTGCACAATCCAATCTGTTAATAACACAACTGATTACCTGCTTGAAATAGTGATAATTCACTTAATCAGTCATTTAGTCAGCTTGTTTAACCAAACTCAGTATAAAAAAAAAATCCGTTTCTTTTTACAATTTTGCATTCCAAATCCATAGAAGATGAAGCTAAACCTGCAAGCACAAACCTGCTAGCACAGTTAGCCAATGTTAATCTCCCATAGCAACGCGTCAGGCCCGTGGAACGTACGCAAGATAACTCTCCATTAGGTCTGAAAGTGGCACAGTGAGAAATAAATAAATAGCTTGCTGACTAAAATGTTGTGTGTTACCAAGGCAACAGGCTGTCAGTATGCAATCATGGGTTTTTCTATTAAAGGTTAGAATAGCCTTCATGCGCAAGCTGTGTCTTGCTGCTGTTGTTAGTACAGAGAGGGGCACAGAATAGTGTTTTTCCACACTAAATGTGATTACAGCACCACAAATCCCCCTGGGCATGAAAGACAAGACACCAACACATCACCGTGCTGAGTCAAATTGACTCTATTGACAATTTTCTCCAGAAAGCTATTTGTCAATGCGCTGCTTTCAGACCCTACGGAGCTAGCTTGAGGCTGCGGTTACACTAGGGCCATTTTCGTTTCGTTTCAATCGCTTTTCAGAACGCTGTGTATTGGCAGGCAAGTAAGAGTTAAGTTAGACGTCGTTTTGTCTCGTCTACTATATACATGTAGTACAATGCCAAAGCAGTAGGCGGCGATGTAGTTCAAACATGAAGGCCATTTTCAACCAATCAGAAAGGTTGAATGAGACACTCCACATCCTGCTCAAAATCTCAAAAGCCACCATATTTATACCTTGCATGAGCCATTTAGCCACATAGCATTTATTTTTCAGCAAGAAATAAAGTGCAATAAACAAAAACGGATACATTCACTGTGTGTTCTGCCTCATTTGTTGATGATTTGTTGATGAAACAAAACTAACATCAACACAATTGACCACCAAGAGCGGAGTTTAGTCTCACAAAAAGATCGTTGCCGATTTTGTTAGCTTACGTGCTAACGTGATTGGGATATGCCAGTATAACAGTATAGCATTGTGGCTAGCAACGAAGTTTGTTAGCTTACGTGCTAACGTGATTGGGATATGCCATTATAACAGTATAGCATTGTGGCTAGCAGCTTGGTAACGTTAATGCTAGCAGAATGAATGAATGTAAACTTTATTTAACAGATTGCAGAATGGGTACAATAC
>NC_140183.1:26213403-26217248 GCF_963971535.1 Notolepis coatsorum
ATAATATCGGTAGGCCGATAATATCGGACATCATTTCTTTATATGAGATAACTGGTAAACAGAATACACTCAAATATGTAGAATCATTTCAGAATAGGAACGTGCATGGAAATGAACCAACCCACTGTATATCCAGGCTATGTAGAGCTTGGCCACTACGGGATGCAGTCTGGCTCATTCAATGTTATTGTTAGACATAATCTGACTATAATCCACCCAGACCTGCCAAGTATTAACTGCTGAATCACCATCTCACTGAAACGACTAACTGTAGTCACTGAGGAACACACACATACACAGAAAAGATGGAACACAACAGTCATTGGAGATGTCCTGTTCATAGTATTCTCATGATGTGTATTGCCAACCAATATGGCGCCATGCCACAGTTTATTGGCCAATTGATGATAATCACCCGGTATTTGATTACAATAACCTGTTGTTTTGCCGACCAATATGTCTGCTACAGAGTACTATGAATGATGAAACTCCAACCTGTCCGCTCCTCTGTCTTCCCCCCCAGGTGTCCCGGGGGCCAGGTGACAGTGACGGACGAGGCGTCGGGCCTCCAGCGCTGCGCCCCCTCGCCGTGCGGGCCCTCGTCCTGCCGCAACGGAGGCATGTGCCAGGCCCTGTCACCGGACAGTTACCGCTGCCGCTGCCTGGAGGGCTTCAGGGGCCAGCGCTGCGAGGTGGGCCAGGTGAAGACCCACCGCCTGCCCGCCCTCAGCCCCAGCTCCATCCTGGCCATCAGCATGTGTCTGCTCGTCTTCTTCGGTGAGGACAGAAGGAGACAAGGGCTCTAGTGGTCTTTTCATCTTTTTCTGGGACACACACATACATGCTTATTTTCCCGTCTTACCCACAATGACGTGGATACGGACCATTAGCCGACCGTCAAAAGTAACTAAATACACTTTCCAGCAACTCCAAAACTGCATTATTTCCATGTTGTGACTTGTGTATTTACCACGTGGACAAATACCAATGTAAGATGAGCAGGAACTACCGGTTCTGGAAGAAGAGTCAGTGGGCAAGAAGGTTCTGGAAGAAGAGTCAGTGGGCAAGAAGGTTCTGGAAGAAGAGTCAGTGGGCAAGAAGGTTCTGGAAGAAGAGTCAGTGGGCAAGAAGGTTCTGGTTCTGGAAGAAGAGTCCGTGGGCAAGAAGGTTCTGGTTCTGGAAGAAGAGTCAGTGGGCAAGAAGGTTCTGGAAGAAGAGTCAGTGGGCAAGAAGGGAGATGGTCAAACCGGCTGAGGCTGGTATTTGTAGTAAATACACAAGTCACACATGTAAAAAATAAGACAGTTTTTGGAGTTGTTGGAAAGTGATTTTTCGTTTTATTTTTGACGGTAAGCTGGTCCGTATCTACTTCCAGTCTTTGTGTAAACTAGCTAGCGCGCTGTGGGTCCCTCTCTCTATCTGTACTGCACGCACAGAGAGGAGAAGGGTTCCTATCTTCTTGTCTGACTCTGGGGAAGACAGCAAATTTCCCCAAAAGTTGGCGTGTTCCTTTAAAGCCCCAATCTGTGATTTCCTGTGGGGTATATTCACATACATTCTTAAAGAGAATGATATGTAGGTGGAGAATACGCTATTTTGAACGTTATTAACTTTCTTTCTGTTGTACAAACATGGTCAACAGAAACAAACCTTTTACAGCCAGGAAATTGGCTAGATCAAATACGATTAAAAACTTATATATAACTATTGTCCAATGTCCAGCGATAGTATCAAGAGCTCAATTAATCAACGAGAGAATGAAAAACATGTCTCCCTTCTTATTTCTTATTTTTGGCAGTGGGGCGATTTATTTATGCTTGGATCACTGATTGTGATTGATAAACTTGTAAAAATTAATTTGTTGTGAGGTTTATGGAGTTAACAAGTTGGAACATGTGGTGTCATTGTGACATTGCAGGAAGTATTACTCAATTTATTACATCTCGGGTGAAATTATTCAAATGAAAAACATACCAAGGCATACTTATGTGTGAAATTGTTGGCATAAATAAATCAGCTTTATTTGTGGGGGGTGTATTCCTTTAAACGGCCATTTCAACCATAATTCTCCACTTGCATAATCTGAAAGTAGCCACTTCCGGCTGACTTCCGGTTGCCAATGGCACTTCCTGTCCCATCCAAATACATTGGTTTTAGCTACTTTTCTCCCCTTATTTAAACAACTTTGTCGTCACAGAGAGGCAATGAAACGTTTGTATTATTATAGTATAGAATGTATTTAATAAGCAAACGTTTGTCAGCAGGGTTTTTGGGCTGTATTTCATGTAAAAACGTTTACTGTTAGTTTCCTTGCTCAGCCAGCATTAGCTAACAGAAGCTAGTGGTTAAACAGGCCGGATTAGCTTTGAGCTAACTATCTTTCCCGACCCATGTATTCATTCCATTCTAAACATAACGTTAGTTTACAAAACATGACCTGTCTATATAACGTTGAGGAACAAATTATAAGTGTGTGGGTGTGTGTTTTGGTGAACATTGGACTGCAACAGAAAATGCATCACAGTTACAGACAGTAGCTACTGTTAGCTGCACTCAGGCTGGCTGCACTCAGGCGGCGCGATCAGCCTGTTGGACAGGGAATGAAGATCTCCAGCGAACACTTCATTGCCTCGGATTATGTTGTTGGGGGTGGAAGGTTTGTCCAGAAGACCACTAATCAGCTGAAGCCTGATGCGGTTCCCTCGGTCTTCGACAGACAGACCGGCGCAGGCTCCCGGGAGCGATGGCTAGTTAGTTAGCACCAGCCGAGGACCGGCGTTAGCTGCCGGGAGCGATGGCTAGCCAGTTAGCAACAGCCGGGGACCTGGAGCGATGGCTAGCTAGTTAGCACCAGTCGGGGACCGGCGTTAGCTGCCGGGAGCGATGGCTAGCTAGTTAGAACCAGTCGGGGACCGGCGTCAGCTGCCGGGAGCGATGGCTAGCTAGTTAGCACCAGTCGGGGACCGGCGTTAGCTGCCGGGAGCGATGGCTAGCTAGTTAGCACCAGCCGGGGACCGGCGTTAGCTGCCGGGAGCGATGGCTAGCTAGTTAGCACCAGCCGGGGACCGGGAGCGATGGCTAGCTAGTTAGCACCAGTCGGGGACCGGCGTTAGCTGCCGGGAGCGATGGCTAGCTAGTTAGCACCAGTCGGGGACCGGCGTCAGCTGCCGGGAGCGATGGCTAGCTAGTTAGCACCAGTCGGGGACCGGCGTTAGCTGCCGGGAGAGATGGCTAGCTAGTTAGCACCAGCCGGGGACCGGGAGCGATGGCTAGCTAGTTAGCACCAGTCGGGGACCGGCGTCAGCTGCCGGGAGCGATGGCTAGCTAGTTAGCACCAGCTGGGGACCAACCGACTGGTGCTAACTAGCTAGCCATCGCTCCCGGCAGCTAACGCCGGTCCCCGACTGGTGCTAACTAGCTAGCCATCGCTCCCGGTCCCCGGCTGGTGCTAACTAGCTAGCCATCGCTCCCGGCAGCTGACGCCGGTCCCCGACTGGTGCTAACTAGCTAGCCATCGCTCCCGGTCCCCGGCTGGTGCTAACTAGCTAGCCATCGCTCCCGGCAGCTGACGCCGGTCCCCGACTGGTGCTAACTAGCTAGCCATCGCTCCCGGCAGCTAACGCCGGTCCCCGACTGGTGCTAACTAGCTAGCCATCGCTCCAGGTCCCCGGCTGTTGCTAACTGGCTAGCCATCGCTCCCGGGAGCCTGCGCCGGTCTGTCTGTCGAAGACCGAGGGAACCGCATCAGGCTTCAGCTGATTAGTGGTCTTCTGGACAAACCTTCCACCCCCAACAACATAATCCGAGGCAATGAAGTGTTCGCTGGAGATCTTCATTCCCTGTCC
>NC_140183.1:26217448-26227448 GCF_963971535.1 Notolepis coatsorum
ATGGAGGAGGAGGAGGAGGAGGAGGAGGCTATACTGTGGTGGATGCTGCCGCCGCGCCGGCCGGTTCTCGCTGCCACGTGGACTTCAAGAGCTACGTGGCGCGCATCATCTGGGAGGCGGACAACGACAGCGAGGCCTTCCCGCCGGACGCCCACCACGTGTGGTGCGTGGAGGGTTCCGGCTCATCGGCAGGCAGTCTCAGCTCGCTGGGCTCGGCTGCGTCTCGCCGCGCCGCCGCCAACGGGCGGGTGGTGGTGGAGGAGGACGAGGAGGAGGACGAGGGGGGCTTCGGCTATGACAGGCTGTCCCGCTGGGGGCCCCGGTTCCAGGCACTGAGCGAGATGTACGACCGGCCCCAGCTGGCGCTGACGTACAGGGACGCTGTGACGTACACACAGAGGAGCCACAGTCCAGGACGCCCTCCCTCACCTGTAGTGCTGTTCCCTCCTATAACCCCCGACGCCACACCACCCAGCCCTCCTGACACACAGCCAAACCCTTATCACAAGCCTTCGGCCGCATTGCAGCTGTTCTTATCTGCCGCACCAGACCCCCCCCCCCCGTCTCATCTCGATACCGAGATGTAAGACAGGCACAAGCGAAGGACATTCAGCGAGACTTTCAGCTGCCCACACAAGGACAGAATGAGTGGCGAGAGAGGAAAGAAATCAAAGAAAGTGTGAGGTGCAGCCTTTAAAGTGGCCTATGTCTCACATTCAGTGGCGGTCGTTTGAAATGAAAACAAAGCACAGTGACTTTGGGTTCGAGTCCATTGTTTCATACTGGGTCCTTGTAACAAGCTTTACATAGTAGGAGGAGGGGTGATACGTGTGTCATACAGATTTTATTTATTGGGCGTGTTTCCTCTCTGTAAAGCATTTCAATGTACTGTATTTATTTCAGGTGTTTTGACATGATTTTCTTGAGCCGGTGTGTGGACAGATGCTGATGTCATGATGATGTCCACAATATATGTCTGCCATGCAAGTTCAAACTCAGTTACGCCCCCAATCTTTGTTTGTATTATAATGTTTTAGTTAAATATGTTACATTTGCTCATGACCACGCAGAGAACATGGCTGTGGAAGTGACACTGCTTGTATAACAGAAGGCTGAGATTCACTGTTATATAGTAGTATAACATCTTATATAGTCGCTAACATAACAGTTCTCATGAGAGAATCCTTGTGGGCGGCCAATAGGGGTGTAATGGTTTCATCCAAAGATTATTTGATTAATTTAGAATTTTAAGATTTTAATTAAGATTCAATACACCATAAGATCTTGACACCGTCTGATTAGATTAATTTGTCATTTGTAAATCTATAATTGGTATACAAAGGCGATGTGACTGATTTAAGTTAACATTGAAGGAACGTGCAAACATTATGGGGAGTAAGACAAGAAGATGGATACCAGTTTCCTCTAGTAGAAAGCTATCTGGCTACACGTTAGCCTAGCTTAGCACAATGAATGGAAGCGGACAGTACAGGTTATCTTAGGCATTGGTAAACTAGGCTACTGTTACTGTCCTGCTTCCATTAATTTGTGTTAAGCTTACGGAATGCACAGAGAGGGAAACTGGTATCTATCTTCTTGTCTCACTATAAGCGAATTTCCCATAATGTTGGCGTGTTCCTTTAAGTGACTATCTATATTAAGTATTACTTGAAGTGTTCCTTAATAGTGCTGTGATTAATTAAATAGATGACATGCACACACGCTGTTACTTTTTATTGATGCATCATCACAATGCATCAGGGTTTTTTTCTACCCCCCCCCCCCCCCCCCCCCCCCCCCCCCTAGTGGCCATCTCATGGATTTCTCCCTTCACCACACAACCTGCATCTAACAAACTCAAAGGGACATTTCACGAAGGGGTTCTCTAAGAAGACCCGGAGAAAAAAATATATATATTTTCTTGACTGTCAACATGAGTCCTTTTTTTCTTTTTTTCAATGAAAGACACATGGATATATAGGCCATGGTTTCTCTCAGACAAACAGAACCACTTACATTTGCTTTCACTTTCCGTCGAACCGCATTCTTTTTGCACTAGTGGATGATTCTGAGTCTGTGTTAAAAGGACTATAGAATCCATTTGCCAAAAAAAGAAAGAAAAAATAAGTACAAACCTTAAAATGCTGAGAATGAAAAAACCTTTTCAACTTGCCTGGTGTCCCCCCCCCTCTCTCTCTCTCTCTCTCTCTCTTCTCTCTCTCTCTCTCTCTCTCTCTCTCTCTCTCTCTCTCTCTCTCTCTCTCTCTCTCTCTCTCTCTCTCTCTCTCTCTCTCTCTTTCTCTCTTTCTCTCTGCATCACAAACTTGTATTATAGACTATGACGATAGGTTTTCAGATGAAAGATTATTTTTATACTTTAAAAAAAGAAAAGAGGCCACCTCTTTCAGTCGGCTGTGTGCTGTATTATGTGTGCTGGTTGTCCTTTCCATTGGATATATTTCTTTGAGGTAGCAGTCGTCTTCCCCGCCTATTTGAGTTTGCGGGAATTATCTCTGTACGAATTCCTACACGGAGAACTCCGAATGGGCAATGGTTAGCCCCGCCCAAGTGGAAGCTCCTCCCACTTTAACATGGCCTCCGAGCGGTGTCCCCAGTATGTTGTTGTGATGATGTCTAATGAATGTATCCTTTTTTAAAGGAGTCTAGGAAATGTTCTCATGGAGGTGTGAGGGGGACTGGAGGCAGAGGGAGTTCATGAGCAAGCGATGAGTACAATCAGAATCGTCATAAATGGACCGGTTGAAATGATTACATATGTGTATATGAATAGCCTGGTGGTTAGAAAGACCCGATCCCTCCAGCAAGCCAACATGTCCGTCTCGGTCCACAGGACGCTGAACAAGGGTGCTGCAAATGGCCGACCCTGCACTCTTACCTGGTAAAATGCCTACATGTGTGTGTTTCTCAGAGGGATATGAGAAGAAATGCAAATGTAAATTCCTAATTACAGTATCTGGGTGATACTGATAAGTTATAACTGACTACTTTAAAAGTCATACGAATATGAATCTTCATAAACAAGGGTTGGATGTTTTCTTTCAAATTTGCTTTCAAAATGGCTGCCCCCGTTCGGGGGAATACATCTTGACACCCAGTTTTGGCGCTTGAGTGTGAAGGATAAAGAGATTTAATAATCCCTTCTCTGACTGTTGAGGCACGGTGGTGGAATGAGGGACATAGCGAGCCCTTTTCACTAGTCACGCCATATACTCTCAAAATCAAAGTGTCCCTTCAAGGAATCAGACTCGAAAGCTATGCATCCAAATCAAGTTACACCGGTTTTAAAGTTGCCTGCGTTGTAATATTGGGTTTGACAACAGTCGATACAAGATAACTGTAATTCCAGTGTTTTATTTCAGTTTAATGATAGTTGTGTGAATGTGTTGATTATAGTGCAGAAGTCACAGACACGCAGACATACACACATGTGAATGAGCCATTCTTTGCACCAAAATCATTGTATTCAGGACTTAGTCCTCACCCCGATATTATGTATGATATGTTGTACATATGTACGTTTTATAGTGACTTAACATGGAATATTCCTTTTGTATATGACTTTTAATAAAAATAACTTTTCCCCAAGGCATGGCAGTTTGTCTTGTATGGGCTTTGTCACTAAATTATTATTTTTTATCAATAAAGGAGAAAGAAGAGCAGATATATATCAGCAGACAGGCAGATATATAGATAGATGGATATAGATATACAGTAGACAGACAGATGGATAGATATTTAAAAGGGAAATGATTAAGTTATAAATACTTTTTTTTTCTCTTCTAAGTAACAATGAAAAACAGATAGCCAAGAACATCCTGCTCTTTCCATGAGATGGACTGGTGCTGAGAATCCAGATTAAAGCTAGGACCCCTTCTTCATTTTAAAGAAAGAGACAACTGAGACATGGACATGGGTGCAACTCAGTACCTTCATCTTCATTAGGGTTTGGATAACCTTCGATTTCTAGCTTTAAGTGTTTTTGAATTGATTGATTGAAAACTGTATTAACAGATTGCAGAATGGGTACAGTACAGTACAGCTCAATACATACAATTGTTAAGGGGATGCAGACCAGAGAAAGACTTTTGTCTTGTTGACACACACGACATACAGATAGACAGTACTGCTACATCTATACATTTATGACATACCAGATTTGCAAATACAGTACTGTTTGTGATACAAAAAGAGTCCAGAAAAGAGAGTATATACATTTGACGTAGAAACTGTACATTGGAGGAGGTTGGGTAGGTGGGGTGGGGTTGGGTGGGTGGGGGGGACTGTACATTGGAGGAGGTTGGGTAGGTGGGGTTGGGTGGGTGGGGGGGACTGTACATTGGAGGAGGTTGGGTAGGTGGGGTTGGGTGGGTGGGGGGGACTGTACATTGGGGGTGGGGGGGGGGACACTGTACAACTGTACAAGCAAAACTGTACATTGGAATATTGACAAAACCAACTCATGAAGGAGTGTGTGAAACTGTTAGCATAATGTGTGATTGTCGATCTATGCGTGAAACTGTTGGTCTCAGGACCGTTTTCATGCATGCGTTGGTTGGTGTTTCATTGAGTTAACTTGCAGAGGACATAGCAAGTTCAAAGTGGGGGGAAATGTAGCACCCTGAAAATATGGCTATTATTCAGAAGTGCTGACTTGCCTTTTTATCTCCCCTGATGCACCAAGACCTACTAATTAGTCTCCATTAATATTCCCTCTAACAACGACGCAGGCTCCTCCTTGTTCTACCGGCTGGAATATGGATTATGAACAATAACCCTGGATCATATTCTCCACTCAGTGTTTCCCTTTGGGGCTAGTAGGCGGTACCAGCAGGGGGCGCCGGTGGCAGGCAGAGAGCGTACGAGAGAGACGGAGAAGGAAGCAAGCCAACTGAGACGGAAGTGCGAGGAACCAGCCTCTTCGACATTGGACTTGGATCGGTTCGGTCGTGTCTGGACAGAGCCCCGTAGTGGACCACGGGTGAACGGATTGAACTTGAGTATATTACGGGTTATCCTATAAAAGTAAACGTAGTAGCGTGTTGCATATTTCCCTACTGAATACCCTAGCGATACAACGAGTTATCCTAGAAGAAATGCGGTATAGCCAAGTGTGGCTTAAGTTAAAGATATTCCCTCTAGTGAGGTGCCCCGCCAGCGTGGCGTGAAGAGGACCGGTGTTTAGAGACACCCTGCGTTATTATATATCACGGCTAGCAGGAGGGCTGTTTGGGACCCAGAGTGTAGCTTCAGTGTCAGTGAGGGCAAGTTTATGGATGCGCGTCGACCCAGCACCGGCTGTCTACAACCAGTCTTCACCGGCGTCAACGTCGGCTCTGTACCGGCTGTCTTCAGTCGACACGGGAGTTCGTCCCGACCAGCAGAGGTCGCCATCACCCAGCACGCGCTCTCAGCCCACTACTGCCCCTCTGCTCCAGCCCCGCTTGCTAGCGCCCGTGCCGAGAGCGTTCGACGCCATCTTACTGTCCGGACAGTGGTGGCGCGGCGAGGCCGCCATCTTGGTTGAGTACATTAGGGCTTCGGTGCCCAGGATCTTATTGCACAGTACACCGTGTGATGCGGCCTGCGGGCGAAGCTAACGTTGCTAACTACAGTTCATAGGGGTACCCCATCAACAATATATGCCGGCATTAGTATAGGACTTTTGTTTGGTATTGTGGGCCCACATTTTTGATTTCCTTTGAGTGTGATAACGTGTTGTGTCTTTAATAATAATTTCCCATCTAATCAACCCTTTCCCAGTGGGGAGGTTACAGACTAGAGGTCTTATACATGGTACTGACCCAGACGTGGGCGATGAGTCAAATGCATTAAAGTATATTATTCCTGGTACTAACACAGAGGTGTGTGTAGAATATACGTGGACATAAGGTATTGAGTTACAAATTGGGTAATAGTAAGATTTCATTCTATTTGATCCAGTGCCTTTAAATCTTTGTAACTGACCAGTATAATTAACTATAAAGAATTAGATGGGAGTTTTGTGTGCGTGTCCATTCATGAGCCGTTTAACAACTCTTTTGGTGTGGGTAACGTTAATACAATTAACCCCTTCCTATTCCACCTTTCCCTTTTTATTGTAAGGTTTCTAGTGTCACTGAGGGAGGGTACTGCTTGCGGGGGGAACCAAGTTATTTACTTACAATTCAGTCACTAGGTGTGGGAGGGTCACAGGAGTAATTGGGGGAAGTGGGAGCGTGTTGGGGAGTACTGCTGACCGCCCTGCTGCAGGGGAGGAAGACCAGAGTACCAGACCAGGTTGGTAAATCCCGGGCCCCATCCACTCACACTGCCAGCCTCCAGTTGAAGCTCCAGACTCAAAGACGGAGGTGCAGTCAGACAGAGCTCTACTGTGTCTCGCTACCCAGTGATTGTGCCCACCCGTTCCCACGAAGCAGGGATAATCCACCCTGCTACAATATGAAATGTATAATTTATTAAATGTATCATAAATATATTAACATTATAGACCAGAACATTACCTCAAGTGACTTTACTTTGCAGTAATATTGAATTTGTCAACATGCTTCTCACTACTGATAATGGGCTTTGGACTGAAGACTTCATTATGTCAATGTTTAATTTTCTTTCATTTAGGACACCTCATACATTTACTGATGTAACTCCCTGACCATGCAAAAAAAACTCATATGTGTTTCTATGACAATCCATGGCAGAGCTACTACAAAGTAAATGAGAACATTCTGCATAGATATTAATTTTTTACATTTCCGCTTATTTTAAGTATGTGTACATAGGTATATATTTCCTACATGCATAAAGATATTCACATCCAGGTTTTTCTATTAGGTTAAGCAACTGTCTGACTGCTAGCCTGTCAAATTTGAAAGCTCTTGGAGCTTGTATTATTAATCTATGAGTTTATATGTCTCAACTCCCAGGCTATATTTTGGTTATTTTTTTCCTTTGGGGGTGTATAACAATATCTATCAATTTAACAAGTTTTGCAGTAAAATATTTTTATACAAGAATCCATTTCATATATGGGAGACCTTAGAGATGAGGAAAAACATGCTTGTGTTTTGTTCTACCTCCGGTAGGGGTATCTCAAAAACGAAAGCCCTTTTTGACAGTTTGTCACAGCACTATATGGAGATGAGTCTACTAATGTCAAGCAGAGGTGATGCACCCCATCTTGTGTACAGAGAACCATGCCTAAGTGTTGAATAAAGACACAAGTGAGAAATAACAACAGCCTCGGTGAGTCATCCGTTTCTGAGGACATTACAATAAGGACAAACTGCCATCTAGTGTTCAAATTAAAGTAGTGCGCGGTATCAAACTCTCAACTCTGACTCACATGTTATGTAGAACTGAACTTGTGCCGGCAGGCCTGGGATCAACTCACGTTCAATTAAATGAATTCAGGAAGTGTGTTTTCTTTTGACAGTAAAATCAAAAGAAGTTATCATCCAATCATCCGACCTAGTAAATTAGAATGAGTGCTCCATCCACAATGACAGCAAGTACACTTGCCAAAATGCCCCCCCCCCCCCCCTCCCCCCAAACAAGATCGCCCTGCTTTCTCTTTCTCTCAACTTGACCTACATAGAAAGAAAGGCTTGAGAATGGGTACCATTCTGGTGTCTCTTACCATGAAGCTTACCTTCCAACTCATCTACACAGAGGTAGATGTTTTTATTTTGTTAAAAAAAAAAATTATTAATAATAAAAATTTTACATTTGAAATAACAATGAATAAGGACATTGGAAGGAAGACAAAAAAGAGAACAGTCAAAAACAGGCAGGTGTCTCAAATCTTCAACATATTCCCAAACTTCAGAGGATCCCCGCACTGTCAGTCTCAATTTCTCAAGTTTAAGATGCTGCATCACCTCTCTTAGACACTGAGTCCAGCTAGTTTAAGATGCTGCATCACCTCTTAGACACTGAGTCCAGCTAGTTTAAGATGCTGCATCACCTCTTAACCACTGAGTCCAGCTAGTTTAAGATGCTGCATCACCTCTTAGACACTGAGTCCAGCTAGTTTAAGATGCTGCATCACCTCTTAACCACTGAGTCCAGCTAGTTTAAGATGCTGCATCACCTCTTACCCACTGAGTCCAGCTAGTTTAAGATGCTGCATCATCTCTTAACCACTGAGTCCAGCTAGTTTAAGATGCTGCATCATCTCTTAGCCACTGAGTCCAGCTAGTTTAAGATGCTGCATCACCTCTTAACCACTGAGTCCAGCTAATTTAAGATGCTGCATCACCTCTTAACCACTGAGTCCAGCTAGTTTAAGATGCTGCATCACCTCTTAACCACTGAGTCCAGCTAGTTTAAGATGCTGCATCACAACTCAGACACTGAGTCCAGCTAGTTTAAGATGTTGCATCACCTCTTAACCACTGAGTCCAGCTAGTTTAAGATGTTGCATCACCTCTTAACCACTGAGTCCAGCTAGTTTTTTTTTTTTTTATCCACGTTTTCTCCCATTTTCTATTTTTTCTCCCATCCCAATTTTCGTATCATCCAATTCAACCCTCCCCTGTCTCGAACTCTGTTTCTTGCCTCCCACAAGCCGGCTGCAATGTGGACTAAGTCATACATAGCACGAGTCCCCTCCGATACTCGAGGTAACAGCAGTCGCATCTTTCCACCTGCGCGGCTCGATCTTTCAGCGTCAGGGGTCTGGGCTTTGGAGGGGCCCCGCCCTTGTCGCTTCCTGATTCTACTGTGCAGGCGCACCAACCGACCTGTAGGAGTCGCTGTCCACAACGCCCGATCCCCACCCATCAGTTTCCCTCCCCCTAATACTGCCAATGTGTATTAGTGCGGACGACCAGCTAAACTGAAAGCAATGTGGAGCGCTGGGCTCGAACAGGGAGGCGTACCTGTTCGAGCCCAGTCTCCAGTATTCGTGGTGAGCGCCTTGCCCACTGCACCACGTCCTGAGTCCAGCTAGTTTAAGATGTTGCATCACCTCTTAACCACTGAGTCCAGCTAGTTTAAGATGCTGCATCATCTCTTAACCACTGAGTCCAGCTAGTTTAAGATGCTGCATCACCTCTTAACCACTGAGTCCAGCTAGTTTAAGATGCTGCATCACAACTCAGACACTGAGTCCAGCTAGTTTAAGATGCTGCATCACCTCTTAACCACTGAGTCCAGCTAGTTTAAGATGCTGCATCACCTCTTAACCACTGAGTCCAGCTAGTTTAAGATGCTGCATCACCTCTTAACCACTGAGTCCAGCTAGTTTAAGATGCTGCATCACCTTTTAACCACTGAGTCCAGCTAGTTTAAGATGCTGCATCACCTCTTAACCACTGAGTCCAGATAGTTTAAGATGCTGCATCACCTCTTAACCACTGAGTCCAGCTAGTTTAAGATGCTGCATCACCTCTTAACCACTGAGTCCAGATAGTTTAAGATGCTGCATCACCTCTTAACCACTGAGTCCAGCTAGTTTAAGATGCTGCATCACCTCTTAACCACTGAGTCCAGCTAGTTTAAGATGCTGCATCACCTCTTAACCACTGAGTCCAGATAGTTTAAGATGCTGCATCACCTCTTAACCACTGAGTCCAGCTAGTTTAAGATGCTGCATCACCTCTTAACCACTGAGTCCAGCTAGTTTAAGATGCTGCATCACCTCTTAACCACTGAGTCCAGCTAATTTAAGATGCTGCATCACCTCTTAACCACTGAGTCCAGCTAGTTTAAGATACTGCATCACCTCTTAACCACTGAGTCCAGCTAGTTTAAGATGCTGCATCACAACTCAGACACTGAGTCCAGCTAGTTTAAGATGTTGCATCACCTCTTAACCACTGAGTCCAGCTAGTTTAAGATGTTGCATCACCTCTTAACCACTGAGTCCAGCTAGTTTAAGATGTTGCATCACCTCTTAACCACTGAGTCCAGCTAGTTTTTTTTTTTATCCACTTTTTCTCCCATTTTCTATTTTTTCTCCCATCCCAATTTTCGTATCATC
>NC_140183.1:26232448-26404948 GCF_963971535.1 Notolepis coatsorum
ATTAGAGAATATACAAATACAATTAAATATATATATATAAATAAATATATATATTCGGTTTAATCTGGCCCTTCACAACAGCCACCCCCTGAATAGGTCCCAGACCTAATCAGTTAAACGGAGACAGATTAATCGCGTTGTCTATTTACACATAAGGGTTTGCTGTAGGGGTCAGTCAACTTCACAAAGTCATAGGGTTGTAGGGTCATGGTCATCATCGATTGTGTCTGGGAGTCGAGGCAGTTCTATGAGCCTTGCCACGGGACGGGTGTAAGTGCGACCCTGGACGAGCACTTCAGCTGCTCGGACCTTGCCGTCGGCACCGGTGATCACTTTGCTTACGCGGCCGGCCGGCCACATAGCTCTGGGCAGTGATTGATCAATAATCATGACGACTGTTCCTTCTGTCAAATTGTCTCTCTCCTTTACCCACTTCTGGCGGGTCTGTAGAGACGGTAGGTAGTGCAGTAGGAAACTGTTCCAAAACTTGTCGGCTAATACTTGGCTGTACCTCCACATTCGTCGGCCGTTCGCTTCTTCAGGCCGGTACATTGTCTGGGGTAATGTGGGATCTAGCCGCCCCATCAGGAGTGTGTTGGGGGTAACTGGGTCGATATCCGCCACATCACTGGAGACATATCCGAGGGGCTTCGAGTTAAGTACTCACTCAATCTCCGTGAGGACTGTCATTAGGACTTCTTCCGCCACAGTCTGGGCCCCAAGTACTGCGTACAGGGCTGTCTTTATGGAGCGCACTTCTCGTTCCCAAGTGCCACCGAAGTGGGGTGCGTTTGGGGGGTTGAATTGGAAATCAACCTGTGCTGGAGCGAGGTGGGTCTTAAGTTCTGGGCCCATAGCTTGGAAGCTCTCTCTCAGCTCTCTTTCGCCGCCTTTAAAGTTTGTCCCATGATCGGACAATAGGGTAGACGGTCTTCCTTTCCGTGATGTGAATCTACGGAAGGCCATAAGGAATGAGTCTGTGCTCATGGTCGGGAGAAGCTCGATGTGTATCGCTCTGGTGGTCATGCATTTGAATACAATACCCCACCGCTTCTCGGTTCCTCTTCCTTTTTTTATGTGCAGCGGGCCAAAGCAGTCCATACCCGTTGAGTGGAATGGCTTGTCACCGATTCGGAGGCGACATGGAGGAAGGTCAGCCATCCTTGGTATGCTGGGCTGCGCGCGCCACTTGCGGCAGTCTAGACATGTTCGTTGGAAGCGTCGTACCGCCTCTCTTCCTTGTAGGATCCAGTAACGACGTCTGATTTCCGCGAAGACTCTTTCTGCTCCTGCGTGATGTACATCCTCATCGTATTTCTTTATAATCAGCTCTGTGACCTTGTGTCGGCTGTTCAATACGATCGGGTATTTAATGTCATCCGGTAGATTGGGGGCTCTGCGTAGGCGACCACCCACTCTGATGAGGGTGTGAGCGTCGCTCTCGGGGGCCAGATGAATTAATCTGCTGTCGGATGGGACGGGCTTTCCTCCCTGTAGACAGGCCAATTCATCGGGGAACGAGTCTCTCTGGGCTCGCTGCAGTAGAAGCAATTCTGCTTCCTCGTAGTTAGCTGCTGACATATCAGCGGGGGACTTGCACTCCGGGTGGTACCGCAGGAATGTTCTTTGTTGTGCACTCTCTATGGACGTGCAATCGTTTATGTTAGGGTCGGTGGAGGCTACGGTGCTCAATCCACAGAACACAGACTTCTTAATTTCCACCTCCTCTGGACTGGCTTCCCTCGGGATAGGCATGGGCCACTGTCCTTCCGGGAGTCTTAGGAATGCGGGGCCGTCACTGTAGACATTGCGACGGGTGAGGTCATCCAGGGGCATCCCCCGGGTGATGACGTCAGCTGGGTTCTGTTTTGTATCAACGTAGCGCCACTCTGTTTCTCCGGTTAACTCTTCGGTTAAGTCTTGAATCTCGGTGACTCTGACTCCCACGAAGACTTTGTACTTGCATGAGTCCGATTTGATCCAGGCGAGTACCGTCGTGGAATCTGACCACAGGATTGTTCTAGACACCGGTATGGTGAGCTCACGTTGGATGAGCGTGGCTAGGTGCGCTCCGGCTAGTGCTGCGCAGAGCTCTAGACGTGGGATAGATTGTTGCTTGCGTGGGGCTACTCTCGAGCGGGCGAGGACAAATGCTGTGTAGATCTCTCCCCCTTGGTCTTGGGCCCGCAAGTAGGCTACTGATCCGTATGCGACCTCTGAGGCGTCACTGAAGACGTGCAAGTCCATTTTACATGTCTCTGGCCTCACCGTGGGTGGGAAGTAGCTTCGGCGCATATTAACGCCTGGGAGTGAGTGGAGCTCCATCTCCCACTCTCTCCAGGTGGATGCAAGGTGTGCGGGAATGGGGTCGTCCCAGCCCTGGTCCTTGTCCCACAATGCTCGTACAATCATTTTTGCCCTGGTGGTGTACGGTAGAATACATCCTAGCGGGTCATATTGTCGGGCGAGTGTTGTGTACACACTCCGTCTGGTGGTCGGCGCCGCCGCCGGCCTTCCCTGCTCCGTAGTCAGGGGCTTGTGTCTGTAGTGAAGCGAATCTGTTTTGAATCGCCACACCAATCCCAGGGTCATCTCCTGGGCTTCTCCCGGGATTGTAGCCATCCAGGTCTCGCTGCTGGCTGCCTTGTCCTCGGAGGAGAGGCTGCGCAGTACTTGCGGATCAAAGCCGCCTTTGATCAATGAGGCGCGGAGTTTAATCAGGAGAGCCTCTGCTTCTTCCTGGGTTGAAAGGCTTTGTAGACAGTTGTCTACGTAGAAGCTGTTCTTTACGCTGTGTCGGACCTCTTCGTCCGCTGCTGGGTCCTCTGCTACATGTTTCTGTAGTGCAAATGTCGCACAGCAGGGGCTGCACGTCGTTCCGAAGGGGAGGACTTCCCATTGGTAGATGGCTGGGTGCTCATCTCCTGGCTTCTCTCTCCATAGGAACCGTAACAGGGGCTTGTCCGCCTCTACTAATCTCACCTGCAGGAACATTCCTTTAATGTCCCCGCTGATGGCCACCTTTTCCTGGCGGAAGCGGAGTAGAACGCCGAGTAGGGAGGGGCCGAGTGTGGGACCGGGCAGTAACTTTTTATTCAGATTTTGGGATCCGATCTGGTAGCTGCAGTTAAATACTATGCGGTCTTTACCGTTGTGATGGACCTTGTGGTGGGGCACGTACCACGATTCAGTGGTCTGGTCAGCCTCTTTAATGTCCATCTTTGTGACGTGTCCCGCTGTGATGAGCTTCTCAATCTCAGCGCGGTATACACTCTCTTGGGCGGGGTTCTTGGCTAAGCGCCGCTCCGTGTTCAGCAGGTACCGTTCTATGGCGTCTGTCTTGGCGTGGAAAGTAGGCATTCCTTCTCGCCGCAGGAGTGGCGTGGCGTATCTCAACACGCCGTTGACCGGGACTCTCTTGGTCCCTGTCTCGAGGAGGTGAATGGCGTAAATGTCATCTTTAGAGCGAATGTCTTTCTTTCCATTCTTAAAGGGCATTTGTTCCAAGCTCCATAGCCGCTCTACGTGTTGCAGGAGTGCGGTTTCTCCCTCTGTGACTCGGGAGTGGAGACATCTAGTGGCTGTACTTCGGTTGAGAGATTTGGCGAGCGGGCCTTGGAGAGTCCATCCCAAACGGGTCTCGACTGCTGCAGGACAGCCTCGGGGTCCGGTATGAACCCGGTCTATCGGGACAATGAGGTCTGCATGGTCGGAGCCTATCAACAGGGTCGGCATAGCATTGTCTATGAGCGGGATCGGTAACTTGCGCAGATGTGCATATTTCTCCATCAGCTTGGCGACGGGGTATGTGTACCGCGACAGTCCTATTTCTTGGCTGGTGAAAGCGTCTGCAATCTGGTACCGTCGCTCAGGCTGGCCGCTTGCTGCGATAGAGAATGAGACATTCTCGCCCTTTATCTTCTTCAAATCTCGTCTTATTGTCCGAATTGTCATTTGGGTTTCGCTTCCCCGCAGCCCTAGCTGGGCCGCAGCGGAGGCGAGCAGCAGGGTCTTCTCTGACCCGTCATCGAGGACGGCGTAAGTGTCCAGGACTTTATTCTGGTAGCTTAGTGTCACACGCACTACTTTTAGGAGTACTCGGGCTCCACTGCTGCTGGTGGGATCGATGTACATGACGCTCGCTTTGCGGCTGGATGGTGCAGGTGAAGGGCGCCGTCTGTTACTGTCGTGAAGTATGTCCAGATGGGCTCCATCGCACTTGGTGCACCTTTTCTTTAAGCGGCATTCGGCTGCCATGTGTGAGCGCGCACAGCGAAAACAGCGCTTGTTGGACTTTATCCATTGACCTGCTTCCTCCGCGTTCAGCTTGGGGAAGGAGTCACATTGCGCTAGCCAGTGTTCTTTCTCACAGTAGGGGCACACTATCTTCCACTTCTCCGTTCTGGAGGGGGTACTGTGGCTCCTGCTGCTCGGTAATGACTCCGATTGGTGCATCACAGTCACCGATCTTCTTCCATCATTTAGTCGTCTGGTTCCTTCTCTGGAGCCAGGGGTGCTCCGTCCGAATGTATCTAGCCGTAGGCTGCTGACTTCTCTCGCCAGGAAGTCTGCTAGATCGAGGAGGTTCGGTTCGGGGCCATTCGGGTCTCTGTGGTCCCTCTGCCGCCTAAAGCGCTCCTGACGAGCGGGCGGCAGCTTCTCCAGGATCCTTTCCACATTTGAGTTGGCGTAAAGTTCATACTTCCCCTTCTCTCTTTGCGCTCCCAACATCCCTACCAGGGACTGCACTCTGATGGACAGGTCGTCCAGTGCTCGATTGTCTATTGCTGGGGGTAAGCGGTCGATGTGTCGGATCTCCTGGATCACGTAATCCCATATGCGCCCATACCTCTGGTCCAATGCTACCAGCGCTGCTGTGTATGGGGTGGTGGAAGCCGCGTAGGCGAGCGCTATATTATGTGCGCGGGGCACCTTTAAGTGCTGCAGTAGGATGGCGTATTTGTGGCGTTCATCCAATACATCCACCAACATGGTCTCCAGACACATGCGGAGTTCTGTATACTGGGCCCGGTTCTCTTGGGTGAAGTCGGGTACCATAGGCGTGCCAATGTATGACGCTGACTGTGGATACATCGGCGAGCGTTGGGGGAGAGGCCTCCTAGGCGAGTCTCCTCCCGCTTCTTGGTATGGGCTGGTACCGGCAGTGTACCATGGCCCGCTTGTCCAGGTGCTGTTCCTCGGTGCGGGTCGTGCGTCGTGCTCACCCGTGTATAGAGTCGGGGGTCTGTAGCGCAGCTCCGCGGGAGTATAGCCTGGGCTGTACCGGACCTCCTGGTCCGGTAGGGTACTGTGCTGTCTTCGGGCGTGGTTCTCCTCCTCTTCCTCTTCGTCTTCAGTTAGGTCATCCAGTGCTTGTAGTCTCTGGTTTAGCCTCTCCACAGGATATGCTGCTCCTTCCCGGTTGCTAGGTCTCGCTTGGACCGGTGGGGGGAGGTGGTCTGTGGGGGGTATAGACCTCGTCTGTTGGTCAAGTTCAGGGTTGTTTACTCGGCTAGGGGATGCCGCCCTGGAGGTGTGTCTAGACGAGTTCCTGGAGCCTCTGGCGGAGGGAGAGGGTGTTGTCCGTCTGATCAGCTGTTCTATTAGTTGCGCTTGCTGTCTGTCGCGCGCTGCGTCCCGTTGAGCACCGGCTCGTTCTCGGGCCACATTCTCTTCCATCTGAATGCGTCTTATTTCTAGACGTATCTGCTCGTGTTCGCTTCGCTGCTGGATCTGCAGTCGGTCGCGTTCAGCAGCGGCGTTCAGGCTGATGAGGAAGGCCTGCTGTAGGGTCCTCTCTGCCTCGCTGGGAGAAGGCGGTTGTATAGGGGAGCCTTCCCTCGGGGTACTCCTTGCGGAGCCTTGGAGCTCTATCTCCACGGTGCTCTCCCCGTCTTCTTCCGTGCCGAGTTCTCTCTCGGTAGCGTTGTATTCCTCCCGGGACTCATCGGGGACTACTTCTTCAGTACTGGCGGGGTGTGAAGTCATGTCTGGTTCCCACTGGTCCCCACCGTGAACTTGGTCAGTTACATTAGAGCCCGTAGGGGCCTCTATGGTCGGGGTAGTCTGGGCGTTGGGGTTAGACATACTTTTACTTTCTAGTTTTACCGCGTTTACTGTTAGTAGAAGACTAGGTTGTTGACTGACAGCGTAAGCCTCTAAGTACTGAGGGAGCCGTCGTTCGCGCTGCGGGCGTTGGTTAGGAGGATCGTTTCGTGGAGTGTTCATCATAGGCCATTTCAATATTAATAACACTATATTAATATTACACTAATTACCCATCCGGCTCGAAGGACCAATTGTAACTGAGGGGTACAATTCCCTGACTGTATTACTAGATATGATACTTACTACCACTACCTTTGTACTTAATATTCGGCCACCCAGTACACGGCATAAATATATTATCATGAACACTCTCACATAGATGAAACGGATCCAACACAAATGTACGAATTAGAAACAAGTCTTTATTGCCTACACAGCGATGGTGTGTAGACTAAACACTTAATCACTTAATTACATTTATGAATTGAAATAGTATGCACTTTTATGGCAAGGAGTATTCGTCGGTATATCAATAGATAATGTCCAATCTCTGAAGGCGCAGGTGGTAAATATACGACCTGGAATAGTTAAGGAATAACAGCAATGATACTTTAATGATTATAGGCTGGATACACTAGAGGGGGTTAATCCGGTCGCTTGTAAGCCGACAGGAGTAGGAGGGGGGGGGGGGGTAGAATCCAGCTGCCTCGTCCGGCCAAGGGTATCCCAGGAGAACCCACTGTAGTGCCGTTCAATGCGCCGGCGATCCTTGGACCACAGATGAAAGCAGGTGGACTCTTTGTGGGCCGGCTCTCTCCGGTCCACGGGGGAGAGATGTGGAGAGACCTCGTCTTGCAGAGCGTCTCCTCACCTTGTGTCCTCTCCAGGGGGGGGGGTTCCAACACACGGTAGTGTCGGGGGTCTTTATCCATAGAATAATCAAAGTATCCAAAGCATAATCCGTGCCTGGGAAGGCGGGCTGTCGTCGGTAGAATAATCCGGTATACAGGTCCACTCGCTCGTCGGCTCTGGGGCTCCTCGGGTGCAGCTTCACATAGGGTCAACCACCCTGGGTAAGCAGCCAGTTCTCTGCCCGAAACGATGGGGTACTGACTACGGTAGTATTCTCACCGCACGAAGCACTATATATTAACAGACTATTATTAGCTTAATAGACTACGTCCAACTCGACGATATAGTGCCAAATATGACTATTCAAATATTAATATACACGATGTCTCAATACCGATGGTAGGCGAACTTGGCCTTACTCCCACACGTGGCATCGTGGGGAGGCTTTACGTCTGTGACTCTATTGGAGGGTAAGAAACTGGACTGAAAAGAAAGTCCTACTTTAGTAGCGCAGTATATATACACACTATGAACAAATAGTCCCATTAGTGGTGCGGTAGCCAAATTCCTACGCGGAACTAGGACTTGTTCGTACATGTCGAGCGGTACGTTTGAACTGGGTCTGAGGGGTATGGCAGCCTGGCACCAAGGTCTCGACCAATAGTAGAATGGAGACTATTATGGGATGTTCAGTAGGCTAGAATGGATATTCAATGCATATTGTACAAGGAATATAGAAGGGATATCAGGGAATATTAGAGAATATACAAATACAATTAAATATATATATATAAATAAATATATATATTCGGTTTAATCTGGCCCTTCACAACACTCTTCCTTTCATGAACTCCACCTTCGAGCCTCTCACCCAGGCTACCGTCTTTACCAAGCTGGACCTCCGGAGTGCCTACCATCTGGTCCGTATCCGAGAGGGCGATGAATGGAAGACCGCCTTCAAGACTCCCAGGGGCCACTACGAGTACCTGGTAATCATTTTCAACTTGAAATTCATTGAGGGCAAGCCCTCAGTTTCAATGATGTTGAGCATAATACATAATAAATACATGATAAATACAAACATAGTAGAGTTTGTACAATCAGTTAAAATAACAGCAGATTATGACCAAACGATACCAAAGTATTGAGTTTGAGAGTTTTTTGTATGATGTTCCACATATCAGGAGCACAGCTGAAAGCAGATTTCCTAGGTTCAGTACAAACTTGGTGCTTTAAGTGTAAACCAATCAAGGGCGGCTAGGTGGTGTAGTGGGCAAGGCGCTCGCCACCAATGCAGGAGACGCTGGGTTCGAGCCCAGCTCTCCGCATTGCTATCAGCTTGGCTGGTCGTTCATACTAATACAATTGGCAGTATTAGGGGGTGGGAAGCTGATGGGTGGGGATCGGACGTTGTGGACAGCGACTCCTACAGGTCGGTTGGTGCGCCTGCGCAGCAGAATCAGGAAGCGACGGGGGTGGCATCAGCGTGTCCCTCCCACGCGTTACTCCTCGCCGCTGAGAGATCGCGCTGTGCAGGTGAAAAGATGCGATGGCTGCTTCCTCGTGTACCGGAGGGGACACGTGATGTAAGGCTTCGTCCACCTTGCAGCCGGCTTGTGGGAGGCATGGCCTAACAGCGTTTGAGACAGGGGAGGGTAGAATTGGACGATACGAAATTGGGATGGGAGAAAAATAGAAAAATGGGAGAAAAAGTAGATAAAAAAAAAAAAAAAAATTTAAACCAATCATTGGATTGTGTCCCATAGGGTCCAGAGGTCCATTCCGATAGCGAAACAAGGTCATTATGGCTTTATATAGAAACGGATACCAAAGCAACTCACTTGTGCTAGGGAGGACCATCCAACCCTATTATACAGGACACAATAGTGACCATCACCCCCGATACATCTAATGGCTGAATGATATACAGAGTCTAAGAGCTTAAAAGTGGAAGCTGCTGCATAGCTGTAAATTACATCTCTGTAATACAACACAGACAGGAAAACTGCTTCAATGACTCTCTTTCTGCTAACCATAAGTAAGCTAGCTCTATTCCTATAAGAAGACTCTCTTTCTGCTAACCATAGGGAAGCTAGCTCTATTCCTATAAGAAGACTCTCTTTCTGCTAACCATAGGGAAGCTAGCTCTATTCCTATAAGAAGACTCTCTTTCTGCTAACCATAGGGAAGCTAGCTCTATTCCTATATAAGAAGACTCTCTTTCTGCTAACCATAGGGAATAATAATAATAATAATAATAATAATAATAATAATAATAATAATAATAATAATAATAATAATAATAATAATAATAATAATAATAATAATAATAATAATAATAATAATAATAATAATAATAATAATAATAATAATAATAATAATAATAATAATAATAATAATAATAATAATAATAATAATAATAATAATAATAATAATAATAATAATAATAATAATAATAATAATAATAATAATAATAATAATAATAATAATAATAATAATAATAATAATAATAATAATAATAATAATAATAATAAATAATAATAATAATAATAATAATAATAATAATAATAATAATAATAATAATAATAATAATAATAATAATAATAATAATAATAATAATAATAATAATAATAATAATAATAATAATAATAATAATAATAATAATAATAATAATAATAATAATAATAATAATAATAATAATAATAATAATAATAATAAATAATAAATAATAAATAATAAATAATAAATAATAATAATAATAATAATAATAATAATAATAATAATACATTTACTTGGTGGCACCTTTCACGACACCCAAGGTCATCTTACAGATCATAAAACCAAAGCGGCAGTTAAAAGTCTAGGTTAAAAACAAAACAAACAACAGGAAGTATAAAACAGTGAAGTTAAAATAACAAAACAAACAAACAGCAGGGGGTATAGAACAGTGGCACAGGTTATAGTGAATATGCAAGTTTAAACAGGTGGGTTTTCAGTTGTGATTTAAAAGATGATAGGGAGTCAGACTGTCGGACATGTTGGGGCAGGGAGTTCCAGTCTGGGAGCCGAGCAGCTGAAAGCTCTGGCACCCATGGTGCTGAGGCGTGAGCTGGGGATGGATAGGAGTCCAGTAGAGGATGAGCGAAGGGTGCGGGAGGGGGTGTATTCCTGGAGGTCAGTGATGTGGATGGGGGCTAGATTGTGGAGGGCTTTGAAGGTGAGTTGGAGGTTTTTGATGTCGATCCGGTAGTGCACAGGGAGCCAGTGTAATTGAATGAGGACAGGGGCATGGCCGTAGCCAGCTATGAGGTCACCGAGGTCCGGACCTCGGTAACTATTTGTAACTATTAAAAAAAAGAAATTATATAATTTTTTTTTTATAAAAAAAATTATATATATATTTTTTTTGGTCAAGGACCGGCCCACTACTAGGCTGAGACATCGGCCCATTGGTACTGACTGACACTGGGCTGGCCCAATCACATCTCTTACTAAGCACCCCCCCCCGCCAGTCGTGCAGGTATATGACTGAGAGGGGGGCTGGTACATGACTGAGATGGGGCTGGTACATGACTGAGAGGGGGCTGTGGTACATGACTGAGAGGGGGCTGGTACATGACTGAGAGGGGCTGGTACATGACTGAGAGGGGGCTGTGGTACATGACTGAGAGGGGGCTGGTACATGACTGAGAGGGGCTGGTACATGACTGAGAGGGGGCTGTGGTACATGACTGAGAGGGGGCTGTGGTATATGGCTGAGAGGGGGCTGTGGTACATGACTGAGAGGGGGCTGGCTGGTACATGACTGAGAGGGGGCTGGTACATGACTGAGAGAGGGCTGGTACATGACTGAGAGGGGGCTGGTATACATGACTGAGAGGGGGGCTGGTATACATGACTGAGAGGGGGCTGGTACATGACTGAGATGGGGCTATGGTACATGACTGAGATGGGGCTGTGGTACATGACTGAGAGGAGGCTGGTACATGACTGAGAGGGGGCTGGTACATGACTGAGAGGGGGCTGGTACATGACTGAGAGGGGGCTGGTACATGACTGAGAGGGGGCTGGTACATGACTGAGAGGGGGCTGGTACATGACTCAGATGGGGCTGTGGTACATGACTGAGAGGGGGCTGGTAGATGACAGAGGGGGCTGGTATACATGACTGAGAGAGGGCTGGTACATGACTGAGAGGGGCTGGCTGGTACATGACTGAGAGGGGCTGGTACATGACTGAGAGGGGGCTGGTACCATGTATTGGGCATCATTGTAGGTCAAACCATTAAAAAGTTAATTTCCACGGCAGCCATTTTGGATTTTGGTCTCTCACAAATTTCCCCCGCCTTTTTAAAAAATCCATTGAGAAACGAAGTGCCACAGATGACCCAACTACTAGGTCCATATCGTATCATCATAATATTATTTTTTAAATCATTAGGATAAGGGTTCCCTTGATAAAGATGCATGAAAAGGCTGTATAATATACAACACCAGTAGCTCAACTGCAAAAACTGCTTTTTTATTTGATTAGATTTATTTGGAAATTAAAAACACATCATAAAAACAAATGATCTTGACCAATTTGTATTCCTGAGGATATCACCTAAAAGCATTCATTAACAAGCATTAACACTTATTTCCAAGGTGGTCCTCGATGGAAGACATAAAAACACAGCACATTATAGCCTACTCAACTGCACATTTTTCCTCAACTGCAAAAATGTATGCCTACTTATGTATTAGCCTACAGGGAAAAACACATTCACAACAGGCAGCAAAGTTTGTTTTCAGCCAAGTATGGTAATAAGGTAACTATTAGGATATATATGGTATGGATTACTTACTCTTAATAACTTATTACTATCTGTGGTAGCTCTAGTCTCCACCTACACAAATTGTTTTTGTGCTGTCCATTGATCATGCACCTTCACGTGGTAGGCACATAGGTCAAACTCCCCAAACAAACACACCATTGATTTAATTGCCATATAAGATGAATATAAAACAAGAAGGTGATCTATTAACTGTGTAAACCTTATGCAATATTCATCATTGATATTTGAATACTTGAAATCTGTATGAACTGAGTAGTTAGTATCAAATGAAATAAGATGGAACTGCTCCATGCATTCATTGAATAAACAACTATTTTCTCATTACCAGTATGGTATTGTTTAAATTGTACAGCTTTTTGCACATCTTTGTCAGGGGATTCCAACAATTCTGGACCTGAATGTACCAGTTAATTGTAATCATCTCTCTCCTTATGTCTAGTCAAGCCAGGTTGTGGAGGAGAGAGACAGGGATGAACAGGCTATAGACTACGTTGCCCATCCTGAGCCTGCTATGATGCAGGTGTTTTTACATCACCACCCAAAACAAGATTCAGCCAAGAGCGAGTGAGTACACTGGTCCACTTGTCCATGGCACTTACTACCCAGCTTTGTAATGGGTTGGGGGGGGGGGGAATAGTACAGTAGGTACGCATATTTAAGGGGACCGTAAGGATGGTGTACTGGTGGGTGGTGTCCGACCGATTATAGTGGGCCGGTCTGGGCCAAAAAAATAAATGGACCTCCCTAATTTCTAAACCCTGGCTACGGCCCTGGACAGGGGTGATGTGGTCGGATGAGTTGGTGTGGGTGATGATCCTGGCAGTAGAGTTTTGGATAATTTGGAGTCAGTTGAGGAGTTTGGTGGGAAGGCCGGTGAGGAGAGCATTGCAGTAGTCGATCCGGGATGTGACGAATGAGTGGACCAGGTTTCAGTGTTAACCTTTATTTACCCAGGCAAGCAAGTAAGAACAAATTCTGATTTTATTTATTGTCAAAAGTATGCATAATGTTGTGTTAATTCCACAACAAGATATATGTAATGTTAATTACCTGAAATTATTCAATTTTTGGGGGGGGGGAACCCTGCATATATCGGTAAAAAAAAAAAATCGGTAAAAGAGTTGGACAATATCGGTATCGGTAAAAAAGCCAATATCGAGCATCCCTACTTTAAATAGTTCCTTTATGAAACTGCTCACAACTAGCTCTGTGGATTATCTTGAATAGCCGTGTAATGATTTCTGAAAAAGAGACATTGCTGTTTGCCACAAACCAAGTGCCATTCAGCTCCATTTGTATTGGAGTGACAGCATTCATATATCTCCAAAACTAGGCACTTCTGAATGAACTGCCCCTTTAAAGGGATATTTCACTTTTGTAGAACAGAATTCAGCAGTCTTCTGTCTATCTAAGGTCATCTACAAGTAAGCTAGAGACCTCTGCTATCCCTGTTGTCCACTGGTAACACCACCTCTCCTCCCAGGTGTCAGGCTCCTCATTCACTGCCATTCGTGTTAGGGTTTGAAACCGACCTCAACAGCACGGCACAGACAGGTAGTTCAGAGTTAGCCAAACACTAGGGCGTATTTATTACAGAATCAAAAATGAGCCAAATAACAAATCAGAATTAACAAAAAGGAGAGTGCTTTCGGCAGAGTTGTCTGCGGCTCTGCAGATCCTCCCGGTTTAGAGGTGGGGAATCGGCGTAGGCGCCACTACCTCTGCGGCTCTGCAGATACTCCCGGATCCAACTCGGGGAGGAAACGGAGAGAGAGAGAGTGGTCAATAATCAATCCAACTGTACACAGAGGCAGTGCAGTTCAGTCCTCCTTAGCTGAGTCCAGTATAAATCATAAGTGACTTGATCTTCGGTGTACCAACACACAAGTTAGCTGAGTCCAGTACAAAACAAAAACGGTATTTCTTCAGTGTTATCCAAACACACAAAAAACAGATAATCCAAAAGGTTTGTTTCCAAAAACTCACCAAAGCGCAAACGCGTAAAGCGGGCAACGAGGCACAGCTCCAACGGATGATCGAGATATACACCAGCGGCGACTTCCAAAGACGTCCTGGAGAAGAAGTAGACGAGGCACAACAACGGGGGGAACAGGCAATAGCAGTAGTAATCCAAAACGACCCGACAACGATTGATAGAAGGCCCGAGTATATGAAGCCTCTGGAGCGCTAATTACAAACTACAACAGGTGCGTGATGGAAATTGGTAATCGCTCCTGAAGCATGTGGCGGGGAATGGACCAATCATCACAGTACCTTGAAGAAGCGTGTGGCGGGGAATGGGCCAATCCTCACAATTCGTTTTGGGGACCTAGTCTAAATATAATACTTTCGAATTATGAGTGGAGGAACTATTTCTCACTTGAGGTGTAGTTTGACCAACTGTCAACTTCTCATAGAATGTTTAGAATATTTCCTCCAGCAAGGCAGCAGGTAACCATGGTAACCACTCCCCGACCATTCCACACAAGGCAAAGACACACAGCACACTCGAAGCTACAACAAATTGACCGGATCTGCTTTTATTTTTCAATGGTCATAAATCTGTAAAGACACATCAAATGGCAAAACAAACACGTACATTTGACTCAGAATGGTCTGTCTAATTGAAATCAGTAGTTTTGTTCATACTTCAAAAGTATTATATTTAGACCCCGAAACTGAATTGAAAGTCAATGAGGAGCCTGACACCTGGGAGGAACAGTGGTGTTGACAGCCAACAACAAGGACCACAGTGGTCTCTAGCTCATGACTTTAGATATAGTGGTCAGACTGCTGAAACTTGACAACTTCTACTAAAGTGAAATGTCCCTTTAAGACCATTTTTCCCCCAGCTAATGGGAAGTACAGTCCTACTACATACAATATGTCCCTGCATTTCAGGTCTCTGTCAAACTATTATTACTATACATGTTGGAAAGCTTGACGCTAAATTGTGACCGTATGTCTGTGTGGCGGCCGTTTCTGACACGGGTGTGATAAAGGCATCTATCTACTGGCTGCCAAAGCAAGACCCCCCTCTCTCTTCACTGGGGTGTGGAAGGTGGAAGCTAACGGGGTGCCCCCCCCCCCCCCCAGTGGTTATTGGCAGTTTGTTTTTGGGGGGGTCTGGCATTTCACACGTGTTTTCAGGGTGGGAGACGGTGCAAATGGGGCCTCATTTGTAGAAAGATCAGGTTGAAGTCAGTTTGGTTTTTCAGTATTGCTAGCTGCACTGTTGTCTGCACCCACTCCCCCAAAGTGACACGGCGTGTGTGTTTCTCTCTCTCTCCTCACCTCTTCATGACACTGTTCAAAGGAGAGAAACCCTTAGTATTGTTGTCTGTTTCTTTTTCTTCATGTGAATCGGATACCACTCTGTACATGGGCAAATCTTTAAAGAACCAGTCAGTGATCCAGACGTGAACAAATGGGTAGCCCCTCCGCCAAAGAAAAGCAATGGAAACATGTTTTTATTCTTTAGTTTGTGCTCTTGTTTGTGGACTAACACAGGTTAAATGTTTTTTTGTTTAAATGTTTAATATTCTGCTTTATGAAGGGTTCAATCTCTTCTTCAAACAGTACTGTATGTCATGTATGTCAGAAATGTCATGATATATATCTGTGGGTTGCGTATGTCATAAATGTCATTATGAATTGAAAATGGGGGACCCTGATGTAAACAAGATGAAAGTCTTTCTCTGGTCTGCATCCCCTTAACAATTGTGTGTATTGAGCCGTACTGTATTGTACCCATTCTGCAATCTGTTAATAAAGTTTTCAATCAATCAATTCTAGAATGTACATGAATATAATACCCCACATTTACTGTATATGGTAAAAAAAATAAAACTATTTTACTCACTATACAAGGTTTCAAATAGTCTCCTCAGTTTATCGCCTCTTGTACAAACTTCCTTTTCTCTCTTAACCGATGAATCGCATTCACTCAGCAGTGTGAACATGAGGCGTGTTGGTATAAAGCAACACAAGACCACACACAAGCACTCCTTCCTTCAAATTCAAAGTGCTCCTCCACGCACTGCCTTTATTGGCCCGTTAGCTTCTAAAGTAATTTACTCCTCTGGTCTCCACCCCCACAAAGCATTTCACAAACCACTGTGGAAATGGCATGAGGAGAATTTAGTTACCGGGCGGCACAGTGGTCTGGTGGTTAATTAGAGACCATACGGGTCACAGGTTCAACTCCTGCTACAGCCTGTGGACAACATACCGAACCCACTACCTGAGCCTCCACTCTGAGCCCTCTGGTGAGATGCAATATAGGAGATGTCTCCTCTTACCCAGAGTCCATCCATCCTGATTGTTATGGTGTGATTTGCAGAGCTTTGGAGATGTCTGCTATCTTTCCAATACAATGGAGCTGAATGGGGTTTCTGGCGCTCAAAACAAAAAAATACATTTGGAAAAACTCAACAGCAATTTCTCTTTCAGTAGAATAATTCAATGAAACTGTTCACAAGGTCTGTGGATTATCTTAACCGTGTCACGATTTCTGGAAAGGTTGCAGTTTTAAATTGTATTTTTTTTCCTGGTGTTTCGAGCAACACAAATCCAACGCCTTTACATTTCGGGTGAACCACCCCTTACGTCACAGTAGTATGCTACAAATGGAATAGAGCAGTTTATAAAAAAGTTTGCAAATAAAACAAATTGCTTCATTTCATTTGTCCATTTATTTCAAATGTTACATTATAAAACAAGTTAATTTCTGGATTTCTTCTATGTACAAAAACATACATTTTTTCTCTCTCCAAAAATCTAGTTACAGTACATGGTTCTTTTGTTCACTGCAGACTTTGAAAAGTCACTTTCATTAGTGCGGTTACAGATGAATACTGCAGACCACGCGTTACAGTCACAGGTTGGTCAACGTGAGGCTCATTAGCCTCTGACCCAAGCATTTTGGCTCAGTTACAACTTAAATTAAGCTAACCATATAGATGATTTAAGATAGCCATATAGATAGTTTAAGCTAGCCGTATAGCTTGTTTAAGGCACCTTAAGATGGGACAAGCTGGTGTAAGGGACATTTTTTCTTTTTTTATGAACTGCCTTACACAGCTAAAATCATAAATAGGTTTTGCCTTTGGCAGTGATCAGGAACCCGATTTCATTCATAGCAGTGATCTTTTTTACATGTGTTTTTCTTACATTTTTACAATTTGTATGCACAAGAGTATTGTAAATACTAAAAGGTTTGAAAAGTAGAAATAAATTAAATTCTTTAAAAAACTAAACAAGGATTCCGCACAGTTGTAGGTGGTCTACCTACGCAAGTCAAGTGTTCCAGGAATGTAACTTGAGGGTGCAACCAAGTTGCAACAGTGGCAAAAGGAAAACGCCTCCAGACTTTGAAGGGTAAAACATCTCAGATCTTAAGAGGATGGTATAGCATGTCCGTCAAGTCTGTGGCTTAAGATACAGCCATTACATATAGTTTTTTCAAAGCCTCTTCCCTCATACCTCTTGCAGATAAGACAGACAGAAATCCCCATAAAAAAATTTAAAAAAAAAGTTGGCCCCTTTCAGATTTTATCCAGCATAGAAAACTTAATTGTGCCTAAAAAGGTGGTAACTCAAGTGAACCCATGATCAGAATAGCAATTCTCGATACAAGGTAACTTGTAAATAGTATTTTAAAAAAAAATTAAAAAAATAATACCGGTACATTTAAAAAATAAAATAAGCGCCTTTCCCAGACAATGCGATCTACAGCGGCAGTAGAATTCCCACGATGAACACATGTGAGGTGTACCGTGTCATTAACCTCAAAATACCAGTAGCATTTTTTTTTACCATTGAAACGTGGTGGATATTCACTTTCACCTGACGACGACGACGAGGGCGCGAGCGGCTGTATACTTGTTCCCATTCAGGTCAACTGTCTCAGTCATCCACAACGCAAGTCCCTGTATACAATGTCATCTTTTTTGGGTTGTGTACCAACCTCAATTCCTGACAATCTCCACATTTGGCTTTTCATGAAAGAAAGAAAAAAGCATGTTTGTAAGAGACAAATTGGCTGGACACTGCATATTCGCCGGTAGCCATTTTAGTGTAAAAAGATGAAGTAAGACGCTTTCCAACATGCTACATAAAAAGGTCAGGGCCTTTATAAAGCAATGTCTTTCCCGTTGGTCGCAGAAAGGAAAGGCACGCTCCAGTTGTTGCTCCGTCGTCCGTCTGGTCGGTCAGGAGCGGCGGTGGTTCGAGAGCTCGCTTCGTCCGGTCACTTCATCATCGCGGTCAAACGATCGAGGTAGTAAGAGCTCACAGATTGGTCGGCTTTTCTGTGCTTTTGGGCGGCGTCAGGATCCCTCCGAGACCGACGGGTGACAGTTGGCAGTCGCCGCCGTCACCGCCGTACTGCCAGTCCGTCTGCTTCTCCTGCGCCTGCCTCTGCGGGAGAAAGATAATTCAACGTCAGCACTGGGGGGGGAAACAGGCTGATGTTCCACTACGTTCGCACCGGTTCAATCCACTGGTTCGATGCACAAATCCTTGGAGCTCGGACGGTTTCTATCAATATATAACCAAACGGTTAACCCTTTCACTGCGACAATACACAGAAGGTTAACCCTTTCACTGCCACACAACATCAACAACCGGTTAACAGTCGGTAGTGTGATACTGATAGTAAAGGGTTAACCTTCTGTAGTGTGGCAGTGAAAGGGTTCGTCTTATCTACTGCTTTGAACAGGCCACTTTAAATTAGTATTAGCAACAGTAACAGTGTATTGCACTACCAAAGCTACCTAGCATGTCCTATATGCTCTGTAAATAACTATGTACAGATACCGAGATGTCACACCATTATTACCTGTTATTGCACAATGTTTTTTGTATTGGATTCTATTATATGTTGCACATCGTTGCGGGCAAGACCACCCGCATTTCATTGTATACTCGTATGCCGTGACAAATAAAACTCTTGACTTGACTTGATAATGTACGAGCGTCAGTGATGAAGAAATATTTGCAAATCACCCAATTTAAATATCAGTTATTTTAAAAGTAGTGTACCAGCTCTCAACGTAAGTTTGCTTAACAACAGCAAGCTTATCGTCCCAAATGACAAACTTGAGTGTTCTGCTGCTCATCTGATCTTTTGAATCCGAACCATCTCCAAATAATAGCGTTTTGGACCATGGCCATCTCATGTTGCAGAGAACTTGTGTGCGAGCAGAGGGGGGGTTGTGTGGAGAGGAAGGAGAGATGCAAACACTGCCATATAAACGGTATTGTCTCATCATATATTTAATTTGAGAATATATCAATACATCTTAATAAAGTTGACACTGCCCAGACCTAGTAAACTAAACATTTGTGTTCCATGCTTTTTATTCCAGGAATGTTTATGGACCCAATTTAAAAAAAAAAAAAAGGTGGACATTTCATTTCCAGGGTCATTTTTGCCCCTAGCTCCTGGCCAACATAGGCGATAAATTCTCACCAAGAGGGTCAAATAGTCCACGTGCGTCTGAATGTTGTGTCTGTCGTCGGATTTGACTTTGCTAAAGTTCTTCAGCTCGACCCTGGTCAGGCCTCGCACCGTGTCCACGAAGGGGCTCATCCACCGCACGCAGGGCGACACGTTCTCCCACGTCAAACCTGGAGAGAGAGAGGTGTTTTAGTAACGTCAATGGATTCACCACAGAGCTCAGCAGCAGCGTGCATCTACGCCTGGCCGGGAAAGAACTCAGAAAGCTGGACTATATTGCAAAACCTCCCCAATATGCTGATGCTAAAGATGAATGCTTATTCACCCTTTATTAAAGATATATTATTGATGTTTTATCAAATAGTCTTAAAGAACCAGCCTGAAATCGGCAATTGATTAATGCATTAGGTGTAATTTCAGGCTTTTAAAACATAGTCAAGTGAGATCGAACAGAATTGCAATATTGAAATGCCGTATTTGAAATGAAAATAGCAATATTTTCGCATCATAACATGACATAAGAGTGAAACAAAAGAATCCATTAAAAAAAAACTCTTACCCGATACTTTGTGAACAACTTTGAAGGAGGAGAAGTGGCAGAAGGCGGCAGCGGCCAGAAGGCTGTAGGAGTATTCCAACGAGCTGATGTCCATGATGCACAGGTCCAACAGCTGCAACACAATTCAGCACAACACATTGTTGATACATTGTCCACGGATCCAAAGATCTCAGAAATATCCCTGTTACACTCACAACCTGCAGAATAACTCAAACTCATCATTCTAACTCAAGTATGATTAATACATCGTGAATTATTCCAACCAATACCATTGTTATCTTATCACATCACTATAGTTACCGTTTGTTATTATGTCCCATTTGTCTGTGTTATATGTCTGCATGTTTATGTACATGTGTGTATGTGAGTCGATATGTGTACAGTATGTATTGGTATGTTTTCTTTAGCCTGTATGATGTAGTATTAAGCTACCGTCTTTCCTGAAGGGGGGGTTGCCTGTAAGCCCCACCGATTTTCTTTCTTTCTTTAGCTCTCCTGCACATCGTTATCCTTTTTAAAATCACTTTATTAAATGTATTGTTTCATTTGTAAGTGCAAATAAACTACACTAATAAGGATGTGTGAAAAGTAAAATCCACGACTCGAATGCTATCTTGGATTGAAGTCACAGCAGACTTTCTTTCTTAGGATCAACGAGAGACACTCAGATCAGTACCATCAAGAGGTTCTAATACACTCAGATCAGTACCATCAAGAGGTTCTACTAGACACTCAGATCAGTACCATCAGGAGGTTCTACTAGACACTCGATCAGTACCATCAAGAGGTTCTACTAGACACTCGATCAGTACCATCAGGAGGTTCTACTAGACACTCGATCAGTACCATCAGGAGGTTCTACTAGACACTCGATCAGTACCATCAAGAGGTTCTACTAGACACTGATCAGTACCATCAGGAGGTTCTACTAGACACTCGATCAGTACCATCAGGAGGTTCTACTAGACACTCGATCAGTACCATCAGGAGGTTCTACTAGACACTCAGATCAGTACCATCAAGAGGTTCTACTAGACACTCAGATCAGTACCATCAGGAGGTTCTACTAGACACTCGATCAGTACCATCAGGGGGTTCTACTAGACACTCAGATCAGTACCATCAGGGGGTTCTACTAGACACTCAGATCAGTACCATCAGGAGGTTCTACTAGACACTCGATCAGTACCATCAGGGGGTTCTACTAGACACTCAGATCAGTACCATCAAGAGGTTCTACTAGACACTCGATCAGTACCATCAGGGGGTTCTACTAGACACTCAGATCAGTACCATCAAGAGGTTCTACTAGACACTCAGATCAGTACCATCAGGGGGTTCTACTAGACACTCAGATCAGTACCATCAAGAGGTTCTACTAGACACTCGATCAGTACCATCAGGGGGTTCTACTAGACACTCAGATCAGTACCATCAAGAGGTTCTACTAGACACTCCGATCAGTACCATCAAGAGGTTCTACTAGACACTCGATCAGTACCATCAGGAGGTTCTACTAGACACTCGATCAGTACCATCAGGAGGTTCTACTAGACACTCGATCAGTACCATCAGGAGGTTCTAATACACTCGATCAGTACCATCAAGAGGTTCTACTAGACACTCAGATCAGTACCATCAGGAGGTTCTAATACACTCGATCAGTACCATCAGGAGGTTCTACTAGACACTCAGATCAGTACCATCAGGAGGTTCTAATACACTCGATCAGTACCATCAAGAGGTTCTACTAGAACAAGGCAGCTTGAGGCCGTCTGGTGGAGCTGACCAGTGTGATCTGGATGTAGGCGTCCTGGGAGAAGTGTGGGACCAGGAACTGACCTGTGTGATCTGGATGTAGGCGTCCTGGGAGAAGTGTGGGACCAGGAACTGACCTGTGTGATCTGGATGTAGGCATCCTGGGAGAAGTGTGGGACCAGGAACTGACCTGTGTGATCTGGATGTAGGCATCCTGGGAGAAGTGTGGGACCAGGAACTGACCTGTGTGATCTGGATGTAGGCATCCTGGGAGTAGTGTGGGACCAGGAAGTTGTCTCCGTCTCTCTGGGACTCCACCTGGGAGTACAGCTTCAGCCAGGAGATGGGCGTCTCTGGACACAGGTTCCAGTCCAGCGCCTGGAGAGCAAGTGGAACGGGATTAGTCAGTAAAGAAAAGATGCTGATAAGTGAACGCCCGCACTAAAGAACCATACTCGGCATCTACGGTCTTTAACTATGAATGAACACAACACTCTACAGTAACTTACCATCTTTAGATAATAAAATACTCAACCTCTACGGTTTTTAACTATGAATAACAGAACACTAACTTACCACCTTTAGATAAAAAACTACTCAACCTCTGCCGTCTTTAACTATGAATGAACACAACACTACCATCTTTAGATAATAAAGTACTCAAACTCTGCTGTCTTTAACTATGAATGAACACAACACTCTAACTTACCATCTTTAGATAATACATTTGAAAACATTGTTCCTCTGAAAACCTCAAACAGACTTTGTCTGAGGTGCTCTGATGTGACAATTAAGTAACAGGACAGCGAGACAAATCTTTTTAAGGCTGATCTTGTCACAAGTCACAGTTTTAAGCATTCCCCTACCTTCAAGATGATTAGTTCCGTCTGTTGGATGTCCCACATGTCACAGGCTCCGTCAGTAACATAGGCAAACTCGTGCACCTTTGGAGGGTAGATTTCCTGGGTAGGAATAAATGGACAAAGTTATTAGCGATACTTTTCAAAAGACACTTCAAAATGCTTATTTTCAGGAAGACGTGAGCTGATTTTAAAAGACTTCAAAAGTAACAGCAGTTAAGCATGTGCTTAACGTAACAGAGTTGTGTATACAAGACACAAATCTCCCAATTTGTTACTAGGCGTCATAATAAATCATGAGTTGAATCTGATGTGTGCCAAACCGGTTTTATAACATGTCAATATGTCATGTGCCAATTTGCCTTCATGTATTACTCTTTCTGAAGGATTTTGAACAGCTCAAAACATCGACAACGCAAAAAAGTAGGGGAAAGGACTAAAGACAGGACAGACAGACAGCCTTGAGGACTTTATAACCATCAACCTCAACCGGTCTGCATCTGTAGGACAGACAGACAGCCTGGATGGGTTTAGAACCATCAACCTCATCTGGTCGGCACCGACGTTCCTCCGGGGACCGACTACCGATAGTCTGTCAGACTGTGGCTAGCTAGCTTTTCGTGTCGACAGAGCATTTTCGCAGTGCCTATTCAATGCCGGTGTGAATTTTATTTGCCCGTCTAATACACAGAAGCGATGGAGGGGGCGGCGATGAGAGGGAACCTACCTCTATCTTAGAAGCGATGAAGAGGGCAGTGATGCCGATTAGCTGCAGATAGTCCTTGTTGACGTCGTCTTGGGTCAACATGAAGCGGTCAAAGTAGTCCTGGGCCAGATAGGCTGTCTGCCGATGGAGGCAGTATACCTCGCTCACCTACACACAACACAAATCAACGGTCAGCTCACTGGAAGTCTAACATGGCCACTGTGGGTCAAGTCAAACAGTACAAGGGTGTGTATTCATTCCATTTTATTCACCTCCACAACTATTAGCTAGTGGGTTAACAACTGCACACACAGGGTTATCTGTACACATCAGTATTCAGTACAGGCGACATTCAACTTCAAATAAGACTTCTAGCTGTAAAAAAGAAATTCAGACAATGTCTAGTTTGACTAGTTTAACCTTAAGTCACATTAAATAACGCTCAGAATGGCAGTCAGAAAATGGCCACGTACCTCAAAGAGCCAGTCCAGGAGAATGGCCCTCATCTTGGGCTGCACCTTAGGGTGCTTCCTCAGATAGCTTTTGTCGTGGACGTACTTCAGCTCCTTGTTGAGCATCTTGATCCACACGTCGTCTGAGCTGGCCCAGCTGAAAACAAAATAAAAAGATTTATAACACTGAACCGTAGGAGAGTAGACCAGGCTCGTTTTGAACATACACACATCTTTCAAAGCACACTCAGGTCAATTAACATGTACAACCTAAACGATACATTGATTGAAACGCATTGTAAGGAGATAACAATTTTAAAGGACACAAAAAAGACACAGAATGGTTGTTATCAAGCGGGGAACGTGGACAGCGTTGCTGTGTAAAAGGCTCACTCTCACTCACATACCTGAGACAGGGTATAGGCGAAGGCTTGATGAAGAGGTTTTTGAACCGGTACTGCTTGAAGCTGGACAGGTCAGCCGTGGGCTCCAGCTCCTTGTGTGGTGTCTCGATGAGGGCACACGGGCTGGCTCCCTCCTTGGACCACCGGTTCTGAAATGTCAAAGAGGTAAATCATGAGTACGGTCCCGTGTAGTTCAACAGGTAGACCATGGGACCAGTCCTACCCCCTGTGACACTCAACAAGTAAAGCATAGAACGAAAAGTGGGCGGCTACGTGGCGTAGTGGGCAAGGCGCTCGCCACGAAATCTGGAGACGCTAGGCTCGCCTGTTCGAGCCCAGCGCTCCACATTTGCTTTCAGTTTAGCTGGTCGTCCGTACTAATACACATTGGCCGTATTAGGGGGTGGGAAACTGATGGGTGGGGATCGGGCGTTGTGGACAGCGACTCCTACAGGTCGGTTGGTGCGCCTGCGCAGTAGAATCAGGAAGTGTCGGGGGCAGCGTGAGCCTCCCACGCGTTACTCCTCGCCACAGAGATCGAGCTGCGCAGGTGAAAAGATGCGACTGCTGTTACCTCAAGTACCGGAGGGGACTTGTGCTATGTATGACTTAGTCCACATTGCAGCCGGCTTGTGGGAGGCAAGAAACAGCGTTCGTGACAGGGGAGGGTTGAATTGGATGATACGAAATTGGGATGGGAGAAAATATAGAAAATGGGAGAAAAAGTGGATAAAAAAAAGCATAGAACGAAAAGTCTGGGCTATAGGGTTCCACTCCTGGTGTAGCTCAAAAGGGCAGGGCATAGACATTCAAATAAGTAAGACTAGAGCCTCTATTCCAACTGGGGCTACTTGGATAAAAAGGCCAGGTGTACTTCAAAAGGAATACTATGTAATGTTACTTGTACACACAATAAACATTTCAACTATATGGAGTAGCTGCAAGGACATTTGATCAAAATGTTAAAACGGTAAACAAATATGAATAGATAGCTAAAATTATATTAAGTGGCGTAGCTGGTTCACATGCTAAACATGACGTGAAATGACGTCAGGCAGCAAAATAAGGCGGGAAACATTAAAAGGGAGTAACACAAAAGCGCGGGGTCGGGCTGGCGCACGCCGTTTAACACAGTGGCACAGATAAAACAAAAAGTAACGCACACACATTATCATACATCCTGCACATTGCACACACACCCACTCCAAACTAAGACACGGTAAATAATACTAATTCACAGGAGATGGGGGAAAAAGCAAGCGAGACACTGACCTGGATTTCATAATTTTGTTTCTTTGCAGTAGGTTGTAGCTTCTTTTTGGTTGGCTAGAGAAGAGGAATAAAAAACATGGATACATACAATTAGCCAGTGAGCTAATTATAGTGGTATAAGCTAACTAACAAATTGCAACAAGAATATTGCAAACACGTTAATAGGCACAGCACTTAAAACTCACAATTTACACTATTCATTATTATTTATTTATTATTATCTTTATAAATGGGACAAACCTCTGACTTTCTTTTCTTGGTGAGCTTGGTGAGCTGCCCTGGAGCGTTGTCATCCCTCGACTGTAATGTGATGCGACCACTGAGGGAAAAACAGCACAAATTCATCACCTGTGTCCAACTCAAGGGTTACGGATGTTCCATTAAAATGTTTCAACAAAATAACACAGGAAACTCACCTGCGTCTAGACATTGTGAACTGAAGACAAATGGTGCAATTCGTTCCACTGCAAGGAAAAGGGCAACAAGTCAGTCTGGTTGTGGGCCGGGGTAATAAACAGACATTACTAATACACTGAAAGTCATGGTGTGGTGGACCACCAGGGTAATAAACAGACATTACTAATACACTGAAAGTCATGGTGTGGTGGACCACCAGGGTAATAAACAGACATTACTAATACACCGAAAGTCATGGTTTTGTGGACCAGGGTAATAAACATACATTACTAATACACTGAACGTCATGATGTTGTGGACCAGGGTAATATAAACAGACATTACTAATACACCGAAAGTCATGATGTTGTGGACCAGGGTAATAAATAGACATTACTAATACACCGAAAGTCATGGTGTTGTGGACCACCAGGGTAATAAACAGATATTACCAATAGTACACTGAAAGTCATGGTGTTGTGGGCCGAGGTAATAAACAGATATTACTAATACACTGAACGTCATGATGTTGTGGACCAGGCTGGACAAGACATTACTAATACACTGTCATAGTGTTGAACAGTTAGGTTTGCCCCCACCTTTTCTCTCCTTCCCTCCACCCCACTTCCCTTCCTTGTTGTTGACTTGTTGAATAATTTACAGGCTTACAAGTTGATAAGAGACCCATCCTCCCACTCAATGCATTAGTATAACAATACAGGTAAAAAGCTACTTCTTTGCTGACAATGACCCTGAAGAAGACCTATGTGGGTCACAACGCTCTGGCTATTGCCATGTCAAACAAAAGGCATTTTAATGTCGCACCCCACAGTGTAGCTTGGATTGTTTTTGAAGGAGACTTGCTTTTTACATGTTTGATTTGAGAGTGCCTCGTCCACATATCCACCCATGCGATGAGGCTTTCTCGAGATAGAATAAGTACACCTGGAGTATCCGAAGAGATCATTATGTAAAACCACGACAAAGAGCAAGTAGCGCTTCTACTTCATTGTCTCCACAACCAGCCAACTACATTCCCATTAACATTAACACATCGCAAGCTAAACCCTCACAGTACAGCCCAAGCCCATAAGTGGTATAAAAAAACTGAGAGAAACCAAACGCGCCAATATTAAAATAGTAACTTGGCTATAATGTTAGCCAGCCAAAAAAAGAGAAGGGGGGTTGCTGGGTTCATACGAGTTGCTTCCTACTTTGTCCCCAAAAAAGTACAACAATTACTATTTTGTTGCCAGAGTTTACCATCTTGAACGAAGAGGCACAATCCCTGGATGACGTATCCGTGCTTCTATTTCGCAAAAACGTCGCCGTTATTAATACATTTCTATGATTTAGTGAAACTCAAAGTCGCGCCAATTCATCCGGCAAAGCGGGAGAGGATCTGATGACCCTGCCTTGTTGTCTACTAGCCTAGACTCATCCAGCTCTGCTGTTCACACAGTGTTCACTAACCAGATCACATCACTAGCTTTACATGGATCTGCCATTGGGGAATACAATGTTTAAAAAGAGTTAGTTGTGTTGTGTGCCCTACTTGTTGGCCACGTCATTAGCAACTATAGGCTAACTCCAGTCCAGACCAACATGGTTGCTACTACTAGCTCATAGCAGGCAGCTCTAGTCAGGCAGCTGAGGCTACAAGAGCCTGCTAGGTGAAGCTAACCAGCTAAGCACTATATCTATATGTGTCGACCAATGCAGACGATATGTCCATAGTACTTCGAACGTGGGGCATTTAGATCAATCAGACACAATAGTGTGATTCATTATAGGATGTGATCAAAAAGGCTGCAGAGAGATCAGAGAAATGTCGCACAAACAGCCATTCCCTGTTTAACTAACTACTCACTGAAGTCTAGAATAAGAAACACAAACAAGAACGAAATGCAACGATCCGATCGAGATATATAATGTAGTTGCGGAATAACGTGAACATGTATATAATGAACAAAGCAGAAGCGCTCTTACCTCCAGCAGCCAGGATGAAGAATGAATGAGTGATCAGCTGTGGCGCTGGCGCCAACCTTTATATCTGATGCTCTGTATCTCAGTGCGCATGTGTGTTCCCGGGTCATTTAAACGCGCTAAATGTTCAAACGAACACTTCTGTTTATAGTAAATGCAACGCAAAAACTACGAGATTAGTTACTTGCCTCAACGATGCGCATCTTATTCGGTGTGTTGTTTTCACGCGTAAAAAGGTTCCCATTTTCATGGAGTTCTACTAACTGGCGCCACCATCGCGTTCATTTCGACCACATTGTATCGTTGAGGAGGTTTTTTGTTCGTTAAAAGAGGTTTCCTCGTGTTCCGGTCAGACTTAGACGAGCCGTGAGACACGTGGATAGCGTTTATGTTCAGAATCGCGTCGGAATTCTAACGTTATTAGAGCGATTTTCATACTTTTCCCGCTGCATCCGAAACTCTTCCGTGTTGTGGGTCCCTCTGTGGGAGGGGCTTATCCCAGGTCGAGCCAATGACGAGGCAGCGCTGCGATACAACGTGCGCTCTCCTCAGAATGTAAACAAACTGAACACGTGGAGCTGCTGTCAAACTGAAAGTGCGGACAACGTTATATATTTCTTACGCGTTAAGACGCACTGTCTGTCTCAATAGATCATTTAATATGTAAAATATAAATACGGCATTGTCGTTTTCACCTAGTCAGCATATTTCATGAAAACTACAAACGTTTTTCACTTTAAACCTAGCATTAAAATATCCTTTATATTGTAAATGATATGTTGTGAGGAATGGACAGAATACCCAACATTCCAGATTCTCCTACAGTCAGAAAGCTTTGCTTTTGTCATTTGTTGGGTATTGCTAGTGTTTTGTATAGTGGCTAATTATGACATCATGACATTCCGTTATGACATTCTGTTATGACATAATTTTTTTTCATATTTAAAGTTTTTCTTTTTCACAAGCAAGACAATACAAACATGACAAGACAAAAATAATAATAATAATAATAATAATAATAATAATAATAATAATAATAATAATAATAATAATAATAATAATAATAATAATAATTATAATAATAATAATAATAATAATAACAAGGGGGTGAGGGGGGGGTTGCAGAGTGTTACAAAGGTTCAGTATGAATGAATGAAAACTTTATTTAACAGATTGCAGAATGGGTACAATACAGTACGGCTCAATACACACAATTGTTAAGGGGATGCAGACCTGAGAAAGATGTTTGTCTTGTTTACATCAGGGTCCCCCATTTTCAATTCATATAGACATTTATGACATACACAACATACATGACATTTATGGCATAGGGACATATAGGTATTTAGTACTGATACATTTGTGACATAAACGGTATTCAAATATACAGTACTGTTACCCATAGATCCTGACAGAGTATATACATTATGATGGGGAGGGGACTGTACATTAGGAGGGGGTGGGTGGGTGGGAGAGAAATATATACATGCGGTGGGGAGGAGACTGTCTATTAGGAGGTGGTGGGGGTTTTGGGCATTTACGGTGGCCAGTTTCGAATTGCAGCCTCCCGTAGGTGCTCTTTAAGAGCAGTTTTGAATGTGGGTAGGGATTCACATTCCTTTACAGCTTTGGGTAGGGCGTTCCACATTGATGTGGCATAATTGCGAAACGTGTTTAGTCCCTTGTTTGAGCCGAATCTGGGTTTAACATGATTTGTTGAGCTTCCTCTGGTGTAGTGGTTGTGGTATTCACTGACCTTTGGGAAGTATTTTGACATGTACATGGGTACCTTAGTCGTATAGTGTATCTTGTAGACCAGGCCCATTGCAAGTTGCTGTACTCTGTCGTCTACTCTAAGCCATCCTAGGTTGTCAAAGTGGGCAGGGGTGAGGTGGGTTCTGGGGGTAAGGTCAAGTAGTAGTCTGACCAGTTTGTTTTGTGATGTTTGTAATCTTGTTTTAAGCGCCTTTGAGGTGCTTTGGTACCATGAGGTGCAAGCATAGTCGTAGTACCCTTGAATGAGTGCTCCTGCCAGAGTCTTCAGGGTATTCTTGTTTACCAGAGAGGAGATCCGGTACAAGAATCTAGTTCGTTGGTTGACTTTTTTTATTACATTGGATGCCATTTTGTCACAGGAAAGATTTTCCTCCAGGTAGGTAATTTCGTCTTTCCTTGTGACAATATTGTCACCCACTGTAACTGAGAAGCCGTCGGTCTTGCTGAGTTTGTTATTTGAGCCGAAGAGAATGGACTCTGTTTTGCCCATGTGTAATGATAGTTTGTTATCATTCCCAATAACAGTGCATCTGGCGTGGACGGTGTCTCATATGAACAGCTCAGAGCTACGCAGCCCGACATTTTAACATCCATATTTAACATCTGCTTGGTGGCCAGGAGTGTCCCTGATTCATGGAAGGGCGCTCTCATCTATAGGATCCCCAAAAAAGGCAATATCCCCGACGATCCGTCAACCTGGAGAGACATTTCCCTTTTACCCACCATCTATAAAGTGTTCATGAAATGCGTTCTTGCCCGAATCCTCCCGTGGCTCGTGGATGAAAACATATTATCTCCCAAGCAAAAGGCCTACATCAATCGGCAAGGCATGAATGAACATGTGTTTTGTCTCAAAACGGGTATCGACGACTTTAAGCACGGGTCTAGTGAATACTTCGCTGTTTTTCTGGACTTCCGTGATGCGTTTTGAACTTTAGCACACAATGTTATGATTACAGCTCTTGAGGACATACATCTGCCCCAGGTTTATATTGACATTGTCAAAAACGTGTATTGTGGTTCCTTTATACAGGTTATCTGTGGTAAACAGCTCACAGACCCCATCCCTCTCCAAGTTGGTGTTAAGATTGGTTGTCCGTGGAGTGCTGTTAACTTTGTTATAGCAATAAACCAGTGGTTGAAGTGGCTCTGTATGTGTGCCCCCGCTAATGTAATTTCCCCTAACCCCGCACAGGGGTATGCAGACGATGTACAGGTTGCCTCATATCATGCGGCTGAAATAAACACCATGCTCTCCAGAACCGACTCCTTTTTGGAGGGTCTGGATTAGAGGTTAAGGATTCAAAATGTGCAGTGTTTTATGAAAGGCGGAGTGGGGGAAACCGTTGGTATCACTCAAGCACAGACACAATACCTGCATTCACAATTGGCAATAAACCCATTACAGTCTATTCACGTCATCAGACATACACATACCTGGGTCACAAGTTTAATGTGGCAGGTGAGTGGAAAGAACAGGTAGATGAAATCATCTCTGAATACACCAGCAGACTTGATTTAATTCATGCATCACCACTTCCACTCATCATGAAACTTGAGGCAATCAGAGTAATGGCATTGGCCAAAGTACAACACCTGTTCTCCAATGTACATATTCCACGAAAATCACTACATGATTTGACTAATAAAACCGTACACCTAGTGAGACAATGGACTGGCCTCAACACACATACAACACGCAACATTCTATTTCACAGTAAACGTGAGGGTGGTCTGGGTGTTCCCAATTTTGAATGGGCATATATTGCTACACGGCTCTCCCATCTGTTGAATATGCTGAAAAGTGATGACCAGTATGTGAGAACGCTCGCCCGTTCTTCTCTTTTCTTGGACCTAAAAAGACGTAAGGTCCCCCTGGCGCGTGGTTCGGACCCTAACTTCCTAGGCTTCAAGAGAAAGCCGAATGGAAAGCTGGACAGTCGCTCTCCTGGCTTCGGTGTGTGGTCAGACTGGCCGGACCTTAATGACATGTGTTGCTGGGCTGATGTTACGCTGGAGTGGGTGGGGTCTAACTCTGAGGCAGTGGCTGTCTCAGAGAATATTATATCTGACCCCAGTATCTCAGTCAGAGCATCTATGTCTGTGTGTGGAATGGATCACCAACTTCCACTGACTAATGCCCGAGGTCGCCTCCTGTGGGCACAACCACAAAGACAGCGGGAACAATGGACGGAGTTGAGACTGCAGGGGAAGATTGCGTGTCTCCCTGCTGCGGACCATTCTGTCTCTCACTCTGTGTTAAAAAATGTTGCCATAGATGAGTGCATTGTTATCTTTACTCTGAAAGCGAGATTACAGGTCTTACCATCTAAACTGAATCTCTCCATCTGGTTTCCAGGCAGTCATGCTCCTCACTGTATTCATCATGACAATAACCAAATAGCTGAAACCATGTCCCACATCTTAAATGGTTGCCATGTATACAGGGGCCTCTACATAAGTAGGCATGACAGAATAGTAGATTTGATAGCGAAAGATATCTCTCTTATTTTTAGGTCCTCCATCACACTGTATAAGGATTCTACTGTGAAGCCAAGCATGTTCAACCTGTGCAATGATGATTCCATGTTCTCTAGTATTACAGCTAACACCCCTGATGTATTTGTGGTAAATGAACACCTTAGGGAGGTGTCCATTCTTGAGGTTGGCTGTACTTTTGATTACAGCTTAGAAGAAGCCTTCCTAACCAAAATGCTGAAATACCAACAGCTACAGCAGACCATCTCACAGCTAGGCTACAGATGTAAACTCCTAGTTTTTATCTTTGGCAGCCTAGGGCATGTGCACAAGTTGGTTGTGAGGGGCCTACAAATAGCCGGTCTCCCCAAAAGGAAGGCCAAGCAGTTAGCCAGGTACTGCTCAGTATCAGCAATTATAGGAAGCCGCTCAATTTGGAGGAGGCGCTGTTACCTTTACCCATGATTCTGCGGCCCATGCACCTTGTACCCGACTGTTCTTTTCTGATTGCACTCGCATTGTTTATGTCCTTTGTATGAGGCTTCCTTGTACTTCTGTTTATGTGGACATAAATAAACATTTCAAATGTGTGTGTGTGTGTGTGTGTGTGTGTGTGTGTGTGTGTGTGTGTGTGTGTAGGTGTGTGTGTGTGTGTGTGTGTGTGTGTGTGTGTGTGTGTGTGTGTGTGTGTGTGTGTGTGTGTGTGTGTGTGTGTGTGTGTGTGTGTGTGTGTGTGTGTGTGTGTGTGTGCGTGCGTGCGTGTGTTGGGGTGAAGCAGGGCTGTGTCTTGGCTCCGGTGCTCTTTAATCTCCTCCTCTCTGCCGTCACCTGCCTCTTCCGCCGAGCCCTGGGACATGAAGACGTTGTCCATGTGGAATACCGCCTTGATGGTAGTCTCTTCAACATCCGCCGGCTCCAGGCACACACAAAGACAAAATCCTGCCATGTATGTGAGCTACAGTAGTAGTATATCCAGTCTGTACCAATCCTTCGGTCTGTAGGGTCATCATCCAAAAAACCGAAGTCATGTCCCAACTCACTTCCCGAACCTCTACACTTCCCAGTTTTCATATAAACGGTGTTCCACTTAAAACAGTGGATCATTTCACCTACCTCGGCTCCACTCTGTCCTCATGCTGCTCCCTTGACGCGGAGATACACACACGTATTAATAAAGCGGCATCATCCTTTGGACGCCTACGCAGCAGGGTTTTTGAAAACCAAAACCTGAAGATCAGCACCAAGGTTGCCGTTTACAATGCAGTATGTCTCTCCACTCTGCTCTATGGAGCAGAATCCTGGACCCCATACCGCCGGCACATCACCAACCTGGATGCCTTCCACATCCTCGGCCTGACCTGGGAAGATCGAGTCCCCCACACAGACATCCTCAACAACACCAACTCAATCTGTATGGCCGCAGCTGTGGCCAAAAAACATCTTCGCTGGATAGGGCACACGATACGTATGCCTGACCACCGCCTGCCCCGCCAAGTCCTCTATGGCCAACTGAGAGGAGCAAAGCGGGCTGCTGGAGGCCAAAAGAGACGCTTTAAGGACTACACCAGGGACCTCCCAAAGTGTGCAAACATCACGCAGCTTGAAACTTTGGCACTCGACAGATCAGCCTGGCAAGTCACTTGTGCCACTGCAGTTTCCCAAATACACCAAACAAACCAAGACCGAAGATCTGAGAGGCGCACGCAACGACACCAGCGGGCGGCTGGCATCCCCCAGGTATCTGGCTTCCCTTGCGCCATCTGTGGACGGGTGTGCGGCTCAAGGATCGGACTCAACGGCCACGAGAAGTGGCACCAGCGGCAGCGGCACTAAACCCCCCCCCCCATCCCTGGAGCAAGCATCATCATCGAAGACGATGGACAGCTAAGAGTGTGTGTGTGTGTGTGTGTGTGTGTGTGTGTGTGTGTGTGTGTGTGTGTGTGTGTGTGTGTGTGTGTGTGTGTGTGTGTGTGTGTGTGTGTGTGTGTGTGTGTGTTGGAGGGGGGGGGGGTTGTTCAGATAGAATTGGACGGAGGTAAACCAATGCCATTGCCATGCCACTGATACATGGCAGCTCCCCATGGAAAATAGGAATGGAGATGGAGGAGGAGGAGGAGGAGGAGGAGCCTGGAGGAGGAGGAGCCTGGAGGAGGAGGAGGAGGAGCCTGCAGGAGGAGGAGGAGGAGGAGTGCTAATTTGAACATACTCTGAGCAGCAGTGACATCTACCTGGGGGAGAGGAGGAGAAATAGAGATAACCATCAAGCCTAGAACAGGCATATTTCCATACAAGGTTATTGGTTTAAACGCAATCATTTTCACCATTGTGGCTCAGGTAGAGCAGTCGCCTGGTAATCGGAAGGTTCCCGGTTTGTTTTAGTTTTTTGGTTTTAGTTTAGCTTACAAGCGTAATAAAAGGGCCTTATAGCCCACTACAACTCATTTCCACTAACACCATCGTGATAATTCAGAATGGAGGCCAACAGGTACATCAGCAGTGACTGTACTGATATCCTCTGCTCAGATGAACATTACAATGGAAACTCAGTGTCCTGTTGGCATTCAAATAAGAACTTAAGAAGTTTCCTTATCGGGCGGTCAGGTGGCGTAGCGGAGATTGCGTTTGTCACCAAACGCCGGAAACGCTGGATTCGCCTGTTCGAATCCAGCTCACAGCTCCGGCGTTGTCACCAGCTTGGCTGGCCGTTCACACTAATACAATTGGCTGTAATAGAGGGTGGGAGAAGCTGGAGGGGAGGGGTTGTAAACAGCGACTCCTACAGTTCGGTCGGGGCGCCTGCTCAGCGCGGATAGGATCTAAGGGGGGTAGTGTGATCCTTCCACAAGTTACACCCTCTTAGTGAAAGACCGCGCTGCCAGGTGAAAAGAAGCGGTTGATTGGCTAGACGTGTGTCGGAGGAAGCACGTGATAGCCTCCACTCTCCCAGACCGACTGTGGGGGGTAAGTGCACAGCGACCAGGAAGGGGATAGGGAATTGGCATAACGACTAACATTGGGATGGGAGAAAATCGGAGGAAAAAGGAGGGGGGAAAATATCAATAAAAAAATTAAAGTTTCCTTATCAAAATTATCTTTTCATATGTCAATCTATCGGGTCAGTATCTTGAGACTGGCATGACATGACTATTGTCATGAACCAGTTCATAGCAAACTATATTATGAAAAGTTGCACACCAATTTCTAGTTTATCTGTGACTTTGCGATTAAAGGGGAACTATGCCCATTTTCAGAATTCAAACATGTTATTCCATTGGTCTAAGACAGTTCATAAATGTTTGTAAACATGAAGAAATCCCCAAACTAAATTTTGTGATGTAATTTTGGTATAAAGTCTGAAGCTGCTCCATAGACAATGAATTGGGAGAGATGGTAAAGACGACACAGAGAGCACCCAGGAGAATGTTCTGAGTATATGATGGTAAAGATGACACTGAGAGATACCCAGGGTAATGTTCTGAGTATATGATGGTAAAGATGACACTGAGAGACACCCAGGGTAATGTTCTGAGTATATGATGGTAAAGATGACACTGAGAGACACCCAGGGTAATGTTCTGAGTATATGATGGTAAAGATGACACTGAGAGATACCCAGGGTAATGTTCTGAGTATATGATGGTAAAGATGACACAGAGATACCCAGGGTAATGTTCTGAGTATATGATGGTAAAGATGACACTGAGAGATACCCAGGGTAATGTTCTGAGTATATGATGGTAAAGATGACACAGAGATACCCAGGGTAATGTTCTGAGTATATGATGGTAAAGATGACACTGAGAGATACCCAGGGTAATGTTCTGAGTATATGATGGTAAAGATGACACTGAGAGATACCCAGGAGAATGTTCTGAGTATATGATGGTAAAGATGACACTGAGAGATACCCAGGGTAATGTTCTGAGTATATGATGGTAAAGATGACACTGAGATACCCGGGGGAATGTTCTGAGTATATGATGGTAAAGATGACACTGAGAGACACCCAAGGGAATGTTCTGAGAATACAGGTACATGTTCTGTTTCAGAACTAAGAACACTACTATAGAATAAAGCTAATTTGGGTATAAAAAATTAAGTCTCCCATTCATTTTAACACCAAAGCTTAACATAAAAGCTTATATATATATTTAAAGGGCTATGGCTTTTTTATAGATCATATTCTATTCTAAAAAGTTCCATTGCATTTTTATTTTACATTAAGGGCTTTTTCTCTTTATGAAATACACTAAACCTAGGTTTCACCTTCATATACTTTGACTTGCGCATATACAATTTCCCAAGAATAGGAATGTTATTAACCAGAAAGTCAGTTATGTACATCAAGGCATAGCCTACAACTAAATAAATAAATATTTTTTTTACAACCTATCGGGTCAGTATCTTGAGACTGGCATGACATGACTATTGTCATGAACCAGTTCATAGCAAACTATATTATGAAAAGTTGCACACCAATTTCTAGTTTATCTGTGACTTTGCGATTAAAGGGGAACTATGCCCATTTTCAGAATTCAAACATGTTATTCCATTGGTCTAAGACAGTTCATAAATGTTTGTAAACATGAAGAAATCCCCAAACTAAATTTTGTGATGTAATTTTGGTATAAAGTCTGAAGCTGCTCCATAGACAATGAATTGGGAGAGATGGTAAAGACGACACAGAGAGCACCCAGGAGAATGTTCTGAGTATATGATGGTAAAGATGACACTGAGAGATACCCAGGGTAATGTTCTGAGTATATGATGGTAAAGATGACACTGAGAGACACCCAGGGTAATGTTCTGAGTATATGATGGTAAAGATGACACTGAGAGATACCCAGGGTAATGTTCTGAGTATATGATGGTAAAGATGACACAGAGATACCCAGGGTAATGTTCTGAGTATATGATGGTAAAGATGACACTGAGAGATACCCAGGGTAATGTTCTGAGTATATGATGGTAAAGATGACACTGAGAGATACCCAGGAGAATGTTCTGAGTATATGATGGTAAAGATGACACTGAGAGATACCCAGGGTAATGTTCTGAGTATATGATGGTAAAGATGACACTGAGATACCCGGGGGAATGTTCTGAGTATATGATGGTAAAGATGACACTGAGAGACACCCAAGGGAATGTTCTGAGAATACAGGTACATGTTCTGTTTCAGAACTAAGAACACTACTATAGAATAAAGCTAATTTGGGTATAAAAAATTAAGTCTCCCATTCATTTTAACACCAAAGCTTAACATAAAAGCTTATATATATATTTAAAGGGCTATGGCTTTTTTATAGATCATATTCTATTCTAAAAAGTTCCATTGCATTTTTATTTTACATTAAGGGCTTTTTCTCTTTATGAAATACACTAAACCTAGGTTTCACCTTCATATACTTTGACTTGCGCATATACAATTTCCCAAGAATAGGAATGTTATTAACCAGAAAGTCAGTTATGTACATCAAGGCATAGCCTACAACTAAATAAATAAATATTTTTTTTACAACCTACCTACCACCATAGATATATATATATCTATGCCTACCATTGATTGATTGATTGATTGATTGATTGATTGATTGATTGAAAACTTTATTAACAGATTTCAGAATGGGTACAGTACAGTACAGCTCAATACATACAATTGTTAAGGGGATGCAGACCAGAGAAAGACTTTCGTCTTGTTTACATCAGGGTCCCCCATTTTCAATTCATCATAACAATATATGACACACATGACATACAGATAGACAGTACTGCTATATATACATTTATGACATACCAGATTTGCAAATACAGTACTGTTTGTGATACAAAAAGAGTCCAGAAAAGAGAGTATATATACATTTGACATAGAAACTGTACATTGGAGGAGGTTGGGTAGGTGGGGTGGGATTGGGTGGGGGGGGGACTGTACATTGGGGGTGGGGGGGGGGGGGGGGGGGTAGGAGGGGTGGGGGGGGGACACTGTACAAGCAAAACTGTACATTGGAATATTGACAACCATCCTTGGTAATTTACTGTACATTGGAGGGGGTTGGGTTAGGACATTTACAGGGGCCAGTTTCGAATTGCAGTCTCCCGTAGGTGTTCTTTTGGTTTTGAAAGTGGGTAGTGATTCACATTCCTTTACAGCTTTGGGGGCGTTCCACACCATTATGAATTGAAAATGGGGGACCCTGATGTAAACAAGACGAAAGTCTTTCTCTGGTCTGCATCCCCAATTGTGTGTATTGAGCGTACTGTATATATTTTTACATATTCTTCAATCTGTTAATAAAGTTTTCAATCAATCAATCAAACCACTACCTTCCCTTCCGCGCGATCTCTACTGCGGCTGCGCAACTCCTTCCCGGAAACGACATGGTTGTTTTGGTAGCAAGTACAGTAGGAGCTCTAGTCATCTGTCTTTCATTAGTAACGTGACCACGGACATTACACGTACCAGGTGTTAGCTTTGGGTTTCAGGATATTTGTGAGAATAATATATTCAGTATGATTCAGGACAACTAAAAGCCTTTGTTTTTCGACTTATAGGTAGACGTTGCTTAGATTTGCCTAGCTAACGTAGCTTGTTAGCTAGCTGAAGCTGTCACTCCAGTGAGTTGAGGATGGATTGCACCGCACTGGAGCAGGATGCTTTCAAATTTGCCAAAGCTGCTGTCAACTACGACCAGAATGGCAAATACAACGAGGCTGCCTTTTATTATAAGGTAAGTGGCTAATGTTTGTTCGTACCTCCCTGTTTTCCCCCACATAGTAAACTAACGTTAACCTTAAGTCAATAACAGCTACGCTTAAAGCTCATACGGTTGTTCAAGTTAACGTTAACGGTAAGTTTTGATTGATGATTGAAAACTTTATTAACAGATTGCAGAATGGGTACAATACAGTACGGCTCAATGCATACAATTGTTAAGGGGATGCAGACCTGAGAAAGACTTTCGTCTTGTTTACATGTCAGGGTCCCCCATTTTCAATTAATCATAATATGACATACATGACATACAGACAGAGTACTGTACTACATCTATACATTTATGACATACCAGATTTGCAAATACAGTACTGTTTGTGATACAAAAAGAGTCTAGAAAAGAGAGTATACATTTGACGTAGAAACTGTACATTGGAGTGAATGAATGAATGAACTTTATTTAACAGATTGCAGAATGGGTACAATACAGTACGGCTCAATACATACAATTGTTAAGGGGATGCAGACCTGAGAAAGACGTTTGTCTTGTTTCCATCAGGGTCCCCCCTGGAGGAGGTTGGGTAGGTGTGGGGGGGGGGGGTGTTACCTCTCGGGTTCTCTTGCACTAACGCCTTTTTATTTGAGCCTGTCTGCTCAAACACACACACACACACACTTGAATGATCTATGTATGTCCACATACAATACAAACAGTTAAGGGGAGATCCAATGTAATAAAAAAAGTCAACCAATGAACTAGATTCTTGTACCGGATCTCCTCTCTGGTAAACAAGAATACCCTGAACTGAAGACTCTGGCAGGAGCACTCATTCAAGGGTACTACGACTATGCTTGCACCTCATTGTACCAAAGCACCTCAAAGGCACTAACTGGTCAGACTACTGCTTGACCTTACTCCTAGAACCCACCTCACCCCTGCCCAATTTGACAACGTAGGATGGCTTAGAGTAGACGACAGAGTACAGAACTTGCAATTGGCCTGGTCTACAAGATACACTATACTACACCGTAAATGTCCAACCCCCACCCCCTCCTAATAGACGGTCTCTTCCCCATGATGAATGAATGAATGAAAACTTTATTTAACAGATTGCAGAATGGGTACAATACAGTACGGCTCATTACACACAATTGTTAAGGGTATGCAGACCAGAGAAAGATGTTTGTCTTGTTTACATCAGGGTCCCCCATTTTCAATTCATAGTGTATATCATATGTATATATTTTCTGTTAAAGGAACACTCCAACATTTTGGGAAATTAGCTTATTTAACATCTTCCCTGGAGTTAGACAAGAAGATACATACCTTTTTCGTCTCTCTGCATGCATTAGGCTTAGGGAACGCCTGGACCGTTAGCTTAGCTTCATCACTGGAAGTGGGTCATGATTTACATGAGTTCCCAAACAGTCACGAAAATACACTCCAAATACAATCAAAATACAACTCCTGTTAGGATCTCTGGGTAACGGTACTGTATATTTGCATATCGTATATGTCACAAATGTAACAGTACTATATACCTGTATGTCCCTATGTCATGATGTCATGTATGTTGTGTATGTCATAAATGTCACTATGAATTGAAAATGGGGGACCCTGATGTAAACAAGACAAACGTCTTTCTCTGGTCTGCATCCCCTTAACAATTGTGTGTATTTAGCCGTACTGTATTGTACCCATTCTGCAATCTGTTAAATAAAGTTTTCATTAATTCATAAAACATGCATGCAGTCTGATATTAAGAGACCTTTAAGTTACAATTACAAAATGTCACATATATGCTCAATTGACATACATGTTGGTACAACAAAATGAGGCAAACAAGTTAACAACACAATAACACACAGAGTCCACTTCTAGGATACAAAAGTAAACGTCTCTTCCGACTGGATAGATATTGAGCAGCGATACACAGCCATCTGAAAGCCTCTCGCGTCACGACCAGCCCACATAAAGACACTCAATCCTGTTGGTATTTAAGACCATAAATGGCACCAGTCCAACTTACCTCCAAGAGCTTATTGTCACTCCCAAAGCTCATCCCAGACACTTGGGTCTGGCTGCTCAAACCTCCTCACCGTGCCCCTGACAAAGCTGAACAGTATGGGGGAATGTGCCTTTTCAGAACTGAGCCCACACCTGTTTAATCAGCTCCCAGAAAAAAAAATTGCTTTCCTTGGCCATTCTATTGTTTTAATTGAACTGCTTTTTAATGTTTTATTATGATGTATATATCTTTATTTAGTATGCCATGTTAAAGCACCTTGATACTACATTGTATTTTAAAGTGTGCTCTATAAATACAATTCATTATTATTATTACATTATTACTACTAAGCAAAACCAGAAGCTTTAACCTGTAGCTGTGAAATGTCTGCTCCAGCTGTAGCTGGGTCAGAAAGACTTCTCTAGGCTAAGCTCTGGTCAAAGACTCAAAGTACAGCCTACATCTAAACTGAGTACTTACCTGTGATCCTCATGGACAACAGCAAGAGCAGGGGTGTTGGCTTGGCAGCAGTAGTAGAGCGATAGGAACGCATCTAAATGAACATTACAAAGACTGAACATGCAACACACACATATTCATATTCACATTCACAGCCAATTTAGCACTGTGAGAGATGCAAGCTATTTTGATCTCAGTATCGTGGATATTTTGTGGTTTCAGGAGGCAGCCCAGGCCCTCATCTACGCGGGCATGGCGGGTTCCAAGCTGGAGAGCATCCAGGACAAAGTGAACGAGTATCTGGACCGGGTCCAAGCCCTCCACAATGCTGGTGAGTTCACCTGAGAGCAGCGTTTCCCAAATTTAGGGAATAAGTCAATAATGATACAATAAAATGCACCTGCAGAGTATTTGGAGCACCTCCATTATGATGAGGCATCTGCTTCACACTCCTTACACTGTACTCCATGTGTTCTCCCCCGGGTACAGCGAGTGTCGGCAATGCTAGTGCTTCACACTCCTTACACTGTACTCCATGTGTTCTCCCTCGGGTACAGCGAGTGTCGGCAATGCTAGTGCTTCACACTCCTTACACTGTACTCCATGTGTTCTCCCCCGGGTACAGCGAGTGTCGGCAATGCTAGTGCTTCACACTCCTTAGGGCCTGTGTCCACCTGCCTCATATTTATGGGCGCAAGCGTCTTTTTTCAATGTATCCCAATGGGGAGGGAGCGTATGCAGTCGGCTTCTTTTTTCAGCGCCTTTCAGCTTTTTTGTGCGGCGGCACACAGCGTTTAAAGTTAAAACTTTCTGAACTTTTCAGAGCGATGCGCTGAGCGTCTTTTCAGACAACCAATCACAGCCTATCATATCTACCACTCTGTTTGTAACCTGACACCGGAGCTGCCTGCCTGTCTACCCACAAGAGACGGCACAAATAATAATAATAACTACACGAATACACTAATAAAAAGCTAATAAAAAGCAAAGGGCGAACTGTGGTGTCGGGTAATAACAATATATATATAATTAATATACAATAAAGTATATTAAAATATACTATATGTACAAAACGCGGCAGTAAAATACGATACAAGTTATTATTACAAGATGGCTGTCATGTGGGTGTCGCTAGAGTTCTTTCTCTCTCGTCATCAGGTAGGTTGGTGACTGACAGCTCGTTGTCATAGCTACAAAAGGCTTGCGCTGCGTTTTTTTTTTCTCACCGCACGCACTCCACCCCAGTACTACCGGCGCACTGCCAGCGTTTTTCAGCTGGAAATGTGAGCTAAGTGGACGCATGCCCTTACACTGTACTCCATGTGTTCTCCCCCGGGTACAGTGAGTGTCGGCAATGCTAGTGCTTCACACTCCTTACACTGTACTCCATGTGTTCTCCCCCGGGTACAGTGAGTGTCGGCAATGCTAGTGCTTCACACTCCTTACACTGTACTCCATGTGTTCTCCCCCGGGTACAGTGAGTGTCGGCAATGCTAGTGCTTCACACTCCTTACACTGTACTCCATGTGTCCTCCCCCGGGTACAGTGAGTGTCGGCAATGCTAGTGCTTCACACTCCTTACACTGTACTCCATGTGTTCTCCCCCGGGTACAGTGAGTGTCTGCAATGCTAGTGCTTCACACTCCTTACACTGTACTCCATGTGTCCTCCCCCGGGTACAGTGAGTGTCGGCAATGCTAGTGCTTCACACTTTTTACACTGTACTCCATGTGTCCTCCCCCGGGTACAGCGAGTGTCGGCAATGCTAGTGCTTCACACTAGAATTCTGACAACTAACATTAGTATTTTTTATATTGCAAGTATCGGTAAACGAATGATAATCCTTAGATGCAAGTTGATCATCTCCAGTAGGCTACACCCCCTTAGTAAAGAAAACCCCTTTGAATTTAACGATGATGGTGAGGATGAGCACAGAGAATGGATGAATGTCACAGGGAGTTGTTTACATCCCTTCACAACAGTTGCCTCCTTTGTTTGGGTACTAAGGCAAAATGTGTTATCCTGTTATCCCCAGTAATATCAATGAATTTAAGCCTCCTTTGATTTATTTCCTGTCATAATGCATCAGAAAAAGTTGACAATAACTATAGACTACAGTAAATGAAGAGAAAATAAATATCTTTGATGTTATCATAGTGATGCACGATATATCGGCCGCCGATATAATATGTATATATTATAATAATAATATCGGCTGATATGGACATTTTTTTTACACATCGGTATCAGTTTTGATATCAAGATGGTGCAGATAATAATATTTTTTTTTTTAAATTTTTTTGCCTTAAATAGTTTCAAAATATCAGTCATTTCTGAAAATAAGTTACAAAAGTAAAAAGAAAATGCATTTTGGAAAATAGCTCTTTATTTGATTATCATAAAAAAGTGTTTTATATACAGAGATATCAACATCGGTAAATATCGGTATCGGCCAGAACAGCAATATTAATATCGGTATCGGCCACAATTTTTACATCGGTGCATCACTTTATCACCGTGATGTCATGTTTGACAATTTACTGGCTATAGCTTAATATGCAAAAAGTAAAAGGTAGGCTAGTTTTTTTTTCCCGATAAGCAGAATCAGAATCGGTAAATTCCGAATGATACCCAACCCCACTGCCTCCTCCAGGTGTAAATGACTGACGCGGTATTCTGAGCCCTCTGCCTACATGTGGCCTATAATGTGTTTCAGAGAGATATGCTCAGAAATAGATTCCTACTTACACTGTGTGGAATATTGAGTGTTGTAAATCCAAATCCCAAGTATTTTGATGTGTGGAATTCTAATGTATTTCTGTATATATGTGTTTTGTTTTGAGTGGGTAATTGATCCACATAATCATCATTATCTTTTAGTTTTTCTATCAGTGGGAGTCTAACAAGTGATGGCACCACTGCTGAAAAAGTGTGATTTTTAATATTGTTTTCCACAGTCTCGGAGGAAGTAGGTCCATCTCTGCTGGTGTGTCGTAATAACCTGTGTCAACAGGCAGGTGAATGACGAGGCTTCCACACCATAGATAAGAGATGATAGATAAGATACCTGATTACACTCAGGATTAGGTTTGAGTGCCATGTTGAATTGTCATAAAGAAGTCTAGATGTTGATGGGTGTACAGAAATGTGACGGTCTAAGTTTTCTTTTAACAATCTCAGGCAATGCAATCTGATGATGTCTATTGCATTGTATTTTCCATACCTCGAGGGCTCATAACTCAAAACAAAGAAATTGTGTAATGACAATGATTTTTTGATGAAATTCACCTTTTAAAGCGACAATGTGTCCTTTCTTAATTACAATTTAATTTGTAATTCATTAATCAAGTTCTGGAGTGCGTACAGAGTAGATTGAGACCACCTACGCTTCAATGCGGCACTCGCCTTCGCTGCTCGAGCCTCAAACCGTCTGGCAAGACACAACACTAAAGCACGGTGTATAGAGACTGATTGCAGATGACACCACATGTAAATTCTCAACCTGTATCCCCGACCACCCTTTGCCCACAGACCAGGCGCAGAGCAATGACCCGCTGAAGTCCCGGGAGCAGGTGGACCTGGAGCGAGCCCACTTCCTGGTCACCCAGGCCTTCCAGGAGGACGAGAAGGGCAACGGCGACGATGCCATCGAGCTCTACATGCAGGCGGTGGAGCTCTGCATCCAAACGGTAGGTCTGAAGAAGATCTGGACATATAGCTCTACATGCAGGCGGTGGAGCTCTGCATCCAAACGGTAGGTCTGAAGAAGATCTGGACATATAGCTCTACATGCAGGCGGTGGAGCTCTGCATCCAAACGGTAGGTCTGAAGAAGATCTGGACATATAGCTCTACATGCAGGCGGTGGAGCTCTGCATCCAAACGGTAAGCTGTTTCTGCAAACACACAATTACGTCCGCTTCTGATTTGAAAAACAAGCCGACAGACGTCAATGCCTTCTCTCCGCTCTGTGATGGGTCAGTGTATAAGGTGCTGCTATAAGAATCCATGATGGTATGCAGAGTGAAAGGTATAGGGTAGGAAAGTACTGCAGATAAATATACTAATATTTATTCAAGCTCCAAGTCACATGTATAAAATTGTTTTGCATCACAAGTGGGCGCTTTTTGTCCTGCAGTTTCTGCCTACGTTATACTCGTAGAGTAAATATACATAAATAAATAGAGTATCATGCAGTCTGAGTTTACAAATGTAGTCTATAGCCCTTTTCGGACATGCTGAGTGCTGAGGGACATTGCCTGGAGTCCGTGGCAGACGTGTTCAGACATATGTAGGGTTGGGTACCGTTCACATTTGAACCGATACCAGTACCTGTGAATCCATACCGGTACCTTTTTTCACTACTTTTCTCTCTAAAAATTTAATATACCTACCTCAGTTGTAAAAAAATGTGTCCAAACATCAAATGATTTATTATCATTATTATTTATTTAGAACAATTTGTTAATATATATATATATATATATATATATATATACACACACACACATCTTTAAATAAAAAATAATGTTTTACAAAATAACAAGTACAAAACGATTAAACAAACCACTCTAGCAGCAATGAACTATTCTGCGGAACCAAAAGGTACACATCTATATATTTAAATAAATAAATAAAGGCATTGGGTCTCATTCCCGAACGGATTTAGGACCAAAAATTTCCCCTTAGGCAGATTTCTGCCCATTTAAGACATATTAGGGCTGGTAGCGCGATTCCCCAAATTTTCCTGAGATCAGATTTGAGCGTGGCTGAGAGCAGATTTAAGAGTGCTGAGGAGCACACTTATGATTGATTGACTAATTGAAAATTTTATTAACTTGACAGACTGTGTTCTCATAGTGATTCCTTCATGTCAACGCTACAGGTCTCCTTGGAATAATTACTTAATCATAATTAAAATAAATATGACCGTATTTGTACGATAAGAAATTACGCTATTTTGGACAAATGTATAATTACTTTAATTACTCAGATATTCAAACACAATAATTGTTATAATTATAATTATTATGCAATTATTGTGAAATGATTGAAAATATTTATTTAATGCCTTCTGTGGAATTTGTATTTCTTAGTAACATCTGTTTTAATGGTATACAATGGGACAGACCTTTGTTTGATATAGCTATAAACCTGCATTCCTTCGAATATATCATTAATCAATTAAACTTATATTGAAATACACTATATAGCCTATACACCAACACTGAAATGACAGTGGATAAATAAATAAATAAGAACTAAAGCTAATCGGTGGAAATAGACTGCATTAATATTCCATAACAAGTCTTGTGTGCGCCAGTATGGCCTACGTGTCTAATGCATGAACAGTATAGGCTTAATATATTCTAGTTACTTGTTTCATTAGGATTTAGTAGATACTATATATATGCTCTGCCCTACGTACAGTCTGTATGTATACAGACTGTACCTATACTGTACGTAGGGCAGAGCATATATATAGTATCTACTAAATCCTAATGAAACAAGTCATTAATCGAATAATAAGCCTATACTGTGTTCATTCATTACGCCATAGGCTATATATATATATATATATATATATATATATATATATATATATTATGTAAACAAGACAAAATACAGGTTTGAAATGAAAGGAAATAAGGTTCACCTGTATTCCCTACAGTGAGCTAAGCGACCAACAGTGTTCTGTGCAGTGCAAAAACAGGATTTTACGTATATAAATAGTCTACAATCAATCCAAGATGTTTGTATTTCCTGTTAATTTATGTAAACGCAAACAGCGTTTCATATCTCTCCTGAGTCAGACAGCGGAACAAACTGGCCAGCATATCATCTTGACTTGATATTTAAAAAAATCTCCAGTTTCAAAGCATTATTGAGCTGACCTATTTAACATATTATGATATTGACCACTTAATAATAATCTTTTCATACAGGCTAAAACACTGTGACAAGCACACATTCAATATAAATGTACATCTTTGCGGCAGTCTCTACACTGTCACAGTCACTTTTGATGAGACAAATGCCTTGTGTGTCTTGTCCTTGATCGGAATGAAATTGAAGAGAATGAAGCAAGCATAGATATAAATTTGATCCACAACCCAGCAAGTATCAGCGAGAAAAGGCCATCTTTGTGTAAGGAACATGGTTGGTCTATATGAATCAATATGCCCACTCGCTCGCTGTGTGAATACTGCAAACAATGATCTGCTCATTTGAATGTTTGCGCTCTGACATACAGCACCTCCAATTAATGTGCCATGTTTGGACTTTCAGCTGTCAACCATAATGGAATCTTAAAGGAAATACACCTAGCATGGCAGGTTGTAGAAATGTATCTTACTGTATTTTACTGTAGGCCTTGGTGTGGTACTAGTAGTGAACACAGTATATCCACTATATGACAAAGGACCAGATGTGACATATTATAATTGTGCCCTATACTGTAGGGAGACTGTAGGCTGACTTGGTGGGTACTTTCCCCCCAGGGTCTTGGCCTACATGTGTCAGGTTCAACAGCCTTTAAGGCAAGTGTTGGTTTCCCTCAATTAGAGCTCTGGTAATGGGAGAGCGCTCTCACTGCCCCACTTAAAATCCAAAGGGATTGTCCTCCCACGTGGCCTTGCTCAGTCACCTCCACTGATCAGATGGGAATGGGTAGGTGTAAACAACCGGGTCAAGGTGAAAACGGTGCTATGCCCTCTTTGCCCAAGTGATCTGATCATTGTGTGTCTTAGCGAAACGTGCTGGTTTAGATAACTTATGAATGTAATGCTGTGAGGTTTTAATGGGATGTAATTACATTTCTGCTTAAAGGGGACATATTATATATGTTTTCAACAATTTTATACGACTTCCTTGAGTCTGTGGAACATGTTTGTTATGTTGTTTGCAAAGAATCTAATCTATTAAATTTGAATTGTTTATTTTCACACACTACTTTCTTCCCTTGTATTGAACACACTCTGTTTGGTGGGTTAGGCTATTAGCACACACCTTTCCTTTCTGGCTACCCCACACCCAAAAACCTTTACAAACTGGGCAGTGGGCAGTAGTACATTAGGTAATCTGTGTTCCTGGCTCCAAAAAGCACAACTAATTGGTTGATTAATCAACGCTAAGTCATCCTCCTATGCAGTGTTTGGTGTCGTTTACCCAAAGAAAGTAATATATTCATTGTTACTCATTTCAAAAGTAATTGTTTTACTTATTATTCTCTGGGACCAGTCATTTGCTGTGTTACTCATTACATTACTTCCGGTACACCCCCTGGAATCGCGTGGGTGTAATGATCACGTGAAGCGGCGCCCACTGCAACGCAGAGTGTGTGCGGTTCTGTCTCGCTAGCTTGCTTGGTGTGCGCACTGTGCAGGGAGGTTTAGGCCGCACGCAACAATGATGCTTTCAGAAGGGTGGTCACTGGTGACAATAAAACTAAGGTTGTAACGAGTTATTATTTGTAACTACTAACTAATATTATTACTGAACGTTTTATAGTAATTTGTTACTCTACTGTTACTGGGAAACATGATATTGTTACTGTAACGTATTCCTAGTAATGTGTTGCCACCCAACACTGCTCCTATGACATCACAAACTGCAATAATTCTGAACAGCTTGTTCAGGTTAGTTCAGTGGTTCTCAATCTTTTTACACCAAGTACCACCTGAGAACGTAGCTGGCTCTCCAAGTACCACCATATGACCGACGTTAAAATATTGTCTATTCAGCTAAGTACAGTTCACGCAGGAGGCAAATGTATTCCTAATACCATTATTTATTGTTAACTTTTGTCAGACACAGTCACAATGTACAAAGGGGTAGCACTACAACTAGCAAATTCTTTCACACAAATCTCATACAATGCAAGGGGCATTGAGAACATAATAACTAACATTCTCACATAGCAAGTGAGAAAATGAAGAACAACTGTATTTCAGCAAATGTACTTAATTCAAACTCACTCACTCACTCACTCACTCACTCACACTCACAGCAAGCAATTGTACTTCATTCTCTCTCACACACACACACACACACACATGTTGTTGTACATTGACAACTCACATAAGCAGGGCCAGACTGGGGAAATAATTCAGGCTGGGAAATATAGTGTGAAATATAGCCCCAGTCAGGACACTTTTTAAGCGTGGGGTCTGGGGGTCCCCCACCAGGTTTTTTTTGTTACAAAGACTTAATTTCCTGCATTCTGGTGCAGGAATTTTTGAAATGTTACCCTTTAAATGCCAGTGTTTGTGATGGGCATCACAAATTATTGTAAAAAATCTTCAATATATCAAATGCAAAGTAGATTTTTCTGGGGGGGATTATTACAGGCTAGCATGTGTCAATGATTAGCAACAACACTGATTTTGATGGATTTTTAGTTTTTTGTAATGTCAGATTTAACAACAACTCTTTTCAGAAAAGTGAGAGTATTTAATTTTGTATCTGACATTACAAAAAAACTAAAACTAAAAATGCTTATGATCAGGGCTGAAGTTGAATAAAAGATGTATGTTTAGACTGACTCTCTGTAACAGTGATCTCCTGGTTGTTCCCCACTTAGGTTATCTACTACTAGATAATTGGAAACACTGGCTAAGTTCAGTGGCCTGACTGCAAAAAAAAAAAAAAAAAGGATTATTATTATTATTTTTATTTTTCAAGTGCCACCAGCAGGGGGCCCAAGTACCACCGGCGGTATGCGTACCACAGGTTGAGAACCACTGGGTTAGTTAATCTGAAGACTTCAAACCATGGCCAAATGGCAAGGAGTACTTATATAATTCTCCATTAATTCCATACAAGAAAAAACATAAGTCCCCTTTAACCATCACCTATTTCACCTTTAAAAGTATACACAGATGTATTAATCACTGGCCTCGGCTCTGTCTTTGCTCATGTACTTCTTTGTGTCTTTGCTCAGTCAAACGAGACATCAGACCAGGCACTGCAGGGCAAACTGAAGCAGCTGGCTCGCCAGGCCCTCGACCGGTAAGAGGAACTTTACACTGGCCTCACCTGCTCTCAGGTAGTGTGTCACATGCACTATTACAAGACATGGAAACAATTAGGGCTGGGAATCACGAGAGCCCCCACGATACGAGTCACAATATTATAATCTCACGATATTGCGATTTATTACCTTTTTTCAACTGCAAAACATCCCCAATGAAAACTTACTTTACAATACATATACATCATTTATTTGATCTAATAAGATGTTTGTTCACCTCATTCCAATAATTTGTATTGCAGTAAATCACAATATATTGCTGTATCTATTTCTTTCCCCACCCTTAGAAAGAATACTGATATTACTCAAGTAGCAGTACTGTCCCTTCAGTGAAAGAGTAGCATGTTACAACAGTTTTAAAGGACTTAACGTTTCGAATGAAAATTGTTAAAATGTAGCTTTTTTTAATGGCAGCAATAACTTTAGAATGAGTGATGTGAGGAAAAGTCCAAAAATACTGTAAATGATAGATCTCATTGTACCAAACATAAAACCTCAAGTAAAAGTAGGTGTAAATTCTTAAAAAGGCAACTCACGTATAAGTAAAGATACAGCCTTTTATAAAAATAAATAAATAAGTTCCATTACTTAAAAAAATCTAACCAACTACAGTAATTACTCTGAACTTGTCTATACTCAATTTATACCTACAGTATCTACTGCCTTTACTGTTTACACCTGCCTTGCACTGTAATCACAACTACTTACCTCAACCTATAGTCTACCCATATAACACTGTGTGATGGCATGTACAATAATACTGTATATACCATATATATATATATATATATATATATATATATATATATATATATATATATATATATATATATATATATTCATTTATCTACATCTGTCTGATTATATCTGCATATAGTCCTGTTTACATACCTGTATATACTATCTATATATCTATATTAGTGTGTAACGGTACACAAAAACCACGGTACGGTACGTATCTCGGTTTTGAAGTCAAGGTTTGGTACGGTTTTCGGTACAGTGGGGGAAAGTTTGGCTTTCCAGGGGTGATGTAGTGTGCAGTAACTAATTGTACTTGTAGGGCTGTCAACGAATATTCTATATTGAAATTAATAATCGACTTTTTATTATAATTATATTAGATTGTGAACAAATCATGGGTCGTTAGTGGTTAACATACCGTTGTATTCGTTCGGTACACTACACAGCCGTTCGGTAAGGTACGGTACACACTGAAACTTGTTCGGTTCGGTACGGATACATGTACCTTTACACCCCTAATCTATATCTGTATATATTCTTAAATATCAATATCTGATCAATATCCGAAATGAAAAAATTAAAAGAATAATCCGCTAACCTTCCTACTCTTCCTACTATACTAATGTCTTTACTACTATACACTCAACACTGCAGCACCCAAGTTTCAGCACTGTTTGATGAACATTGCTACTCAGCTGTAAGAGTTGTACCCTTCTTGCTGACTTGTCGTACAGAACTTAGTGTATTTATACCTGTATCACTGTACATAATAATACTGTACTTGCATCAGATTAACATTATTACTCAATAGGAGTAGTATTTTTATATATTCCAGTTTAATCACTTGTGTATATTGTTAATGCACTTTACTGTTGCCTTGCACTCTAGTTAGATGCCAACCTATTTTTATTGTACTGTACTTATGCTGTATAATGACAATAAACTTTGATCTAATCTAAGAGTAAATGTAATGAGTTACGTCCCACCTCTGACTACCTACCATTTGTATTATACTCTGTTCAGGGCGGAGGGCCTTAAAGACTCCCTGTCCAAAGCAGCTCCATCCCAACCTCAGGACCGCTCAGTGCCCTCTGGGGCCAAGCCCAACAGTGCGGCCAGTTCTGGGGGCCCGGTCCGCCAGTTCTTCCCCCTGGGGCCAGACTTTTCCCTGCACGACAGGCACCAGCCCCAACCTGTGAGAGCGGTCCAGTCCAGCGAGCCCCAGGGCCAGCGCTACACGTCAGAGGAGATTGAGGTGCTCAGGTGAGCACTGTTGAATATGTAGAACGGCATAACGGGAATAGTTGTGATTTCTGGAACCCTAGCCCTATTCCTAACTCATACTAGCTCCGGCTAGTTAGCCACAAACCAATGCAAAGTCAATGGGGTTGAGCTCCTGACATTAAAGGCCATGTCCAGATTAAACCGATTTCGGTCGTATCAGGCAAAGTATTTGATCGTATGCATCTTTCATCCACACGAAACTGCGTTCTGGCAGCCTGAAGACGCTATTTTCTGAAACCGGCTCTCAGAGTGCGCAATTCTGAAGACGCCCCCCTTGCGTCACCGTCTTTACAAGCGATACGAGTCTTTTCCTGAACCGATGACGCGATAGCCCACCTCTCCCTTACCCCGCGTGTGCAAACTCCCACATCACAACAACAATGGCATCAGAGTAGTTGCGTTCGTGTTACAGAAGCTATTGAGCTTGATCGGGCTTGTCTTATATGTCCAGATATGTCCTGGCTAGAAGTGTTTATTAAACACCGGGAGGCTACTGTGATGCAATACACAATACTAGATAGAGATTAGCGTCACATAGCTGGCCCTTTTCTGAAAACCCAAGTAGTAGCCAAGCACATATTGTTCCATAGCATACGCCTTCAGTTGATCATGACAAATCCTAAAAAGCCTCTATAATTTAGTAAATAGTATTCCCAGATTCATCTAAATTTTGTTCACAGGACTTATTTAACCCCTAGATGATTGAATTTAATGGGTCTCAGACCTGACTCTCGATGTACCTTGTGTCCAAACGGTGCCACAGGAACATTTATGCTATGTACTGGGAATGCCCTCCTGTTGAGATTTTTTGGGAAAATGTTACATCTCAGCTCTCAAACATTTTCTCTTTGACCATACCTGTATCTCCTTCTGTATTGTTATTGAATGATGTCTCTCAATTACCGACTTCTATACATACAGACTCATTTTGGCCGGCCTCACAGCCACAAAGCGAGCGAGTGTCCATGTATATTGTTTTTTCGTTTTTTTAATTTTTTTTAATTTTTTTGCATTCTGTCTCAATTATTGTCTTGGCATGTTGTGTTAAGTTGTTGCATTGGGATGTCTTTTTATGTATTATTATTATTATTATTATTATTATTATTATTATTATTATTATTATTATTATTATTATTATTATTATTGTATTGTGATATGTCTTTGTTTCATGTTTGAAAAAATAAAATAAAAATATCACAAAAAAAAAGTAAATAGTATTCCCATGGCTGGTGTTGAGCTGTAGCCAGCCAGCTAGCATTGATGCTATTCAAAATGCTATCAACATTAGCTAAATAGCTAACCAACTAAATACAATAGACAGTGGTATCCTGAGGTAACGTTAAATACAGACAACGTTTGCTAGGCAAAATGACTGGACACAGGGACAAGTTAAACATCAATCAATTACTTTAATACAACACAGGTAGTTTGAACCGCGGTCTCTCTCTCTCTCTCTCTCCACTCCTTTGGAAACTAACGTTATGTTAGCAAAAAATTACAGAACCGGACGACACAGCAACGAACAACATAACACTTCCGGTTGGGGGTTTTCAAAATAAAAGAGTGACGTCTAAAACAGGAAAGACATTTATTTTGTACATTTGTGGCATGCACTTCTTTCTTGAGACGTTTTCGTTTTTACGGAAAACAATTATTTTTAAATGAAAACGAAAAAGATCAAAATCTTTTTCGTCTGGACAAGGCCTAAAGACTTATGCCACTGATCTCTTGGCTCTCGACGTGAACGGACGTGTTTTTGTGAGGATCTGTGTGTTCCAAATTTTCTTGGCTGGCTTCTTTTACGTTATTCTTTTTAAAAAAATTTTTTTGCCATTGATCTTAACTAGGGATGCTCGATATTGTTTTTTTTACCGATACCGATATTGTCCAACTCTTAATTTCCGATACCGATATCAACCGATATCAACCGATACCGATATATGCAGGGTTTCCCCCCCAAAAAAACTGAATAATTTCAGGTAATTAACATTACTTATTACATGGCGTTTTCACATTCGCCGAAATGCTTGCTTGTGATTGGTCAATAACGCGCGTCAGAGGTCCGATATTACCCGATAACGGACCTCTGTGGAACAATAATGACCGCTGTGCGCAGCTGTTCGCAATCAAGCCCACTGACAACAGTGCAATCAGACACTGCCGGCTGCCGGGGAAGCTGCCGGCGATGACAGGGCGGAGCGACGAGCGGAGCCAGAACCAGTGTTGCGAGTCGATGTAAAATGAATTAGGTATATTGTTAGTAAGTTAGCCATGTAATAAGCGAGATAATGTATAGCTATACTCGATCATTGTCGCAAAATAATTGACCTTCACTGACGTTTAAAACACCTCGCCGAGGCGGCTCGGTATTTTAAACTCCGTGTCGGTCAATTATTTTGCGACAATGACCTCGTAGCTATACATTATTCCTTACATATCTCTTGTTGTGGAATTAACACAACATTATGCATACTTATGTCAATAAATAAAATCAGAATTTGTTCTTACTTGCTTGCCTGGGTAAATAAAGGTTATAAAAAAGAAAAAAAAATGTGAAAACCGATACCGATATTTTCCGATATCACATTTTAATGCCGATATCAGCCGATAATATCGGACATCCCTAATCATTGTGACTTTATTGCTTTTATCATTTATGCTGTTGGTTTTATGTGACTCCGATCTAAACTAGCGGGGCTTGTTGCTGTTGTCATAGCTACAGCTAAAACGCTACCTTGCTAGGCTTGCCTTTAGCCTGGTGGCTAGGATAGCTATTGGATCATCTTGTACACTGTTTTATACAGTGAGAATAAAAAGCTATCTTACAAGATGTCAACATTCACCACAGTGGAAACCGAGTTATCCAGTCTCAGGTGCGGTCTTCGTACTATCGAGTGCCTCCTGGACGATATCATTCAGCAAAATGGCTGCAGGAATGGTCAACCTGAAGTGCTGATCATTGGTGACTCCATTGTAAGACATGTCGAACTCCCAGGTGCTGTCACTTTCTGCCTCCCAGGCAGTAAGGTTTCAGACATCTCAGAACTGATCCCAGTGCTCATTGATCTCCACCCCTCAGCTCACACACTGATCATCCACGTGGGTACAAACGACGTCATGCGTGGCCAATCTATGGTTCTCCGTGACCAGCTGGATTCTCTGGCATTGACAATACAGAGCCTGGGTAGAACCTGTGTGTTCTCTGGTCCTATCCCAGCTCCCTCAAAAAGTCCTGAACATTTTAGCCGTCTTTTTAGCCTCCATGAATGGCTAAAATCATTTTGTATTGCAACTGCACATGGTTTTATTAGTAATTTTGATTATTTTTGGACAAGATCTGACCTCTATAAACCAGATGGGCTGCATCCCAGTCCAAGGGGCATTAAACAGCTTACAGGTAATTGTATCCAACACATTGCTTTTAACTCTGATTGATACTTACCTCAGCATGACCCTGCACTAGAAGCCTTATCTGGTCTTTATGTTAAGCATCCCACTGTGGGTCCTGCTGATCACTGCCCATCCAACCCAGGCCACAACAGCAGATCTACCACCAGGCCTAACCCAAGCCATAGCAATAGCTCCACCATCAGGCCTAACCCAGGCCACAGCAGCAGATCTACCACCAGCCCTAACCAACCATATCAAACTATCACTGTCATCATTACAACAACGACGGTGCCTCCACCTGGGCAGCTGAGAGCACGTAGCGACGGTGTTATCCACACCAACCTGCGCCCGCTACGACGTGCTGCGACCAGTGTGACGCCAAATATCACTCTGAACATGGCTCTGATAAATGCTAGATCGATTTCAAACAAGTCATTTCTTTTAAATGATCTTTTTACTTCCCATAAACTGGATTTTATGTTTTTAACGGAGACCTGGCTCCACCGTTCTCCGAACTGCTCCCTCCTGACTGTTCATTTTTTAATTCCACCCGGTCCTCCGGTAGAGGTGGAGGTTTAGCCTCTGTGTTCAAATCCTGCTTCCAGTGCCGCCTGTCCCAGCCTGTAGCAAGCTACTCTAGCTTTGAGCTGCAAACATTTGAACTGCACCTGTCGTCTCCTGTGCTCTGTGCCGTTATCTATCGTCCACCTAAATTCAACAAGGAGTTTATCACGGACTTTGCTGACTTTCTCGCTGGGATCATGGTGAAATATGACCACGTTTTAATCTGCTGTGATTTTAATGTTCATGTCTGCTGTCCGTCGCTACCCCTATCCCGGGACTTTCTGAATCTCATTGATTCATTTAATTTGATACAATCAGTCACTGGCCCAACACATGAAAAAGGTCATACGTTAGATCTTGTGTTATCGTTATCTGTCTCTATAACAGATATCTGTGCTGCAGGTCTTTCTGACCACTCACCTGTTGTGTTTACCTTAATAGCCCCGTGCCCACGTAAAAATGACCATGCCCCTGCGCGCCACTCGCGCACGTTAAACCCCTTGACTGCTGTGCTTTTTTCTGATGCTTTTAATGGTTCCCCACTTCACGCTTTGGGCGCAAACTGTGTTTTTAATATAGATTATTTAATTTCAATGTTTGACTCGACTTGTAAAAACATTTTAGACTCTGTTGCACCTCTCAGGTCCAAACGCAGCAAAACACTCCAAACACCATGGCTAAATGACTCCATGCGCGCTCTCAGACGTACATGTAGGCGTGCGGAGAGAAAGTGGAATAAGGATAAGCTCCACGTCTCCCTCGAAATCCTACGTGACTGCCTATCTGCATATCAAAATGCTGTCAAAACTGCTAAATGCGAATAAATCTCCAATTTGGTCTCTACTAATTGCCACAAGCCCCAGACTCTTTTCAAAATTCTTAACTCCCTCATTAACTCCCGTGATGTCTCCCCAGTTGTGCCATCATCTGCTCTCTGTGAAAGTTTTCAAAACTTTTTTATTGATAAAATCTCCGCTCTCAGACCAGTTCTCACTACAGCCTTCCCAGCCCCCCCCCCTCCTCCCCTACACTCCCTGCCTGCTGTTTTTGAGCAGTTCGAGCCCGTCTTTCCATCCTCTCTCTCTGACATAATTAACCACTTACGGCCCACAAACTGCCCTTCAGATAGCCTTCCCTCTCGCCTTCTAAAAGAAGTGCTCGATTCAGTCTTGCCCACTATTCTATTGCTGGTAAATTCCTCTCTCAGCTCTGGCTGTGTCCCAACCGCCTTTAAACATGCTGTGGTTCAACCTCTGATAAAAAAGAAAAACCTTGATCCCTCTATTTTATCAAACTTCAGGCCTATTTCCCAATTACCCTTCCTGTCAAAAGTCCTGGAGCGAGCAGTTTACCTCCAGATAAAACAGTTTTTAGATGTTTATCAAATCCACGAAAAGTTCAGTCTGGCTTTAAACCGCGCCATAGCACCGAAACAGCCCTCCTGAGAGTTCAAAATGATCTCATTTTAGCTGCCGATTCTGGAAATCCCGCCATTCTCGTGCTTTTAGATCTCACAGCCGCCTTCGACACTATAGACCACACTATCCTACTGTCGCGCCTGGAAAAACATGTTGGCATCACAGGCATCGCCCTAAGCTGGTTTAAGTCCTACCTGACTGACCGGAGCTTCTCAGTCCAGCTTGGAGAATTCTTCTCTTCAGCGGCCCCACTTACTTGTGGGGTGCCCCAGGGGTCGATACTGGGCCCCATCCTCTTTTTATTATATATGTTGCCCTTAGGCTCAATCATTGCAAAGCATAACATGTCCTTCCATTGCTTTGCCGACGATATGCAGATCTATTTACCCCTACAAGCAAAAGGCAAGGTCACATTACAACCACTGTTAGATTGCCTGGCTGATATTAAATTATGGATGAGTGAAAACTCTCAACTTAAACGAGCACAAAACAGAGATAATTTTATTTAGTAATGATTCACCTGACCCTACAGCCATTGCCCTAGGCCCCCTGGGCTCAAATATCCGCTCCTCTGTCAGAAACCTCGGAGTAATCTTCGACAGAAATTTTAAATTCGATAAGCAGGTTAGTTCGGTGGTCAAAACTAGCTTTTTTCACCTCAGACTCCTAGCCAAGACCAAACCATACCTCTCCCAGAAGGATCTGGAGAGGGTGATCCATGCCTTTATCTCGACCCGGCTGGATGACTGCAATCCGTTGTATGTCGGCATTGACCAGTTGCTGCTCCGTCGCCTGCAACTGGTACAAAATGCGGCCGCCCGCCTGCTTTCCGGTACCAGGAAACATGAGCACATTATACCAGGTCTGGCTTCTCTCCACTGGCTCCCCGTCCGTTTCCGTATTGATTTTAAACTTTTACTGACTGTTTTTAAAGCACTACACGGGCTGGCTCCACTGTACCTAGCTGAGCTCCTACATCACCCCACCCCATCCAGAGCTCTAAGGTGCCTAGGACCAGGCTTAAAACCTGGGGATATAAAGCCTTTGCTGCTGCTGCCCCCCGACTCTGGAACAGCCTCCCCCACATAAGATCTGCCCAGAGCCTAGAGGTTTTTAAATCCTTGCTCAAAACACATCATTGACCAGAGCTAGCCCAGCATCTATACATGACGTCCGCTGTCACTCTGCACTTTTTATCTAATTTTCTTGTCTCTTTTATTGCACTTTGCCCTTGCTTTCTTATATGTACTGTACTCTACCTTTTTGTTATTCTATTGTATTTTTATTGCATTGTATGTGTTTTTACCATGTTGTGAAGCACTTTGGTTTGGCTGTTAGTCATTTGTAAATGTGCTATATAAATAAAACTGACTTGACTTGACTTGACAGTGAACACAAAGTAGATTTAATCAGTCAGCTTGTACAGACAGAAGCTTGACCCGACTGACTTTTATTGGTTTGTGGCCACGTCTATTCTCTGGCCAATATGGTAGTTTGTTTAGCTAATGGGGCTATTCTGTGGTTATTGTATCCAGTGTACTGTGGTTGTAGAAATTAGGCCATAGATCAGCACACTAATGCCAATAACTACAATATAACACAACCTCCAGAATGCTATTGCATTTATACAATATCTTTGTAATTGTTAAAACATTTTTATAAAGAGAGACATGTTGGGTTTAATAATTGTATTTTTGTCCTCCGGCAAAGGTAAATAGTTCTGCATTGCAAAGCAATGCACATCCTTGCCACAGTAGTGTAGAAGAGTGTGTTTGCTGAAGACAGTGCTTGAGTCTTACACCTGTAGCCAGTTGGCTTCAATGCAACAGGTAATTACAATGTAGCAACATTCATTTAATAAAGTTGTGAGGCACAAGTTCCTATATTGCACTTAAAAACACTCATGGAATGACTCTCGTCCAAACACAGTGTGTAGTCAGGAGTAAATGTTGCACTTGTATTCCACCTTCAGGAGTACATCTACAATCAACGGCATGGCCTACGTACCCTTTATGAACATGGACCTGAAGGAGAGATTTGCATTTCCTGTCCCCTTCTCGTAAGTCACCTCCACACCGTTTGTCATTTCATAGCAGTTTTCCATTCACAGGGTTCCCATCATCAAGTGTTTAGTGTCAAGCTTAACTTCTCGTACAGTAGATGTAGTTCACTTTTGGGGGAATACTAACCCAAAGAAATGAGCATGTGAACACAATATATGTTACATAATATACACTCTTAACAAATATTGGTCATAGAAATTCTATCATGGAATAGTTGTGATTGTGAGGAGAAGTCAGAATTTGATGCCAAATCTAATCCGTGCAAACTAAGGTAATACTTAGCTGTTGGCTACATTTTAATCTGTAACTCTTCAGATACAGCAGTTGTGAGACTTTTGTGAACGTAAAACCTAGTTTTATCACATATTATCGCTTCTATAGTTTTATCACATAATCCATTCTATAGTTTTTCATCACATAATCACTTCTAACTTGTTTCATCACATAATCACTAACTTGAGTTTCTTCCAGAGACACTTGTGTGGACCTTTATTTCTTATTGGGTTCACTTTGAGAATATCCTCATGATGGCACTGTCCCTCTTCTCACTCTAATCACTTCTAACTTGTTTCATCACATAATCACTTCTAACTAGTTTCATCACATAATCACTTCTAACTAGTTTCATCACATAATCACTTCTAACTAGTTTCATCACATAATCACTTCTAACTAGTTTCATCACATAATCACTTCTAACTACGGTAGTCTAATCACATAATCACTTCTAACTAGTTTCATCACAATCACTTATAACTAGTCTAATCACATAATCACTTCTAACTAGTTTCATCACATAATCACTTCTAACTAGTCTCATCACATAATCACTTTTAAATAGTTTCATCACATAATCACTTCTAACTTGTTTCATCATACAATCACTTTTAACTAGTTTCATCACATAATCACTTCTAGCTATTTTCTTCACATAATCACTTCTAACTAGTTTCATCACATAATCACGTCTAACTTGTTTCATCACATAATTACTCATTTGAGTTTCTTCCAGAGACTCTTGTGTGGACCTTGATTTCTTATTGGGTTCACTATGAGAACATTCTCATGACGCTGACTGCCCCTCTTGAGAACATTCTCATGGCGCTGACTGCCCCTCTTCACGTTGAGAACATTCTCATGATGCTGACTGCCCCTCTTCACGTTGAGAACATTCTCATGCCGCTGACTGCCCCTCTTCACGTTGAGAACATTCTCATGCCGCTGACTGCCCCTCTTCACTATGAGAACATTCTCATGACACTGACTGCCCCTCTTCACGTTGAGAACATTCTCATGATGCTGACTGCCCCTCTTCACGTTGAGAACATTCTCATGATGCTGACTGCCCCTCTTCACGTTGAGAACATTCTCATGACGCTGACTGCCCCTCTTCACGTTGAGAACATTCTCATGACGCTGACTGCCCCTCTTCACTATGAGAACATTCTCATGACGCTGACTGCCCCTCTTCACTATGAGAACATTCTCATGACACTGACTGCCCCTCTTGAGAACATTCTCATGACGCTGACTGCCCCTCTTCACGTTGAGAACATTCTCATGATGCTGACTGCCCCTCTTCACGTTGAGAACATTCTCATGACGCTGACTGCCCCTCTTCACTATGAGAACATTCTCATGACGCTGACTGCCCCTCTTCACTATGAGAACATTCTCATGACGCTGACTGCCCCTCTTCACTATGAGAACATTCTCATGATGCTGACTGCCCCTCTTCACTATGAGAACATTCTCATGACGCTGACTGCCCCTCTTGAGAACATTCTCATGACGCTGACTGCCCCTCTTCACTATGAGAACATTCTCATGACGCTGACTGCCCCTCTTCACGTTGAGAACATTCTCATGACGCTGACTGCCCCTCTTCACTATGAGAACATTCTCATGATGCTGACTGCCCCTCTTCACTGTGAGAACATTCTCATGACGCTGACTGCCCCTCTTGAGAACATTCTCATGACGCTGACTGCCCCTCTTCACGTTGAAAACATTCTCATGACACTGACTGCCCCTCTTCACTATGAGAACATTCTCATGACGCTGACTGCCCCTCTTCACTATGAGAACATTCTCATGATGCTGACTGCCCCTCTTCACTGTGAGAACATTCTCATGACGCTGACTGCCCCTCTTGAGAACATTCTCATGACGCTGACTGCCCCTCTTCACGTTGAGAACATTCTCATGACGCTGAGTGCCCCTCTTCACTATGAGAACATTCTCATGACGCTGACTGCCCCTCTTCACGTTGAGAACATTCTCATGACGCTGACTGCCCCTCTTCACGTTGAGAACATTCTCATGACACTGACTGCCCCTCTTCACTATGAGAACATTCTCATGACGCTGAGTGCCCCTCTTCACTATGAGAACATTCTCATGACGCTGACTGCCCCTCTTCACGTTGAGAACATTCTAATGGCGCTGACTGCCCCTCTTCACTATGAGAACATTCTCATGATGCTGACTGCCCCTCTTCACTGTGAGAACATTCTCATGACGCTGACTGCCCCTCTTGAGAACATTCTCATGACGCTGACTGCCCCTCTTCACGTTGAGAACATTCTCATGACGCTGAGTGCCCCTCTTCACTATGAGAACATTCTCATGACGCTGACTGCCCCTCTTCACTGAGAACATTCTCATGACGCTGACTGCCCCTCTTCACTTTGAGAAAATTTTCATGACAACGCTGTCCCTCTTCACTTGTTCCTGCAGGGTTTCCTATTGGATGGGTTGTTGGCTAAGCAGTTGACTTGTAATGGCATTGATTGCAAATCATATTAAGTCTCTCTACCTAACCCACTCAACCCGCTACTCTCTGTGTGGCTGTTCCTCTAAACCAGGGACAAAATGGGAAAACTGGCGCTGTCTCCCAAGCAGAAAGCCATCTTCTCCCGCTGGGTTCGACCAGATGAGATGTCCACCAATCCCATCATGATCATGTCTGTATCCAGCCTCAGCATCAAACAGGTCTGATCAGCACCCAGACCAATCTACAACATAGAACATTTATTACTCTGTCTGTCTGTCTGTCTGTCTGTCTGTCTGTCTGTCTGTCTGTCTGTCTGTCTGTCTGTCTGTCTGTCTGTCTGTCTGTCTGTCTGTCTCATTAGTCTGTCTGTCTGTCTGTCTGTCTCATTAGTCTGTCTGTCTGTCTGTCTCATTAGTCTGTCTGTCTGTCTGTCTGTCTCATTAGTCTGTCTGTCTGTCTGTCTCATTAGTCTGTCTGTCTGTCATTAGTCTGTCTGTCTCTCTGTCTCATTAGTCTGTCTGTCTGTCTGTCTGTCTGTCTGTCTAATTAGTCTGTCTGTCTGTCTGTCTGTCTGTCTGTCTGTCTGTCTGTCTGTCTGTCTGTCTGTCTGTCTGTCTGTCTGTCTGTCTGTCTGTCTGGCCTATTAAGACAGACAATCTATGGTTTCTGTGATTGTGTGTGTGTTATGGGACACTAGATGTGCCAATACTAGATGTGCAGAACATTAACTGATCCATTGAATTCACCCAGTAGATGGCGCCACTTCATTATAGACTTTATATAGATTTTTTTATCACTATGGGACTAATACACAGTGGAAAAACATTTTACATGACTTGCAATATACATGATGTGTTATTCTCCTAGTGTCCAGACTGACACATGACTTGTAATATGATGTGTTATTCTCCTAGTGTCCAGACTGACACATGACTTGTAATATGATGTGATATTCTCCTAGTGTCCAGACTGACACATGACTTGTAATATGATGTGATATTCTCCTAGTGTCCAGACAGACACATGACTTGTAATATGATGTGATATTCTCCTAGTGTCCAAACTGACACATGACTTGTAATAATGTGATATTCTCCTAGTGTCCAGACTGACACATGACTTGTAATATGATGTGATATTCTCCTAGTGTCCAGTAGGGGTGGGAATCACCAGAGACCTCACGATACGATACTATCGCGATACTTGAGCCGCGGTACGATAGTATCGCGATACTCTATATATCGCGAATATTGCGATAAATATATATATATTTTCTTATCAAATTATTATTATATATTTTTTTAACTGCAAAGTATAACTGTCGACATGTTTTATCTAATAAAATAAAGTTCAGTCTGTTCATCTCACTTCAATAATTTGTATTGCAGAACATGGTATTTTCTCAAGCAGACAGATGTAAACACTAATCTGTGTTGCATGTACCTGACAAACTGAACTGTTTGTATTACAGTCATATTCCAACTTAACTGAATGCACATGTGTGTGTGTGGACTACTGTACTATTACAGGTATTGAAATGAACAATGCAACTTCCTTATACAAATTTTCTATTTTTTTTTAGATTATTTTTTATGAATAATTAAATATCGATACAGTATCGCCACGCAAAGTATCGCGATACTACTACGTATCGATTTTTTCCCCCCACCCCTAGTGTCCAGACTGACACATGACTTGTAATATGATGTGATATTCTCCTTGTGTCCAGACTGACACATGACTTGTAATATGATGTGATATTCTCCTTGTGTCCAGACTGACACATGACTTGTAATATGATGTGATGTTCTCCTAGTGTCCAGACTGACACATGACTTGTAATATGATGTGATATTCTCCTAGTGTCCAGACTGACACATGGCTTGTAATATGATGTGATATTCTCCTAGTGTCCAGACTGACACATGACTTGTAATATGATGTGATATTCTCCTTGTATTCAGACGGTGGTGTCGGACTGTTCGTTTGTGGCATCGCTGGCCATCAGTGCAGCCTATGAGAGGCGCTACAACAAGAAACTCATCACCAGGTATATAGCCACAGTATTATGCCATATATATATATACACCAAGAATTATTATCATAAACACTTTATTTACTACAATGAATGTACAGGATTTTTACTTGGTGACAGCAGACCCTTTTCACATCAGACATTTTGACACGTCATAGACGGGTAAACACAGCAATGACGGGGGGGGGGGGGGGCTGAGCAGCATATTCTTTTTTTTTGGTAACTTTTATTTATAGCATTTTCAGCTTTTTCTGGCCCCGCAGAACCGATAGAGGGAGAGAGGGAGGGAAGACATGCTGCAAATGGTCGCCGGGACTGGGAAACGAACCACTACAGCACCTACATCAGATCAGAAAACACCTATCTATCAGTCTCAGGATTAATAGTGTAACCATAAATATCATTATCTAGTGTCGATACCTAAAAAACCATCATCATTATCACCAACAACATCTCAACAACAACAACAACAGCAACAACATCATCACTATTACCACATTATGCGCCAAGAACGAGTTAACTCGTTTTTGGGATTGTTATTTCTTTTATTCGCTATATCTATTCATAATCCATGGCTGCAGACCCCTGGTGAATGTGTCTGAGCTGGCAGACGGTCAACACCGCCCTCTACTGCCTTGCGGAGCTATTGCACTCCATTGGAAATGGTCTGGTGTGTTATCTGAGTCGTGGGGGGCGGGGTTTAAAAACTCAGGCGAGGCAGGCCTTTACAACGATGGCATGGAACACTAACCCCCGTCAGGCCCGTTTATGTGTAACGCTCGGTAATGTCGGGGAGAGGATCGCTGTGGATAACTGGAATGGCGATCAGATAATTGGATAAATCTTTTTTGCATTACATCAGAGACCAGGTAAGAACACTATATATAAAATCTTTTTTTTTAACAATGTTTTTTTTATTTGAAGATTCAGTTTTCACAGGCGGTCCCACATGGGCCAAAATAAAATAAAAAATAAAATAAGGCCCTCCCTCCCTCCATCCCTTCCCACCACCCCTATACCAGACAGAATCATTCTAAGATACCTTAACACTTTGAATGCAGACGACGTGTATTCTCGTCTTATCAGACCCCCGTTGAATGCCGACGACGTGTATTGTCGTTTGATTTTTTTATTAGCAATCTGAATTCATATTTCATCAACCGAGTCTCCCATTGGTACAGCAGACTCTCTAGGAGCTCAGATGGGAAAAAACCGCCCCCTATCGTCTATCCCTGTGTAACTGCAGGTCAGTCGATTATACTGGGAGATCCCTGTGGGGGTGGCCAACTGGCTCCATTGTGCTGGCGAGCCATCTGATGATGAGGGATCTGATCGCGAGTTGGAAAGCAGCCTGGAATATATATTTACAGCAGCCAATAATCAATCAATAAACGCGATCGATATTTGGAATGGCGATCAGGAATTGGAATAATCTTTTTGGAGAACATCTGATCTAAGGTAAGGAGTCTATGTTACCAGTTTTAGGATAATCAGACCTGTATTCACTGAGATATCAGCATGTGCCATGTGTGTGTATGTGTGTGTGTGATCTTGAAGAAATGGATAATAGATTTTTCAGCCCGCCTCTATAGCGTGCATAAGTACACATAATACTATCGATAATCCAGCGTTTATTTGAAAACGATTCATAAATAGGCCGACAAATGACAACGTGTCTAGTGTATTCGAGAATATTCCAATAAATGCCGTTTATGGGGGAATCCTTCAATTTTCCGAAGATTTTCGAGAGAACGATAGCTTTTCGAAATGCTATAAAAAGGATATGAACAGGCGGCTACGTGGTGCAGTGGGCAAGGCGCTCACCTCAAATGCTGGAGACGCTGGGTTCGATCCCAGCACTCCACATTGCTTTCAGTTTAGCTGGTCGTCCGTACTAATACACATTGGCAGTATTAGGGGGTGGGAAATGATACAACCGCTCCACTTGCCCGACAAAGAAAAGTTCGACCGGAGACTTTTGATCGACGCACAGGCCAAGATATAATGTTTCAAAGGGTGCTCGATACTGCCACCTGGGTGGATGCGGCCGGTATTGCACTTTGGCATTCTCAGGATGATTCCCCATGTTAACCCCGAGTCCGTGTGCCTGTAATGAATGGAAATATCGAATAAAATAAATAATGATGACAACCCGACTATACTCGAGTTTTCGGGGGTCCTGGCGATCAACGCATGGCGAGATAACCCGACTATCATCGGGTCTGGCGCTGATTGAGTTAAAAAACATAAAATACAAAAAACGCCATCTAAAAGGTCCGATACACAGCGGAACCCCTTTTTTTTTTTTGTACTTTTTTTTTTAGCGTTTATCGCTTTTCTGGTCAAGCAGAAACAGGTTGAAATGGGATGTAGAGCAGGGGAAGACATTCTGAGAAATGACGGCGGGTCCGGGAATCGAACTCGTGTCCCCCAGATCCGTGACGAGCACGGTTTTCCCCGACGCAGAAATAGCGCCGAGATATGCGGTGAGCTACGGGAGCTCCCCCAGCGGAACCCTTTTAAAGGTCACCTGTAATAAAAAAAATTCAGACAGGACTTGGATCTATTTGCATTTCTTATTATTCTCAACTCTCTGGGCAAATTGCTCCACAGAACAGTTACTGAATAATAGGAACGACACCTTTCCCCATGCAACTTCTGAGAGCTCCCTCTAGTGGAGTATAGATGTATATCCCTAACACACTTACATTTACATTTAGTCATTTAGCTGACGCTTTTATCCAAAGCGACTTACAAGTTCTGTACGACAAGTCATCAGGAAGGGCACGACTCTTATAAGCTGAGTAACAATGTTCATCAAAGTGTTGAGTGCTACAATGTAGGTTAGTTTATTAGGACAAGTGCATGACAGTAAGGTTAGTTAGGGTTAGATTTTTTATTTATATATATTTTTTTTAAATTTCAGATAGTGGTTGAAGAAGTGCGTCTTTAGTCGACGGCAAAAGATTGAACGGGTTTCGGCTGTCCTAACTGGGGTGGGTAGTTCATTCCACCATTGTGGGGCAAGGACTGAGAAAAGGCGGCTTCTCGTTGATGACCCTCCCGGAGCTCGGATAGGAGTGGGTCTGAGACGGCCAGAAGATGCAGAGCGTAGGGGTCTTGAGGGTGTGTAGTTAGAGACCATTGACTGGAGGTAGGCGGGAGCGGTTCCTTTTGCCTGCACTGGCTCCCCATTGCTGCACGAATCTGCTTCAAGGCCCTCGACCTGGCATATCGTGCAGCAATGGGGAGCCAGTGCAGGTCCCTAAGAAGTGGGTTGACATGGGCTGACTTCGGTAGGTTTGAGATCAGGCGGACCGCTGCGTTCTGAATGAGTTGAAGAGGCTTGGTGGCAGTGGCCGGAAGGCCAGCAAGCAGTGCGTTGCAGTAGTCGAGGCGGGAGATAACTGTTGATTGGACGAGGAGTTGGGTGGATGTCAGGAAGGGGCGGATCCTTCTGACGTTGCTCAGGAGGAATCTGCAGGTTCTGGTTATCGCTGCGATGTGAGCGGAGAAGTTCAACTGGTCGTTGAGGACAACACCATGGTTCTTGGCGGTCGGGGACGCGGTCACATCTGCATTCTCTACTGTGATGGAAAGGTCGGTCAGGGGGGAGGATTTGGCCGGCAGGTGGAGCAATTCTGTTTAGCTTAGGTTCAGTTTGAGGTGGTTGGTCGTCATCCAGGCGGAGATGCCGGACAGACAGGCCACTTAGTCCCTGAGATAATTTGGTACTGCACCATAAACAATCCTATGAACCAGGCACAACTTCATCTGCTTCGTCTTCTACCTTGAGCATCTCAGACTCTCGTAGTGAGAGGGTTCATCTCAGACAGACTCTCGTAGTGAGAGGGTTAATCTCAGACAGACTCTCGTAGTGAGAGGGTTAATCTCAGACTCTCGTAGTGAGAGGATTTAAGGACCTATTGGGGACCTTAATAAAAGCTTGATTAGCAGACCCAATCTTAAAGTCATTAGTTACACCTGTGTTTACCCTGCTATGACACGTCAAAATGTCTGCTGTGGAAAGACAAATCATCAGCTTACAAATTCTCCACAGTAAGACAAACACACATGGTACAAAAACAACAAGACCTCATACACAAAACACACAGACATACTATACATATTACTATCTGTGTGTTCTGTACCGTGTGTACATCTGTGTTAGCAGCTGCCAGCATGGCATACAATACATAGAATCAACATCAAGTGAAATAATTCTTATCACTGCAAATGTATTGTGTGTGTGTGTGTGTGTGTGTGTGTGTGTGCGTGTGTGTGTGTGTGTGGATCATAGCATCATTTACCCTCAGAACAGGAGAGGGGAGCCAGAGTATAACCCTTGTGGGAAGTACATGGTCAAGCTTCATATCAATGGCGTTCCCAGGAAGGTAAACTGTAAAACACAAACCTAAGACGGCCACTAACTAATTGTCTTAGTTAACAATCTCCGTAAATATTTTTTTGTAGACATTTTAAGGCACTAACAGTGGATTTTGACATATATATTTTGTCAAAGGAGGATTTTGACATCATTATTTCATTGTAAATTCAATCTCCATACCTTGACAGGATTACTGCAGAATCATGTTGAGACTGATGGGAATGAATTTGATGAGACCGCGATGAGTCCATTGATATCAAATATTCTATTTATTATTATAATTATTTTTAAAGGGTGTTCACCCTCTCCTCTCATCATCAAAACAAATAGCATGCCGGGGGGCTGGAACAAATAGCAAAACAGGAAGCAACAGGGTTTATGGGAAATGTGGTATTATCCTGAAAATTAGACTACCAATTGTTTCAGAAATGGTCTAATTTGTTTACTGAATTTATACCAACGTATCACATCCAACTACCAAAGCTAACTAGCATGTCCCATATGCTCTGTAAATAACTATGTACAGATACCGGGATGTCACTCCATGTTACCTGTTACCTGTTTACTGCACAATGTTGTTTTTTCATTTTTTGATTCTATTATGTTGTACCACTGTATTGCACATCGTTGCGGGCAAGACCACCCGCATTTCATTGTATACCTGTATGCCGTGACAATTAAAACTCTTGACTTGACTTGACTTGACTTGACTTGACAATGATATATTTTGGTGAAAATTCTCCTTGTAGTAGCTTTAATTAAATATTCAATTTAAATTACATTTAAATTAAATAGTCCTTGTGTAGACGAATGAGGAAATGCTAAATGACCACGTGTACATACATACATACATACCCATGTTATTCAAAGACCAATACATATTTATGAAAACTATTGCGGAAAAACATGGAAAACCAATCGCTGCCTAAATGGACTCAGTCCATCTCTCTCTCTCTCTCTCTCTCTCTCTCTCTCTCTCTCTCTCTCTCTCTCTCTCTCTCTCTCTCTCTCTCTCTCTCTCTCTCTCTCTCTCTCTCTCGCACACGCACACACACACACAGTGGTGTATAAAGTACTTGAAAACTCCATGAACCAGAGTAGCTAGTCATCTACCAAAACATTCACCAATAAGCCTGAACAATTTGGACAAAATATAATATTGTAATTAGTTTAGCAGACATTGAGATTCAGATATAACTTCCAATATATCTATTTTTTTTAACGATGCAGTCTGAAGTTTAGAATCTGCATGTCCTCTTCATGTAGTTTGAAACCACCCCTCTTGGTGACCCCGTGGTAACAGGTGATCATAGACGACTACCTGCCGGTGGACCGTAACGGGGAGCTGCTCTGCTCCTACTCCAGCAACAGGAACGAGCTGTGGGTCTCCCTCATCGAGAAGGCCTACATGAAGGTCATGGGAGGCTACGACTTCCCCGGCTCCAACTCGGTAGGTTGTGTGGACCGGTGGTTCTCAACCTTCTTCAAGGACCTTCTTCATGTCACAGACCTCCACATTGATGGATGTTAGGTTACAGACACCACCCCACATTGATGGATGTTAGGTTACAGACACCACCCCACATTGATGGATGTTAGGTTACAGACACCACCCCACATTGATGGATGTTAGGTTACAGACACCCCACATTGATGGATGTTAGGTTACAGACACCACCCCACATTGATGGATGTTAGGTTACAGACACCCCACATTGATGGATGTTAAGTTACAGACACCACCCCACATTGATGGATGTTAGGTTACAGACACCACCCCACATTGATGGATGTTAGGTTACAGACACCACACATTGATGGATGTTAGGTTACAGACACCCCACATTGATGGATGTTAGGTTACAGACACCACACATTGATGGATGTTAGGTTACAGACACCACCCCACATTGATAGATGTTAAGTTACAGACACAAACTTTGTTAACCTTGTCTGCAATAAAAATATATATAACAGATGGTAAAATGTTTTATCTAATAACTAAGATTAAAGTTTTCAGTCTGTTCACCTCACTCCAATAATTTTATTGCAGCAAAATGGGATTGCCGAGCAAGACATTTATTAAAATGAATGAATTAATCAAATAAAATAGGGCTGTCAGTTTATCGCATTAATTCGATTAATTAATTATCGCGTTATGAAAATTAACTAAATTTTTATTTTTATACTTTTTTTTTGTATCTCATTCATTCCATAATAACGTAGAATACACATTTACAGACTTTTTTTTACATGGTCCATTTGCATGTTCTTGGTATCTGATTCTAGGGACATCTATGGATGTCAGGGAATGTATTCCCAGTGTCAGAAATACTGTGTCTGTTACTAGTCAATTGTAATGAACCAAATGAGAATATCAATACATTTTTTTTTATCTTTGACTGTAAATAACACTATGCTCAAATTGACCAAACCTGAAAAATCTAAGCAAATTAATAGATGGAAGATGATTAAACAGAAGGTTTTGTAGATACAGTACTGAATTCTGCCATCCGGATACATACAATTAGAAATATGATTATAGAATATCAGGCATAAAATGGTTATGCGATTAAAATGCGATTAATTAGATTAATTAATTACAAATCCTGTAATTAATTAGATAAATTTTTTTAATCGCCTGACGGCACTAAAATAAAATAAAAATAATAATACAGAAAAATCTATAATTGGTATCAATATAATATTGGCATGCAAAATATCACAATATATGGCTGTATTGATTCCCTACTGTCTATGCCAGGGGTGGCCAACCCGCGGCTCGCGAGCCGCATGCGGCTCTTTGCCCGTCAATGTGCGGCTCTTCCATCCATAAAAGAAAATTAAAAAAATGTAATTTTTTTTTTCTTTTTTTTTATGTCACTCATTCCATAAGGACGTAGAATAAACATTTACAATTTTTTTTAAATGGTCCATTTGCATGTTCTTGGTATCTGAATCTAGGGACATATATGGATCAGTGTCAGAAATAGTGTGTCTGTTACAAGGCTTGAGTAAATTGTAATGAACCAAAGGAGAATATCAATTCTATTTAAACAATTTTTTATCTTTGACTGTAAATAACACCATGCTAAAATTGACCAGACCTGAAAAATCTAAGCAAATGAATAAAGGGAAGATGATTAAACAGAAGGTTTTGTAGATACAGTACTGAATTCTGCCATCTTTTTTATAATGTAAATTTCTCCACCATTTTTCATCATATTGCAACACCGTTTTTTGCAAGACGTTCACAGAAAGGTAGAGAAACTAACTGCGTTCTGTTTTATGGCAATAACGTTCAGGTTTGTGGGAGATAATCCCAAAAAATAAGAGAAATTAAAAAGTAAATCCAGAAGTCAGATGATTGACAGGGGCTGGTGTGAGCTGGGTAGGGTAGTTTTTCGAAATTTGAAAGCCCTGAGTCTCTTCCTTCAAAAGACTACACTCACTTTTGGCTGTGCCACTTCCTCCTGTCAATATGCGCCGGTTTCAGATTCAATGCCCTGAGATTTCTATAATCTTATATTTCACTAATAACAGTTAAAATAATTGGTAAACAAACGTAATGCTGAAAATATACACTTTTACTGTATATCTCGGGCTTAAGAGGTTAACCCTGTGAGGCCCAAATCAAAAAGAAATTAGCAACTTCAGAGGCCAGAGGGTGGGACATATAAACACATTTACTATCAAATAGCATTGTGAGGCTGAACAACAGGACCAATTGACTATACATGTGCTTAAAGGGGAACTATCTTATAAATGGCTTTTTTCAGTGTTTACCATTGTTTCTTAGCTATGTGGACTTATATTAATAGGATATATGTCTCTAATTCTCATATTGGCGAATTCTTCCAATTCTCCTCTCACAATATTCACCCTCACTGAACTGAGTCATCTGAAAATGTGCATATCTGTGATGTCAGAGATTTCTCAGCTGCATAATAATGTGGCAGTTGATGGGGCAGTTGGCACCAGGCCACACAGTGGTTGGAGCCCAGCCTCAAAACGGCTTAAGATCTTGAGGTAGAAAAATGCGGTTTTTAGTACTTGATTAGAAATACAAAACAATGAATTTTTTTTTGAAAAAAAACCTAGGTGTTCCATAGACTCACAGGAATTGTGTAAAAGTGCCCAAATAGTGAAAGAAATAGTAAAATAGTTCCCCTTTTAACATTTTTAAAATAAACGTTCTTTTTTTAAATGGCTAAAAGTGATTTTGTAATTTTGCAACCGTGGGTCTCACAGGGTACTTTTAACCCTGTGAGGCCCAAATAAAAAAGACATTAGCAACTTCAGAGGCCAGAGGGTGAGACCTATAAACACATGAAGGGTGCCGTGACTGAAAAAAAAGGTTGAGAAACGCTGGTATATGGTGTGGCTCTTTGTGGTACCACAGTAATTTTTGTGGCTCTTAGTCTCTGACTGGTTGGCCACCCCTGGTCTATGCGGTACTTAGATAACAGAGGAGAAAGTTAAATCAGAAAGTTTTCCTTTCCCCCATTTTCCTGGGGAGCCCCCGGAACTCCGCCAAGGACCCATGTTGAGAACCACTGATCTGAACCTTAAATGTTGTCCCATAAGAGCAGCAACAGTTCTGTCTTCCCCACTGTTTTACCTTGACTTTCTTCCCAGAACATCGACCTGCACGCGCTCACCGGCTGGATCCCCGAGCGCATCGCTATGCACTCTGACAACCAGTCCTTCAGCAAGGATGACACCTTCCGCATGCTCTACCAGAGGTGAGACACACACACATCAGAGATGGTCTATATAACGCAGAGATAGTGGACTCTCCTCCTACTTCCTCACACGGCAGGTGGGAAATCCCCAGAGCAGGCTAGAGTCTGTATGTATACATATCTCTTTAATGGGGAAAGGCTGAGAGACTTGCTGTACTAGTTTTTGCAAACAACTTGAGGTCTGTATCAGATATGTTGCTATTAGGGGTGTAACGGTACACAAAAACCACGGTTCGGTATGTACTTCGGTTTTGAAGTCACGGTTCGGTACGTACTGTACCTCGGTTTTGAAGTCACGGTTCGGTACGTACCTCGGTTTTGAAGTCACGGTTCGGTACGTGCCTCGGTTTTGAAGTCACGGTTCGGTACGTACCTCGGTTTAGAAGTCACGGTTCGGTACGTGCCTCTGTTTTGAAGTCACGGTTCGGTACGTGCCTCGGTTTAGAAGTCACGGTTCGGTACGTACCTCGGTTTTGAAGTCACGGTTTGGTACGTACCTCGGTTTAGAAGTCACGGTTCGGTACGCACCTCGGTTTTGAAGTCACGGTTCGGTACGTACCACGGTCCTGATGAGGAAAACGAGACAAACTCGGCTCACTGCAACATATTCAACGTAGGCCTTGAAGAACCAGTACAATAGTGTTTATTCAGTCAGAAAAAAGCTTATGGGAGAATGTTAAAGGTCCCATGCATTATAAATGGCCTTTTCCAGTGTTTAGCATTGTTTTGTTGTTGTTGGGTTGTTTGAAAAAAAACTTACAGATGTCTTCCATAGACTCACAGGAATTGTGTAAAGTTGCCCAAATAGTGCAAGGAATAAGGATAAGGATAACTTTTATTGATCCCTCACGGGGAATAGCAATGCATGTCCCCTTTAACTTTCCATGTTCCACTCAGGGGTGATGCAGTAACTGTTAACATTCTTATTAGGGATGCACCGAACATTCGGCCACCGGAAATTATCGGCCGAAAGGGTTTTAGCACCGAAAATATATCACCAAATGTCAAAGAACAGGGATACGTAACGTTCGTAACCGAAAGTGTTGTTGTGATGACGTAATCAAAACGTGCAACGTGTAACGTGAAAGTTAATCTGATTTAACTTTCAGCAGTCAGTCTGGAATTAATGTATGCATTCAAAAGTGCTGAATAAATGTTTTATGGGCCCATAATAGTGATTATTAATATTATTTAAGTAAAGTTTTGCCATAATCATGTCTTTTGCCATAATCAGGTAGCTGAAAAAAAAAGAAAATAATACATTATATATATATTTATATTAATCACTTTCGGCATTCGGTTTTCGGCCAACTGTTTCCTATTTTCGGTATCTGTTTCGGCTAATAATTTCCCATTCGGTGCATCCCTAATTCTTATATATACGTGATTGGGAGCCAGCGCTTGACGGCCAACCACGTATATATATGTGATAAGCTTGTTGACAGCCCCTTCTCAATCTAGCACCAATCCTCCTCACACACTGAGAGAGAGAGGGTGTGTGTGTGTGTGTGTGTGTGTGTTCGCCACACTATGAGGCTATGCTAAATTACAGGTAATCTCTCAGTGTTGTGTGTGGGCTGAACGAACATCCGTCCCTTTGCGCAAGTTATATTTTGGGAAGGGGTAAACTTGGAGTTTTGAATTCAATTCTGCACACAAAAAAAAGTTATGCACATGCGTACCGTTGCATTCGTTCGGTACACAACGCGTACTGAACCGAAGGTCCAGTACTGAAACGGTTCAGTACGGATATGTGTACCGTTACACCCCTCGTTGCTATGGTAACCGTCTTTGGTGTGGGGCTGTGGCTTCATCCTCATCACATAAATGGAATCAGAATTGTTAGGGATTCTTTCCCACTAATGATTATGAATACAATATGTTTTTGCAAATTAACTCCTTGGAAAAGCGCAGATGAACTCCCACTCGTGCAGACGGGGAGTTATGTTGGATGACGCCTTTTGCAAGTCCACTATCTTTGTTTTATCCACCATCTTTGCACACATTTTAATACCTTATTTGAATCCACAGATTATTATCCTACATAGGATTTTATTTTTTTTAAAGATTTTTTTTTGACGTTTTATCGCTTTATTACTACTGGGCAGTCCAGTAGGGAGAGACGGAGGAGAAATGGGAGACAGAGTGGGGGGAAGACATTCGGGAAATAACGACGGATTCGGGAATCGAACCCGGGTCGCCCGTGTCGCGGCTGAGCGTGCTATGTGGTTCGCCACTGGGGCGCCCGATTCAGCTAGTAATTTAACACAGCTGGCAGTTAATAGTCTTTTACTAGTAATAGCAGCCTTCTCTAATAAAAAACCTCTCACACACACACACACACACACACTATCTCTCTCTTTTAATATCTCTCTCTCGCTGTCCTCCTAGATTTCACAAGGGTGACGTACTCATCACCACAGCGACAGGGGTGATGACGGAGGAGGAAGGGGAGAAGTGGGGCCTGGTTCCCACGCACGCCTACGCTGTCCTTGACATCCGGGAGCACAAGGTGAGTGCGTTAGCTAGCACTGGCATTACCCTGTCATCATCATGGGATCAGTGTCGGGTTAGCACGCTAGCTAGCACTGGCATTAGCCTGTCATCATCATGGGATCAGTGTCAGGTTAGCACGCTAGCTAGCACTGCCATTAGCCTGTCATCATCATGGGATCAGTGTCAGGTTCAGGGTTTCCGTTAGAATTTTTTTTTGCAGGTCTGAGTGTCCGGTAGATTTCAATCTACCGGACAAATGGGATAAATTCCGGTCAGAGTTTATTGAGCTTAAAAACAATTGATAGGCCTATATAAAGAATGACATCATCAAGGCATTTATAATATTTTAACTTAAAACTAGACTACTTTTGCGTATATACAGTCATTAATATATTCCAAATAAAATAAGTCCCTCGAGACTGCGTGCTGCTGCCGACTTGAGGTGTCGGTGGGCAGTCTGCCCGACCTTAATAAACAGCAGTCTGTTATAATCACATTTTTATGAGCTAACGAATTCCGTTATATTGGACATTTGTATTAATTATATCAAGCGAAGAACTGAGAAATTTGGCAGAGAGACGGCAACATTATCGTGGGTTTGCGCCGTGATGTATATCTCCACCTCCCAACGACTTGGTGCTGCTGCTCATAATGTCCGGTGAAAATAATTCCCTCTAAGCACAATTTGATTATTTGAATTGTATTAAAATAGGCTAAAATTAAATAGCCTATGCGATGAACGAAACAATCATTACATTTGTCGTTGCTTCACCAAGCAGCCGGTCAATGACATCCTGTGTCAGCGAGCTGGCAGCTGATATATTTACGTGAAGCATGGAGCAGGAGCAGACAGAGCAGAGCAGCGGTGTCAGCAGCGCCCCCACCCAACAGCTGAATTGCCAATGGCTGAATTGGAGTACTGCACCCTGCCAAGCCATGCTTCACGTAAATATATCAGCTGCCAGCTCGCTGACACAGGATGTCATTGACCGGCTGCTTGGTGAAGCAACGACAAATGTAATGATTGTTTCGTTCATCGCATAGGCTATTTAATTTTAGCCTATTTTAATACAATTCAAATAATCTAATTGTGTTTAGAGGGAATTATTTTCACCTGACATTATGACCGGAGAGATTAGATATGTCGGACTTCACCAGATTTTGCCGGTCAAATACCGGTAATTAGCGGCTAACGGAAACGCTGGTCAGGTTAGCACGCTAGCTAGCACTAGCATTAGCCTGTCATCATGGGATCAATGTCAGCTTAGCGCACTAGCTAGCACTAGCGTTTGCCTGTCATCATCATGGGATCAGTGTCAGGTTAGTGCACTAGGCTACTGTCTCATTTCTAGAGCATAAAAGGCACATGACACAAATGTAAAAACTGAACCAAAATTACCTTGCTTGAAAAAAAGTGTTTAAACAAGGTGCACTTACCTCTCACGGCCACACGGGTGCCACTCTTCCTTAGTGTAGCTTTAAATTGAAAGTCAAATGGACTTGTGGACTTGTAGACTTGTTCCCTGCTAGTCCCGACCTCGGCGTGTGTGTGTGGATGTGGGTCCTGCAGGGCAGGCGTTTCCTCCAGCTCAAGAACCCGTGGAGCCACCTGAGGTGGAAGGGCCGCTTCAGTGAACGTGACGAGAAGAGCTGGACGCCTGAGCTCCTCAAGTACCTCAACTTTGACCCTAAGACGGCACAGAAGTTTGACAACGGTATGAATCCCTTCTCACAAAAAAAAAGATTATAAATAGGTATAGACTCAAAACCGTTTAACAGTTAACAGTTTAATCAAATAAATGGAATTTCTTCCAAAAACTTATATTGACCATATACACACGGCAGCCGTTTTGCTCTTTAGATTAGATTTGATTCGATTCAAATGTATTGTCATTATACAGCACAAGTACAGTACAACAATAAGATGTTGGCATCTAACCAGAGTGCAAATGTAGCACTCTACAAGTGCAATATACAATGTACAAGTGATTAAACTGGAGTATACTGGAAGATGAGTCATGCACCCAAGGTGGGAACAGGGTGGAAAGGAACCAAACCTGAGCATAACATAAGAGCTCATTCAATCCAGGCCCTCACCTTGGCATGCATAGAAGTAATCAAGGGTTATCAAAGAGAAGCCGCCTATTCTCGGTCCTCACTCCACAATGGTGGGACCAACTTCCCACCACAGTTCAGCCGAATCCCCAACAATCTTTCGCCATCGACTAAAAACACACTTCTTCAATCAATATCTGAAATGATGGGAACAAATCTAAATATATCATGCACTCTTCCTACTATACTAATGTCTTTACTACTATGCACTCAACAGTGCAGCACCCAAGTTTCAGCACTGTTTGATGAACATTGTTACTCGGCTGTAAGAGTTGTACCCTTCCTGCTGACTTGTCGTACAGCACTTGTAAGTCGCTTTTGATAAAAGTGTCAGCTAAATGACAAACTGTAAATGCAAATGTGATCACAAACAAAAAATAAACAAGTGTCGTCCTGCCGTTGGGATGTTCAGCTTCTCTTGGCCAGTGGACTTAAATGTAAACCCAAGTTTAAACCTCCAGGTGTGTTTTGGATCACGTTCGAGGACCTGTGTCAGTACTATGATGTCATCTACCTGAGCTGGAGCCCCGCCCTCTTCAGGGAATCCTCTTGCATCCATAGGTCAGTCTAAAGTGTGTGTGTGTGTGTGTGCGTGTGTGTGTGTGTGTGTGTGTGTGTGTGTGTGTGTGTGTGTGTGTGTGTGTGTGTGTGTGTCGGGGTTAGGGTCAACAATTCATTTTCATGTTCATCTGGTTAAAATATAAACAAACTTTTTTTATATTGTGTGTTCACAATATGTGCAAGGATGTGACTGATCATGACTTGAACTTGTCTACAGAAATGACACATAATACTTACTGTATGTAACCCTTACCCTGTCTTTACTGGGGGATAAAGTGAACTGCAGCCATTCTAAAGCCTGTATCTCCCGCACCATGTGCCCTGTGCAGTAGCTGGGATGGGAAGCAGGGTCCGGTGAAAGACGCTTACAGCCTGGCTAACAACCCCCAGTACAGGCTGGAGGCCCAGTGTCCTGCAGGGGGCGCTGCTGTCTGGGTGCTGCTCACCAGACACATCACTGACAAGGTAGGACGGTCATACCAGCGCTTCTCTAATGTGTCAACAACGTGCTTCTCACAAAACGGCATTAACGCCATCCTTTCTTTTTTGCTGATAACTTTTAGAATGATCTAAAAGTCACATACATGTTTTAATATAGATATGGGAAAGTGACATAACAAGTCACATAGAATCCATAACATTTTTCTTCCACCATCTCAAGTTATTGGAAAATCTCAAAGCGCACCGCTCCCCTATGTAGCTGATGTTGCAACTGTCTGATACCCATAACATTTGCTCACTGAACCGTTTCTTTGGTTTGTCAGACACAACCCTGACAAGATACAGTCATAATATAAGCACACTAGATTTAACACAGGCACCTGTTGTGTGGCATCTTACTGGTTCAGTCTCGTTACTTATATCTTTGCTTCTTTACCCAGGATGACTTTGCACAAAATAGGGAATTCATCACCCTAGTAGTTTACAAGACGGATGGGAAGAAGGTTTACTATCCTGGTAAGTCTCTCTCTCTTTCTTTCTCTTGCTCTCCCCCCTCTCTCTCTCACTCACTCACTCACTCACTCACTCACTCACTCACTCACTCACTCACTCACTCACTCACTCACTCACTCACTCACTCACACACACACACACACACATACATACATACATACATACATACATACATACATACATAGCTGGGAAGCTGTTTCTGAAAGTTACATATAGAAAGAGGACAGCATCAACATACAAGACATGTAATAACAGCATGGCCGTCCCTGTAAGACATGTAATAACAGCTAGTACATGGCCGTCCCTGTAAGACATGTAATAACAGCTAGTACATGGCCGTCCCTGTAAGACATGTAATAACAGCATGGCCGTCCCTGTAAGACATGTAATAACAGCTAGTACATGGCCGTCCCTGTAAGACATGTAATAACAGCAAGTACCTGACAGCCTCTGTAAGACATGTAATAACAGCAAGTACCTGACAGTCTCTGTAAGACATGTAATAACAGCAAGTACCTGACAGCCTCTGTAAGACATGTAATAACAGCAAGTACCTGACAGTCTCTGTAAGACATGTAATAACAGCAAGTACCTGACAGTCTCTGTAAGACATGTAATAACAGCAAGTACCTGACAGTCTCTGTAAGACATGTAATAACAGCAAGTACCTGACAGTCTCTGTAAGACATGTAATAACAGCAAGCACCTGACAGCCTCTGTAAGACATGTAATAACAGCAAGTACCTGACAGCCTCTGTAAGACAGGTAATAACAACAAGTACCTGACAGCCTCTGTAAGACAGGTAATAACAGCAAGTACCTGACAGCCTCTGTAAGACATGTAATAACAGCAAGTACCTGACAGCCTCTGTAAGACATGTAATAACAGTCTCTGTAAATGGGAATATTTGCTGTAAACAGCTTGAAGGGGAACACCACTCAAATTAAGAATTCCAACATGTTATTTCCATGGCCAAGTAAAGTTCAATCAATATGTGTGAACATGAGCTACTCTCCCAAAGCCAGAAACCACTGCAAAGTCAAAGGGGTCGAGCTCCTGTCTGTACAAGCTGACAGAGGCTCACTCACATGTACTACATATACATAGTGCACATAAAGTAGATTTCAGTGAGCATCAGTCAGCTTGTACAGACAGGAGCTCAACTCCATTGACGTTGCATTAGTTTGTGGCTAACTATTCCAGAGCTAGTATGAGGAACAGCATGGATTGTGCTGAGAAAGGTCTCTTACCAAGCAACACCATCATTGATAAGTAAGAAATAGGGCTACTATCCCAACTAACCGCCTCAGCCAGTCCTTCATACCAGCGGCCATCAGGCTCCACAACAGTGGGCAGGAACTACTAGGCTACTAGGAACTTCCATCACACCAAAATGACACGTCCTTTTCTGACTATAAGCAGCGGCTTTTTTCCCCATTTTTCGACCCTGCGGCTTATATATAACGGTGCGGCTTATTTGTGGACAAAACCCGAAAATCGAAATATTGCTTTTTTTTACTGCATTGAAATGTTATTTATCTGTTCCCTTATTTGCTAAACTTAAAACTTGTAAATGAGTTAATTCTTGTTATTTGTCTGACAGTATTGTGTCCCAATGGGAGTCATTCTCTGTAGAGGTGGGAGTAATTCTCTGTAGAGGTGGGAACTTAAAGCTCAATATAAGCACCACCACCCACAGAATCGAGAGAGCAATCAATCTGTCAATCCTTTCCGTGTCCGGGCCGGGTGAGGTTTCCCGTGTTGAGTCAAATTAAGCCGCAGGCTCCACTCCTTACATATGATAATTAAACATTAAAACACATGCGGCTTATAGTCCAGTGCGGCTTATATATGTACACATCATTCAATTTAGCTGCTGCGGCTTATAGTCAGACATATGGACATACCTCATGCATACTGCACCTTATGTGTATACTGTACACTTCATCAGAGCATATACTTAGGGCGGGATCCACAAAGAATGGATTTTGCACGGTGCTAATTGCACCCTTACTTACAATTCATGATGAATTGAAAATGGGGGACCCTGATGTAAACGAGACGAAAGTCTTTCTCTGGTCTGCATCCCCTTAACACATCAAGGTCATGCGAATTCCGCCATTCCACGGCGTACGACGTTATTATTAATTTTTTCGCCATGGTATTCATAATTCCCTCACCCAGCCTCGGCTGAGACAGTGGGACTCGGCACAACCGTGCAACGCTTCAATACCGCCGCCTGGTGGATGATCGGGCGAGTTACAACCGGAAATGGATCTCTGGTGATCTCCGTGCATCTGGGAAATGCGTCCGGCAGTCACATATTGTTGCGGGACTCTAGACACACATCCGTGTATATGGATCGCTGCCATAACTCAATAATCGATATGATTTGGCCGTTTATTGCGCCATACAAACCGGAAATTGATCTAGTCGATCGACGTCAAATAAGTGGGATCTTTTTCCTCCAGTCTCATCGGCGAACGGTAAGAGGACAGTAACGTTACTTTCAGTGTGATTGTTTATTATTATTAATGCAAACCGCTCTGATCAATATATCACCCATACTACATAAAGCATTTACTGACTATCACGGAATTATAAACGACCCCCCCCCCCCCTTTCATCCGCGCATGATGAGTCATAACGTTTAGGATCGTATTCAGTTGGATTTTTTTATATAGCGTGTATCACGAATAAACTGCAATCGATAATCTATATTATGCGTTTAGGCCTATAACTAGCGTTCTAGGAATTACTGCAGAAAACGATAAAAACATACTTATATTCTAGACGGTATTTTCGTATGAATATATGAATGAATAAGTATAACGTTCCTACATCCTGAACGATAGCTAATCGATGTTGAATGGGCCATAGTAATGTCAATTTAGCAATACAATTTAAAAAGTTATAGCCCTGCAAAGAAGGTGAACATCTCCATAGGCTTAGACTGGTGGCAGTGATCATACATTGATGGATATAAGCGTGGCAGTTAATGTGTTAACAATTGTGTGTATTGAGCCGTACTGTATTGTACCCATTCTACAATCTGTTAATAAAATTTGCAATCAATCAATCACCGCTCAAGCTGCTATGATGCCTGAATTTCCCCAAGGGGATCAATAAAGGAATATCCTATTCTTAAGTCCTTGTGCTCTTTCCCCCCCTCGTAGCGGACCCCGCTCCCTACATCGATGGCATCCGTATCAACAGCCCCCACTACCTGACCAAGATGAGGCTGACCAGCACGGGCACACACACCTTCACCCTGGTGGTCTCCCAGTACGAGAAGCAGAACACCATCAACTACACGCTGCGGGTGAGACTCGCGCACGCATACACACAGACACAATAATAATAATAATAGATACATTTTCTATAGCGCCTTTTATGAAACCCACGGTCGCTTCACAATCAAAAAAATAAAAAAATAAAATAAAAATAGGGCTAGGGAAAAAGGGGGGGATGAGGGCAGGTAAGGGTTAATGAACCTAATCTAAACTAACTAATGGCCTGGGGAACAGCCTTGGTGAGGAGGTGTGTTTTGAGAGCAGTTTTGAAGGTGTCCAGGGTCGGGGCGTTGCGGATTTCAGGGGGAGAGAGTTCCAGAGGGTAGGGGACACCACGCTGAAGGCTCTGTCACCGAAAGGCCGCAACCTGGTGCGAGGGATGGAGAGGAGACCCAGATCAGAGGATCGTAGGTTCCGGGATGGAGTGTGCTGGTGGAGGAGATCAGACAGGTATCGGGGGGCGAGGGCATGGAGGGACTTGTACGTGAGGAGCAGGAGTTTGAAAGAGATGTGGAACTTGACTGGGAGCCAGTGGAGGTGGATGAGGGTGGGGGTGATGTGCTGCCAGGGCTTGGTGTGAGTGAGAACCCTGGCAGCTGAGTTCTGAACGTACTGGAGCCTGTCCAGGGCTTTGCTGGGTACCCCGAACAGGACTCTGTTGCAGTAGTCCAACCGGGAGGATCTCTGTGGGTCTCAGCCACAGAATCTGAGAGTGAGGGTCGGAGACGGGAGATGTTTTTGAGGTGGTAGAAGGCAGACTTGGTAACGGATTTGATGTGGGAGTGAAATGAAAGTGTGGAGTTGAGGGTGACGCCCACGTTACGGACTTCGAGAGACGGGGAGATGGAACAGCCGTCAACGTGGAGGAGGAGATCTCCAACCTTCCGGAGCAGTGCCTTGGGGGCCACAACCATGAGCTCTGTCTTTTTGCTGTTGAGTTTGAATAGTTTGGTTGACAATTGACATTCAGGTTTTATGGCGTGGAGGCAGTTGACTAAAGACTGTGGGGGGAGCTGGGAGGATGGTGAGGTGCTGAGATAGAGCTGAGTATCATCAGCGTAGCAGTGGAAGTTGAGTCCGTAGTGACACACACACACAGACACACACACATTAGCAAGGTACTGCAACTAGGTCTGGGAAATATACAGAATATGAAGGTATACCATAATGGATCCATGCAAGGATATGGATTTTATACTAGAGAGACAAGAGAGAGAGAGTGAGGTAAAATGACAAAAGAGATGGAGAACAAGAAAAGAGAGAGAGAAGAAGACAGAGAGGTAGAAAGAGAGGTAGAAATGGAGAAGAGAGAGGGAAAATAAAGGCCCTTATTCTGTCCAATAAGCATCATCATCATAAAAAAAAAAAAAAATAAACGGGAGTGGTTCTTGTATAGTAAATAGATGGATATAGCAAGATAGCATAAGGATATATAGTATAACTGTATATTGTATAGTATTGTATAGTAGTGTACATAAGACCCAGTGCCTCATCCGTAGCTAACACTGTATTGCACTATCGCAGGACCTTAGCATGTCTTTACCATGCTTTTTGTAAACTGTATGTACATTATACCTGTTATGTCTCATTCTATGTCTTATTCTTATTTTTATTACTTGTATTATTGCACAATCGCTGCGGGCATGACCACCTGCATTTCACTGTATGCTTGTATGCCGTGACAAATAAAACTCTTGACTTGACTATCATAGAGTGGAGGACAGGATGGAAGTTTGTTTTATGTGATGACTAGTAATAATAGATGAAGCCATTTGGTGTGTGTCTACACAGTCTGCTTGCACATGGACAAGGCACGAGGGAGAAAGTTGATTGAAGAGGGAGATGTTATAAATCCATAGATGACCTAAGAGCATAGTGAACCTCTATGATATTTGATTCCTATGCAAGTATTTAGAGTGTGTGTGTGTGTATATGAAAGTGACGAGAGAAAGAGAGAGAGAATAAGAGAGAGAGTTTGAAGATGGAGCATAAAAAGCGTTCTCTCGTCTCCCTGCAGATTGAAATGTGCCCTCTGATTATTATTTCATTACAGCCAGTTCTGCATCGCAAAGCACCACACCAGGGCCCTCATTCATCAACGTGTTCTACGCACAGATTTGTGCTTACCCTGTGCGTACGATCATTTCTAAGCAAAGAGTGGGATTCATCAATTTCAACTTGAACTTGACTTCGTGCTTATATTTACGCACAGCTCGGACCATGCGTACCTGGCGCCCAGTGGTAGAATATATTATTACAACAAGGAAATGAGCTTCTGGGCATAATAACACTGGATGTTCTGTATGAACCGTAATTCATTATAGTTCATTGTAAAATAGCAACAGTAGTGTAATTATGGTCAAAACCCTATAAATAGCATTTGGAATAATAGATCTTTCTCTCAGAATGAATGCAGCATGGTTTATATAGCGTTATCGGAATATACGGGGTGTAGGCTACTGACTGACTGCGCTCCGCGTAGCTTGATTGATTGATTGATTGAAAAGTTTATTAACAGATTGCAGAATGGGTACAGTACAGTACAGCTCAGTACATACAATTGTTAAGGGGATGCAGACCAGAGACAGACTTTCGTCTTGTTTACATCAGGGTCCCCCATTTTCAATTCATCATAAATCATAAAGCTCAACTCGTTATTATTTTGCGCACAGACCGCCGAAACACGGGAACGTTTTGATTATATTTAAAAGGCTTTATGTTAAACGAAACAAGTGGAATTTCGAAGCTGTAAGCAGAATACAAGTCATATGAATATAGTGTTCTTCCCCCTTTTTACTGTATAAGAAAGAATAGAAAACGCATTGCAATGACACCAGATAGTGGACAGACTATGTATATGATGGGATTCAAGTTCATGTATTGAAAGACAGGCTACATCATACATGCAGTGAGATTCATTGTTCTTGTATATGCTCTCGTATTATTGTTTATATAGGCTACCCAATACTGACATCAAAATAGATTGTAGTATGCCTCTAGAAATCATATGCAGCAGGTAGAAAATTGACTGGAGATCCATCGCGATTTGGAATAAAATTGAGGAGAACTTTAATCCCTGGGTATTAATCAAACAACACGGGAAAAGGCAGTCATATTCCAGCGCGGTCTTTATTAGCCGACAACAAAATAGATGCCTCTAAAAATCATATAGCCAATCGAACACAACTAATAAAGGCATTCATATTACAGCACGGTTATAATGACACACAACCAACGCCAAACAGTGGTCAACGAACGGTCTTTATTAGTATTTTGAGCTGTCCAGGCAGAATTGCAGCAATGGTCTTAGGGAGCCGTTGATATCTGACATCACCGTTTACAAGTCCGCCTTTTATTTATCCCATAATACGCGATAGTGTCTTCTTGGTTCGACAGCAGTGAACAATCTTCGTGGAGTTTCTCAGAGTTCCGCTCGGGTCAGTCCATTATTTCACATCCCATGGGGGGTGTTTCCTCATTTTCATGACCATATATGGATAATCATGCACGAGCATTGACGGTAGAACAAAGTGGTATTCATCAACACGGAGGAGCATAGAGCCTGCGTACGCACGTGTGATGAATCCCGACTTCCCTGTGCGTACACTGGTTCTACATTCCGTGCTTACGTGTGGAAATAGAACATGTTCTACGCACACATTGATGAATGAGGGCCCAGGAGACTAGTGGAGGAAGCCAACTGTGTGTGTGTGTGTGTGTGTGTGTGTGTGTGTGTGTGTGTGTGTGTGTGTGTGTGTGTGTGTGTGTGTGTGTGTGTGTGTGTGTGTGTGTGTGTGTGTGTGTGTGTGTGTGTGTGTGTGTGTGTGTGTGTGTGTGTGTGTGTGTGTGTGTGTGTGTGTGTGTGTGTGTGTGTGTGTGTGTGTGTGTGTGTGTGTGTGTGTGTGTGTGTGTGTGTGTGATCCAAATACGTTTTTTACGTATACGTCAGTTATGTATATTTACTGGTTTCCTCTTGCCCACTGCACTGAGGCCTTTGATGAGCTGTTTACTGAAATCACAAAACAACACATACTGTACAATACAGCGCTTTGTGTGTGTGTTGTCTCATGACTCCTTTCTTTCAAAGACATTCTGGGTTGTGAGGACATTTAGTTTGGTCCTCCTCACAAGGAAACAAGCTGTTTTTAGGGTTAGCATTAGAGTTAGGTCAAGGTTATTGAGTTAGGGTTAGCATTAGAGTTAGGTCAAGGTTATGTTAATGAGTTAGGGTTAGCATTAGAGTTAGGTCAAGGTTACGGTAAGGGGTAAGGGTTAGTGTTACAAAGGATCAGATTAAACCGAATATATATATTTATTGATTGATATATATTGCATAGTATTTGTATATCGTTTGATATCCCTTGTATATTCCTTGTACATATACACGGAATATCCCTTTAGCCTACTACAGACCATACTATTTCATTCTCCTATTGGACAGCGGTCCACAGGCGCCAGAGCCATGCCTCCGGAGTCAGGTTCAAAGTCACCGTCAAGACATGTCTGCATGCCCGGCCTTGCCCAGGGATACGAGACAGAAATGTCATTGGCACTAGTTTGTTCACCGTGCATATAAATATGGCGCAGGTGAATACAGAAGCTCTTAGTCTAAGAGTTACCCGATAAGTTGAAGCCTCACCCACGACACTCCGTGCGGTGAAGTATGGCCTGTTTGGCCCCAGAATAGAGCATTGAGACCGCGTGCGAATTAATAACTGAATTGTCAGAGTTTGGCGCTATACCGTCGAGTGCGACATATTTCTATTAAGTCAGTAATAGTCTATTTGTGTATAGTGTATCGTGCGGCTAAAGTTCTACAGTGACCAGCATCACCAACGCTTCCTCGTACCAGCTAGAGTTCTTATCCAGGCTGGGCTGCTTTCATGGCGCTTTCACCCGAGGAGACCTAGACGAGAACCGTGTGGACATGTACACTGGATTAATCTACCCGACGACTACATAGCCCTTTGCGGCTGGATTATATTTGTTTTGGTCCTGTGATTTATGGAGCGGAGAATCGCCGACGCCTGCACGTGTTGGATTTACCCTGTGAGGAGCCAAGTCGAGTCCGCGCCTCAGAGAGCCTGAGGCCGGCTAGCTTTCTTCACTGTGGAGCTACAGTCTACGGAGAACAGCTGTATTCGTCTGTGGATCAAGAGGCTATTGCACCGTCTCCTGTACTTGGAGTCTCCTTAGTCATCGTTGACCAGACTCTCTACTACCGACAGATCCTCTACCCCTGCTGGCTTACAACCAGGGGGACCCTTCCAGTATCTCCCGCTATATATTACTAGTGTACCATAGATATAATTCCCTAAGATTCAGGTTGTATAATTACCTCCTGCGTAACCAGAGAATGGACATTCATTGTTGATTTGCCTATGCACATTCCTTTGCCTTACAAGTGCATTCAAAGTATAATAGAGAAGTATTATGTACCTTTTGCTGCAATAAATACTTAAAGACAACTTTGTGTAGAACCGGTTCATTGTGGGAAGTGTTCATTATATTTATATATCATGTACTGTATGGCCAGTAATTAAAGTACATAAAGCGGTAGTGGTTTAATGATACCATACTTATCAATACAGTCAGGGAATTGTACCCCTCAGTTACAATTGGTCCTTCGAGCCGGAGGGTAACTAGTGTAATATTAATATAGTGGTATTAATATTGACATGGCCTATGATGAACACTCCACAAAACGGTTCTCCTAAAGTAGATCGCCCGCAGCGTAGACGGCAGACACCTCAGTACTTAGAGGATTACGTTGCCAATATACTACCTAGCTTTCTACAGACGGTAAACGCGGAAAAAGTAGATAGTAAAATTATGTCCGACCCTATCGACCAGGCTACCCCGCCAATAGAGGCCCTAGTGGGTTCTAACGTAACTGACCAAGCTCACGGTAGGGACCAGGAGGGACCCGACATGACCGAAGAAGTAGTCCCCGGAGAGCTCCAGGATAAAGACAGCTCTCCAGGGATGGAACTCTACCCGCTACAAGAAGAGGAGAGCACCCCGGAGATGGATCTCCAGGACTCGCCACAGGAGAACAGATCTCCAACGAGTACTGCCAGGAGCGGATCACCTCAACCAGCGTCTTCCCCCAGCGAGGCGGACAAGATGCTGGCACAGGCATTCCTCGCCAGCCTAGCAGCCTCAACAGAGCGCGATCGACTCCAAGCACAGACACTTAGTGAGCGCGAACATTCTTCCATGGAAAGAGAACGCCTTCAGGCGCAGCAACGGAGCGAAGAAGATCGTATACGTCTAGAGATTAGACGCCTTCAGACGGAAGAGAATATGGTAAGGGACCGGGCCGAAGCCCAGCGCGCCGCCGCCGGTGCCCAAAGAGAAGCAGAGCGCGACCTCGCTCTCACCAAGCGCGAAGCCGAGCGCGACCGATTACAAGCGCAGATAATGGAGCAGCTGATCACCAGGGCAACACCCCCTCCCTCCGCACGGGGTTCCAGGGCCTCGTCAAGACAAGGGTCAAGGGCACCCTCCCCTACCCGATCAAGCGACCCTGAGCCCGACCACCAGAGAGAGCCTATACCCCCCTCCGAACTCCTTCCCCGACCGGTCCACGCGAGACCCAGCTACAAGGAAGAAACGGTCTACACCGCGGAGAGGCTAAATAGACGACTACAGGATCTAGAGGACCTGCCAGAGGAAGAAGAAGAGGGAGAGGAGGAGAGTCAAGCCCGACAGCAGCACAGTACTCCACAGGACCAGGAGGTCCAGTACAGCCCAGGCTCTACCCCCGCGGCTCTGCGCTACAGACCCCCGACTCAATTCACGGGTGAGCTTGACGCACGACCAGCCCAGAGGAATAGCACCTGGATACACGGGCCATGGTACCCAGCAGGTACCAGCCCACCAAGAGGCGTAAGAGGAGACTCGCCTAGGAGGCCTCTCTTCCAACGCTCACCGATGTGCCAGCCATCCATGGCATCATACATTGGCACACCGACGTTTCCGGACTTCACCCACGAGAACAGAGCACAGTACACGGAGCTACGAATGTGCTTAGAGACAATGATGTCCGATGTAGCTGATGAACCGTACAAGTATGCTATCCTACTGAAGCACCTCAAGGTGCCCCGAGCGCACAATATAGCGCTGGCCTATGCCACCTCTACTACCCCATACACAGCGGCTCTAGCAGCACTCGACCAAAGATATGGACGCATATGGGACTACGTAATACAAGAGATAAGGCATATTGACCGCCTACCCCCAGCCACAGACAATCGCTCACTAGATGACCTGTCTATCAAGGTACAATCCCTGGTAGGGATGCTGGGGGCGCAAAGAGAAAAGGGTATGCACGAACTGTACGCAAACTCTAATGTCGAGAGGATTTTAGAGAAGCTTCCGCCCGCCCGACAAGATCGCTTCAGGCGGCAAAAAGACCACCGTGATCCTAACGGTCCCGAGCCATCCCTCCTAGACCTAGCCGACTTCCTGGCGAGAGAAGTCAACAGCCTACGGTTGGATACGTTCACGCGGAGCACCCCAAGCTCCAGAGAGGGACCTAGGAGAGCAAACGATGGCCGAAGATTGGTGACCGTCATGCACCAATCAGAATCAGTACCGAGCAGCAAGAACCACAGTACCCCCTCGATGAAAGAGAAGTGGAAGATGGTGTGCCCGTACTGCGAAAAGGAACACTGGTTGTCACAATGTGACACATTCAAGAAGATGACCGCCGACGAGGTGAGTCAATGGATAAAGTCCAACCGACGCTGTTACCGATGTGCGCGCAGTCACATGGCAGCCGATTGCCGCTTAAAGAAGAGGTGTAGTCGGTGTGACGGAGCCCACCTAGATGTCCTACACGACAGTAACAGAAGAAAGCCTGCACCCTCAAGCAGCACCAAGGCAAGTGTTATGTACATTGACCCCGCCAGCAGCGGGGGCGCCCGGGTGCTCTTAAAGGTGGTCCGCGTAACACTGAGTTACCAAGATAAGGTCATGGACACTTACGCCGTCCTTGACGACGGGTCAGAGAAGACCCTTCTCCTCGCATCCGCTGCGGCCCAGCTGGGGCTGCGGGGGAGCGAAAACCAGATGACGATTCGGACAATAAGAAGAGATCTAAAGACGATAAAGGGCGAGAATGTCTCCTTCACTATCGCAGCAAGCGGGCAGCCAGAGAGACGGTATAGGATTACTAATGCTTTCACCAGCCAAGAAATAGGCCTGTCGCAGTACACCTACCCCATCGCCAAGCTGATGGATAAATATGTGCACCTGCGTCAACTACCTATACCGCTCATAGACGGTGCCACCCCGACCCTGCTGATAGGCTCCGACCATGCAGACCTCATCGTCCCGATTGACCGGGTCCACACAGGGCCCAGAGGCTGTCCTGCAGCAGTCGAGACCCGCCTAGGATGGACATTACAAGGCCCCCTCGCTAAGTCTCTTAACCGAACAGCAGCCATTAACTGCCTCCACTCCAGAGTGACAGAAGAAGACACCACCCTCCTACAGCATGTCGAGAGGCTATGGACACTAGAGACAATGCCCTTTAAGAACGAAAAGAAAGACATTCGTTCCAAGGAAGACATTTACGCTATAGCACTCCTCGAGCAGGGGACAAAGAGAGTCAAAGTCAACGGAGTGATGAGATACGCAACTCCACTCCTGAGGCGAGAGGGTATGCCTACCTTCCACGCCCCAAAAGAAGCGACGGAGCGGTATCTATTGAACACAGAGCGGCGCCTAGCCAGAGACCCCGCTCAAGAGACTGTGTACCGCGCTGAGATTAACAAGCTAATCACAGCGGGACACATAAAGAAAATTGACATCAAAGAGGCCGATCAGACGACCGAATCATGGTACATGCCGCACCACAAAGTCCACCACAACGGCAAGGATCGTATTGTGTTCAACTGCAGCTACCAGATCGGATCACAAAATCTGAATAAAGAGCTCTTGCCCGGCCCAACACTCGGCCCCTCTCTACTAGGCGTGTTACTACGTTTCCGCCAAGACAAGGTGGCCATCAGCGGCGACATCAAAGGGATGTTCCTGCAGGTGAGACTAGTGGAGGAGGACAAGCCCCTGCTGCGGTTCCTATGGAGAGAGAGGATCGGGGATGAGCAACCAGCCATCTATCAATGGGAAGTCCTCCCTTTCGGAACCACATGCAGCCCATGCTGTGCTACGTTTGCACTGCAAAAACACGTCGCAGAGGACCCAGCAGCTGATGAAGAGGTCCGACAAAGTGTAGGAAATAGTTTCTACGTGGACAACTGTCTGCAAAGCGTCTCGACGCCAGAAGAAGCCGAGGCCCTTCTACTCAAGCTCCGCGCCTCCCTGATCAAAGGCGGCTTTGATCTCAGGCAGTGGGCCAGCAGCGACCCGCAAGTATTGCGCAGCCTCTCCCCCGAGGACAAGGCAGCAAGCAGCGAGACCTGGATGGCGACCATCCCAGGAGAAGCCCAAGAAATGACATTAGGACTAGTCTGGCGCTTCAAAACAGACTCGCTCCATTATAAACACACACCCCTGACCAAGGAGCAGGGAAGGTCGACTGCACTACCGACCACCAGACGGAGTGTATACAGAACACTCGCCAGACAATATGACCCGTTGGGATGTATTCTACCTTACACCACCAGGGCAAAGATGATTGTAAGAGCGTTATGGGACAAGGACCAGGGCTGGGACGACCCCATACCCGAACACCTTGCATCCACATGGAGAGAGTGGGAGACGGAACTCGGCTCACTCCCAGGTGTCAACATACGCCGCAGCTACTTCCCACCCACAGTGAGGCCGGAGACGTGCCAGATGGACCTGCACGTCTTCAGCGACGCCTCCGAAGTAGCCTACGGTTCGGTGGCCTACTTGCGTGCCCGAGAGGAGGGAGGAGAAATACATACTGCTTTCATCCTGGCTCGCTCAAGAATAGCCCCACGAAAGCAACAATCTATCCCGCGTCTAGAGCTCTGCGCAGCCCTAGCAGGAGCGCAACTCGCCACGTTAAACCAACGTGAACTCACCATTCCGGTGCAAAGAACAATCTTGTGGTCAGACTCCATGACAGTACTCACATGGATCCGGTCTGATTCGTGCAGATACAAGGTCTTCGTGGGAGTCAGAGTCACAGAGATTCAAGATTTAACAGAAGTAGCAAGCTGGAGGTATGTGGACACAAAACACAACCCAGCTGACGTCATCACCCGGGGAATGTCCCTGGATGACCTCACCCGTCACAACCTATACAGTGACGGGCCAGAGTTCCTCAAGCTCCCGGAAGAAGAGTGGCCTACACCCACCCCACGGGAAGCGAGTAAAGAGGAGGCCGAAAACAAGAAATCTATGTTCTGTGGATTGAACACACTCGTCTCCACAGACCCCGACATAGACGATTGCCTCACCCTAGAGAGTGCGCAGCTAAAGACATTCCTGTGGCACCACCCAGAGGTTCAGCTCACTACTGACATTACAGCAGCTGACTACGAAGAAGCAGAACTTCTTCTACTACAACGAGCCCAGAGAGACTCGTTCCCCGATGAGCTAGACTGTCTACAGGGAGCAAAGCCCGTCCCATCAGACAGCAGACTGCTCCACCTAGCCCCCGAGAGAGACGCCCATGGTCTCATCAGAGTGGGTGGTCGTCTGCGGAGAGCTCCAGACTTACCGGATGACGTCAAGTACCCGATAGTCTTAAACAGCCGACACAAGGTCACAGAGCTGATCATAAAGAAATACGACGAGGATGTGCATCACGCCGGGGCAGAGAGAGTCTTCGCAGAGATCAGACGTCGTTATTGGATACTGCAAGGGAGAGAAGCAGTGCGGCGCTTCCAGTGAACCTGTCTAGACTGTCGTAAGTGGCGAGCGCAGCCCAGTATACCCCGGATGGCTGACCTACCTCCCTGTCGCCTCCGACTCGGCGACAAGCCTTTTCACTCCACCGGTATGGACTGTTTCGGCCCGCTGTATATAAAGAAAGGAAGAGGAACCGAGAAGCGGTGGGGTATTGTATTCAAATGCATGACCACCCGAGCGATGCATATAGAACTCCTTCCAACCATGAGCACAGACTCATTCCTTATGGCCTTCCGAAGATTCACATCGCGGAAAGGCAAACCGTCTATATTATTGTCTGATCACGGGACAAACTTCAAAGGCGGAGAAAGAGAGCTGAGAGAGAGCTTCCAAGCTATGGGCCCAGAACTTAAGACCCACCTCGCTCCATCCCAGATTGACTTCCAGTTTAATCCCCCGAACGCACCTCACTTCGGTGGAACTTGGGAACGAGAAGTACGTTCAATAAAGACAGCCCTGTACGTCGTGCTTGGGGCCCAGACAGTGGCGGAAGAAGTCCTAATGACAGTCCTCACGGAGATCGAGGGAGTATTGAACTCAAAGCCCCTCGGTTACGTCTCAAGTGATGTAGCAGATGTCGACCCAGTCACCCCCAACACACTCTTGATGGGGCGGCTGGACCCCGCGCTACCACAGACAATGTACAGGCCTGAAGAAGCGAACGGCCGAAGAATGTGGAGGTACAGTCAAGTATTGGCTGACAAGTTTTGGAACAGCTTCCTACTCCACTATCTACCGTCTCTACAGACCGGCCAGAAATGGGTGAAAGAGAGAGACAATTTGACAGAAGGAACAGTCGTCATGATTATCGACCAGTCACTACCCCGAGCTATGTGGCCGGCTGGCCGCGTAAGCAAAGTGATCACCGGTGCCGACGGAAAGGTCCGAGCAGCCGAAGTGCTCGTCCAAGGACGGATCTACACCCGACCCGTGGCGAGGCTAATAGAACTGCCAAGGCTCCCCGATACTATCGATGACGACCATGACCCCATGACTTTGTGAACTGACCGACCCCTCACAACAGACATTGAGTAGTGGACAGTGCGGTTAATCTGTCTCTGCTTAGCTAATTAGGTGGGACTAATTAGGGGGCGGCTGTTACAAAGGATCAGATTAAACCGAATATATATATTTATTGATTGATATATATTGCATAGTATTTGTATATCGTTTGATATCCCTTGTATATTCCTTGTACATATACACGGAATATCCCTTTAGCCTACTACAGACCATAATATTTCATTCTCCTATTGGACAGCGGTCCACAGGCGCCAGAGCCATGCCTCCGGAGTCAGGTTCAAAGTCACCGTCAAGACATGTCTGTGCATGCCCGGCCTTGCCCAGGGATACGAGACAGAAATGTCGTTGGCACTAGTTTGTTCACCGTGCATATAAATATGGCGCAGGTGAATACAGAAGCGCTTAGTCTAAGAGTTACCCGATAAGTTGAAGCCTCACCCACGACACTCCGTGCGGTGAAGTATGGCCTGTTTGGCCCCAGAATAGAGCATTGAGACCGCGTGCGAATTAATAATGAATTGTCAGAGTTTGGCGCTATACCGTCGAGTGCGACATATTTCTATTAAGTCAGTAATAGTCTATTTGTGTATAGTGTATCGTGCGGCTAAAGTTCTACAGTGACCAGCATCACCAACGCTTCCTCGTACCAGCTAGAGTTCTTATCCAGGCTGGGCTGCTTTCATGGCGCTTTCACCCGAGGAGACCTAGACGAGAACCGTGTGGACATGTACACTGGATTAATCTACCCGACGACTACATAGCCCTTTGCGGCTGGATTATATTTGTTTTGGTCCTGTGATTTATGGAGCGGAGAATCGCCGACGCCTGCACGTGTTGGATTTACCCTGTGAGGAGCCAAGTCGAGTCCGCGCCTCAGAGAGCCTGAGGCCGGCTAGCTTTCTTCACTGTGGAGCTACAGTCTACGGAGAACAGCTGTATTCGTCTGTGGATCAAGAGGCTATTGCACCGTCTCCTGTACTTGGAGTCTCCTTAGTCATCGTTGACCAGACTCTCTACTACCGACAGATCCTCTACCCCTGCTGGCTTACAACCAGGGGGACCCTTCCAGTATCTCCCGCTATATATTACTAGTGTACCATAGATATAATTCCCTAAGATTCAGGTTGTATAATTACCTCCTGCGTAACCAGAGAATGGACATTCATTGTTGATTTGCCTACGCACATTCCTTTGCCTTACAAGTGCATTCAAAGTATAATAGAGAAGTATTATGTACCTTTTGCTGCAATAAATACTTAAAGACAACTTTGTGTAGAACCGGTTCATTGTGGGAAGTGTTCATTATATTTATATATCATGTACTGTATGGCCAGTAATTAAAGTACATAAAGCGGTAGTGGTTTAATGATACCATACTTATCAATACAGTCAGGGAATTGTACCCCTCAGTTACAGTTAGCATTAGAGTTAGGTCAAGGTTACGGTAAGGGGTTAGCATTAGAGTTAGGTCAAAGTTACGGTAAGGGGTTAGCATTAGAGTTAGGTCAAGGTTATGATAAGGGGTTAGCATTAGAGTTAGGTCAAAGTTACGGTAAGGGGTTAGCATTAGAGTTGGGTCAAGGTTATGGTAAGGGTTAGCATTAGAGTTAGGTCAAGGTTACGGTAAGGGGTTAGCATTAGAGTTAGGTCAAGGTTACGGTAAGGGGTTAGCATTAGAGTTGGGTCAAGGTTATGGTAATGGTTTGGCATTGGAGTTTGGCCGAGGTTATGGTAAGGGATTAGGGTTAGCATAAGATAAGATATTCCTTTATTGATCCCCTTTGTACGTTTGTACGTATAGTAATACCAACGTGGGTGTGTATTTCTATCTTATGCAACAGCGATACTAATTCCCTCTCAGCACGTCCACTCCTCTTTCCTCAACCCCTCTTTCTTCACATCCGCTCCTCTCATCTTAAGCTTAAATTAACTGAAGCTCGCTCACTTGCTCACTCGCCCTCCCTCCCTAAAGAGTTCTCGCCAAAGATCAAAGCACAAACGGCAAGCATTAATTTCTATCTTTGATGTGCTACTTTTTATTTAGTTGATTTTGTCTATTATTTATGTGTGGATAGTAATAAATAAATGATGTTGTTTTGTATTTATACTAACACATACCCCCCTCCCCCCACTCAACAGGTGTATTCCGGGTCCAAGTTTACTTTCTCCAAGATTCCGACACCCTTCACTCACACCAAAAGGGTAAGTTATTATAACAGATATGATAGAGATGAAGGGGTTAATATCATCTTAATGCTGTACTTGAACATGGAACATGAAATGTTAATGTGCAGTGTATTGTGTTCCTCCTTCACTAAGAATGGAGTGTCAGGGATGTGTCTGCTGCACTATATGTAAGCTTGACATTAACATATTTTAATAGACCAGGTGGAGGCGTGAATGGTTGTCTCCGCAGAATACATTAAAATATGTTAATGTATGGCTTGAAGGGCATTTCTGCTTATACCATGACCTACGAGCAAAAAAATTACTATTTTTTTTTAAAGGTCCCCTATCTTATAAATGGCCTTTTCCAGTGGTTTGCATTGTTTTCTAGCAATGTGGGGTTGTACCAACACTGACTGACTAGGTGTGAAATTCTCATTCAGGCGCATTCCTCCAGTTCAGCTGAGAGAAGATCCTCCCCCACTAAACCAAGCCATTCTGAATTTACATCAATCTGTGACATGTAAGAATAGTGATTGAGTCATTGAAGTTATGACCAAAACGGAGCGAGTGGAAATAATGCAGAAGCGGTTTCCCTGTCAGACACTTGCACTTCCCCAAAAGAGAGAGAGAGAGAGAGAGAGAGAGAGAGAGAGAGAGGGAGAGACAAATAGAGAGAGGGAGAGAGAGAGAGGCTCATACGCTGCAAGTCTTGGAGCGATCTCTCCTCAGCTCTCTCCCCCTGCTTACACACACTCGCGACTCGCATCGCGCTCTGTGCTCTCGTCTCTCTGTCTGTCTCTCTCTCCCTCTCTCTATCTGTCTACCTCTCTCTCTCTTTCTCTCTCTCTCCCTCTCTATCTCTCTCTCTCTCCCCCAAAGGTATCTGCCAGTGCAGGTGGGTGACTGTCACTCAAAGCGCATTGCGAGTATGGGCGGAGTCCAGCCAAAAACAGCTTGGATTTTGTAAGGGGAGAAAGTGGTGCACCAAAGTACTTGATTAAAAATACAAAACAATGAATTTTATTGAAAAAAACCTTACAGATGTGTTCCATAGATTCACAAGAATTGTGTAAAATTGCCCAAATAGTGAAAGAAATAGCTAAATAGTTCCCCTTTAAATAAAAACAAGGAGTGTCTATTCTTGTTTCCATGTATCATAATTCGACATACACCCTCTGGAATCTGAATAATACAGCTTGTTGTCATCAGCTAATGTTATGCTAGCAGGCAGTACTGTCGCTATCGTAACGTTGCATAAGGTTAGCAAACAGTGAATATGATCTAAACAGTGTTTAACACATACCCCCGTCTATGTCTGGCTTTATTCTACCAGTTTTTTCTGGTTCTTAAAACTATTTTCTTATTTTATTTAATTAATTAAAATAATTATGATTTTGTTATTCATTTGTGTCTTGTTTTTTTTATTCGTTTTTCTACTTTGATTTATGATTTGTTATGGTATCTATAAGTATTTTGTAAAACAGTAAATAGCCATATTATTATTATTACAGATCAACGGGCAGTGGAAGGGGACCAGTGCTGGGGGCTGTGGGAACTACAAAGACTCATACAAGCACAACCCCATCTACCAGTTCAACCTGGAGCGCTCAGGACCCCTGCTCATCGAGCTCCGAGGATCCAGGTCAGGCTAACATCAGGACAAAGTAGCACACTATCATTATTTTCACAGACATTGCAGTTACAAAATTAGAACTCTTGTCAAATATTATTTGTCAGATACGAATGTACAGGAATTTTGTCTTGGTGGTAATAATGAAGTCTCTCAAGAGAAGTCTGCTCACTCCACCGGCATCTTGATAACAACAGCTAACGAGACTAACAAGAACCTGACCCACATGCACCATCCAGTGGTTTCTGCCTTAGTTACCATGGCAACCACCCACTGCAGAGAGCCGTATTCATTTTAAACATCTTTAAACCTGACATTTCACCTCAAAATGCAGTAGACTATATCATATTACATAAAATAATATCACATTTAATTATTTTTTCTCAATAGGTTTGTTAGTGCTTTGTCTCCTCATTATATAGAGTGTCTCTGGTAATAATGCTAAAACATAACAACTTGCATAGTTCCACATTTTGAAAACACACATAGTACAAGGACAACAGGACTTCAAGTACGTTTAATAGGGACCGTCGATTATATATATATATACTGTATTCTCCATTTATCAGTATACATTTAGTCCTCTTTACTTATTTAGTATTTAGCAGTGTGGCATTCAGCATGGTTGTTGCTTTGTAGGGAAATGTAGTGAGCATCCAGCAGTGCATGTATAGACTAGACACCAGTTACACTGAATACAATACATATCATGATTAGGTTACTGACCCTGTGTTGCTAGCTACTGTATCATCCAACAGTGCATGTATAGACCAGACTAGTTAGTGATAATGAGAACAGAGAACATTAATTTATCAATCCATCTCCGTATGTGATGACATGTTAGAGCTTCATGGCGATGCTTAAAAGCGTACATCCTGTGCTATATATTTCCCACATATTCCGCACCTAATGCCCTGCGGGGTCAGGAGGTCCTATGACTTCAGATGAACTAGCTTCTACTGTGCTGCGTTCCACAAAGCTTTCTTAACTCATTCTGCGCCAATCACGGAAAAAGTCGAGTTAACTCGCCAACCGTTCAGCACCAATCACGAGAAAACTTACGTTTAATCGTTATTTCTTTTATTAGCTATATCCATTCATTCTTCCTCCATCCAGCCTGATGTTTTTTTGTATTTAATTTTTTTATAATTTTTTAAACAAACACATAAACAAACATGACAACACACGATTAGATATACAAGCATTGTAAAACAGTGTACATCCGTTAACTCATCGTTTGGATAAATGTCTTATACAAGATATACCCCTAATACCTGCTATCTATTCCCCTACACACATATGCTCTTGCTCGCACCCCCCGCCCTGGACCCCCCCATGGATAATCCGTCCATTATCCTTCGCTCCTAACCAGACATTACCATTAAATGCTAGCTTTTATTCTCTCCACCACTTCTAACCACATTGTCAATTTGGATTCATTGAGACCCAAAATTCTTGCTGTAGATATTTCTAGATAAATCACATCGATATATGTAAGAATCCAGACCTTTCGGCACATTTATTCCGGTTGAAACCATCGTGATGCTATCAGTTTTTTAGCCACTGTAATACCAGATAAAACCAGATAAAACCAATCTCTTTTGTTGTATAGGTACTGCATATTCAAAAACATCATTCAGCAGTAATATAGAGGGGTGTACAGGTATATTCAAAATTAAGAGATTTGATAATTGCTGGGTCACTTCTTCCCAGAATATCTTAACTGGTGGGCAGTCCCAATACATGTGCATAAATGTCCCCTCGTCCCCATTTGTACATAAGGAGCATTTGGAGTCTTGTTTAAGACCCATTCTGTTCAGTCTTATAGGAGTCAAGTATGTCCTATGAATATAGTTAAGATTGATTTGTTGATGGTCCGGGTTCCTTGATGCAAGTCGAACATTTGCCCAGGCTTCTTGCCAATCAAAATCTTTTTCTAGGTCTGGTATATCCCTCCTCCAAACAGTCTAGGTGGAGGGTTTCATACGAAGCCGGTAGTAATTGATGATAGAAATCTGATACAAAACCTCTCGATGTCTCTCTTTCATAGAAACATTTGTGGTATCTGTGGTGTGCAATTGGTATCGTTAATGGAACACCGTGAGCCTTCAAACATGCCAATAACTGTGCGTAAAAATAAGCCTGATGTTATCATTGGGAATGGGTCTTTTCTGGGCCGATCTGAGCCGTGCGGGCGGGGTTTAAATACTCCTGCAGGACGAGCGTTTACAACGATACATCTGCGAGGCTGGGCCCCCCTTCATATGCAATGCCGGACAACGTGGGACGGACCTCCACAAGCAGTATTTGGAATGGCGATCAGATAATTGGATACATTTTTTTGTATTACATCAGAGACGAGGTAAGAACACTATATATCAAATCTTGCGTTGATCTGATATTTCGTTCTCCTGCGATCGAAGCTGTGTGTGTGGACTGTGTGTGTGCTGTTTACCGTTGCCTGCAGTGGGGTGGGGGGGGTGAGCGCCCCGCTACAAGCCCCGTTTCATTCTTGCATGAGGAAGGATAATAACGATAATCTAGCGTTGATTTCAGGAATATTCGATAATCAGGTGAAAAATGACAACGTGATAAGTGGATTCCACTAAAATGCTATTATCGCGTCTTTTCCTGGGATTACTAAGAATCACAAACTATACTCATATTCAAAACGGTATAAAACGGAAATGTACGGATAAAAAAACAATCAGTTTTTTGCATGTTGACCAGAAGCAACTCACTGACAATCGACGATGTTATTAGACCCATAGCTATAATATAAGATATATTTTAAGTAGGGATGCTCGATATTGGCTTTTTTACCGATACCGATATTCCGATATTGTCCAACTCTTAATTTCCGATACCGATATCAACCGATACCGATATATGCAGGGTTTCCCCCCCCCAAAAAAAAGAATAATTTTAGGTAACTAATAATTTCACTGGATGCAATGTTGTTATTGTTTTTTTTTTTTTTTTTTTGATACCGATATTTTTGGATATCACATTTTACTGCCGATATCGGCCGATAATATCGGCCATCCCTAATTTTAAGCACTCGCAAATTTCGCAGTCTCTCCATTGATTAAAGCGATGGCGTTCTAGCCAGAAGGTAGACAGCGACCCCTGGCGCTGAATGAGTTAATGGATCTGGTTGGATTTATTATGAGATTGACTAATGGGATGACTCACTGCCTGTCCCCAGCTTACTGCGTCATTCAAACTTTGCCCTCTCTTCCTGATCCTCCAATTACAAACTGGTGTGGTGGGGTTTTTCTGACATACACACACGTTCAGACACACATTATAACCATATAATTCGCTCATCTCTCATCTCTCCTTCTCTGTCTGCCATTCCACCTTCTCTGTCTCTCACTCTATTTCTCTGTCTCAAACACACACACACACACACACACGTACACACGCGTACACACACACACACACACACACACACACACACACACACACACACTCTCTCACCAGGGGCAGGCAGGGTGACTCAGTGGGATGTATTATAACCCCCCCCCCCCCCTCCCAGCACCATTTCATATTCAGCCACACCCTGCACAGGGCTGTACCTAAACTTTTTTTGCACATAGCACTGGAGCTACAGAGGTTAGTAGTTTTGCAGCACAGGCCAAAATATTGTAGCACGAGTATAAAACGTCTCTAAAATCTCTAAAAAAAACAACCACACGTAGTGCAGTTCATCACTTAAATAGGTATGTGACTGGCAAAGGACATGCATCTTGCATACAGGGCACACAAAATCCAAACCTTAACAAGAAATGTTTTCAGACAGACATTTTCTCTTTATTTGCCCATAATGGACATAACAACTGTACAAGACATCAACATGTTACGCTTCAAATTAGCAGTGCAAATCTGTTTTAAATGTGTCATACAATGTTTTTCTTTATTGAGAAAGTGTGTAAAGAGGCTTTTATTGCATATTTTGACATTGTTTTCCATTAGGGACATACAGTAATTTGCAGTTGAAAAAAGTCAATATATCGCAATATCGTGATGTTACAATATTATATTATTACTCTAGTATCGTGATAATATCAGATTTTGGGGCCTCTCTGCCATTTCTGGGCAGGAGGGAACATTGGTCTGCCTGTCTGTCTGTCTGTCTGTCTGTCTGTCTGTCTGTCTGTCTGTCTGTCTGTCTGTCTGCAATCCAAGCTTTCAGGTTTGTATGCACTATTATTATGTTAATGTTCAGGGCTTTTATGTATGATTGATGTAGAGTCCTCCCCCCCAACACACACACACATGTTCAGTCAGTCCATCTTTCCATACCCTCCTCTGTTTCCTTCTCTCTATACTGTGCATGGGTGGATGATGTTGGTCCCCACTGTGCTGATGTCATTTCATGTGCTTACTTGTACTGTAAGCTGCTGGCAGACGTGTTCTGTACACAGTAAAGCTTGGGACTGTGGACGTGGACGGTACTGTTTGAATGAAGGCATCATCATTGCATTTATACAGCGCTTTTCTAGATACTCAAATCGCTTTACAATGTAGGGTGTAGCACCCAACCTTGGGCTACGCAGGCTCAATGGCTGCCATAAACTTGCACCAGGCACACATCACACTACACAATGGCTGAACGGCTCAGGAGACAGGGATTGATATCAGCCAATTAACACATTCACGGCCAGGGGTCGCTGTTTACCTTCTGTATAGAACGCCAGTGCTGTAAGTCAATGGGGCGCTTTGTTCACTTGCAAGTGCTTAAAATATATCTTATATTATAGCTATGGGTCTAATACACCCGTCGATTGTCAGTGAGTTGCTTCCAGTCAACATGCACGAAACAGATTGTTTTTTAATCCGTACATTTCCGTTTTATACCATTTTGAATATGAGTATAGTTTTGGTGATTCTTAGGCTGCGGTTACATTAGGGCCAGTTTCGTTTTCAGTTTCAGTTTCGTTTTTCAGAACGCTACGTAATGACAGGCAAGTTAGACATCGTTTTGCCTCCTGAGCACAGAGTGATGTATATCAGTATATACCACGATCACAACACCAGAGGGAGCTCTACAAATCATGTTAAACCCAGATTCGGCTCAAACAAGGGACTAAACACGTTTCGCAATTATGCCACATCAATGTGGAACGCCCTACCCAACGCTGTAAAGGAATGTGAATCACTACCCACTTTCAAAACCACTCTCAAGGAACACCTACGGGAGACTGCAATTCGAAACTGGCCCCTGTAAATGTCCCTCCAATGTACAGTAATTTACCTAGTATGGTTTTGTCAATATTCCAATGTACAGTTTTGCTTGTTTGTACAGTGTCCCCCCCCCCCCAACCCCCTCCAATGTAAATTACCCAGTATGGTTGTCAATATCCCAATGTACAGTTTTGCTTGTACAGTCGTACAGTGTTTTCCCCCCCAAACCCCTCCCTACCCAACCCCCCCAAAACCCCACCCAACCTCCTCCAATGTACAGTTTCTACGTCAAATGTATATACTCCCTTTTCTGGACTCTTTTTGTATCACAAACGGTACTGTATTTGCAAATCTGGTAAGTCATAAATGTATAGATGTAGCAGTACTGTCTATCTGTATGTCATATATGTCCTGATGAATTGAAAATGGGGGACCCTGATGTAAACAAGACGAAAGTCTTTCTCTGGTCTGCATCCCCTTAACAATTGTGTGTATTGAGCTGTACTGTATTGTACCCATTCTGCAATCTGTTAATAAAGTTTTCAATCAATCAATCAATCAATCAATCATATACATGTAGTACAATGCCAAAGTAGTAGGTGGCGATGTAGTTCAAACATGAAGGCCATTTTCAACCAATCAGAAAGGTTGAACGTGCCACTACACTTCCTGCAAAAAAAAACAACAATCCACCATCTTTAAATACCTCGCGTGAGCCATTTAGCCAACGTAGCATTATTTTTTTCAGCAAAGAAAGTGCAATAAACAAAACGGATACATTCACTGTGTTCTGCCTCATTTGTTGATGAAACAAAACCAACATCAACACAATTTACCACCAAGAGCGGATAGTTTAGTCTCACAAAAAGATCTCCGATGTTGTTAGCTACATGCTAATGTGAATGGCATTCTCCATGTATATAGTTAGCATCGAGGCTATTAACGTAGTAACGTTAACGCTAGTAGAAATGGTTGAAAACTTTATTTAACAGATTGCAGAATGGGTACAATACAATACGGCTCAATACACACAATTGTTAAGGGTATGCAGACTGTTGTAGTTTTGGACTGGGCTCCTTATAACAATAACTTGACAACACATGGTAGCCGCAGCTACTTGGGACAGCTCTGCTGTAAACACTGGAAATAACCGTGCAGGTCTCTACTGCGCATGGGCATTGGGCAGAACGGCTCCGTATCCGGCTCGCGCAGATTACATGGCACCATTGTTGGTGAGTTTCCAAAACGAAAACACCTTTTTGAGCGTTGCCACTAGGAAAGCGCGTTTTCCTTCCAAAACTGCGTTTCTTTTTAACTTGGACATGCAAACGTAATCATTCGAAAATAGAACGTTGCTGTTTTACCCCAGTGTAACCATGGCCTTGATGGAAAAGACGCGATAATAGCCCTTTAGTGGAATCCACTAAACGCGGTATCATTTTTCACCTGATTATCTAATCATCCTGAAATCAACGCTAGATTATCGTTATTATCCTTCCTCATGCAAGAATGAAATGGGCCCTGGAGCGCTGCGCTGAAAACAATACCTGTCCCTACTTTGAATCTCAAAGTTGCACAAGTTCTCCTTTTTGTTTTCAAGGAATATTAATAGATGTTTAGGAGTATGTATATCCTACCAACACGTCCACAGTGTTAACATAATTTCTGTATTGAAGTGAAAGCTGTTGTCGGTAGGCGGCCTTAACGTGTCTCTGTTCTGTCCTCCCTAGGCAGTACAGCGAGGGTTTAATGTTGTCTCTGTTCTGTCCTCCCTAGGCAGTACAGCGAGGGTTTAATGTTGTCTCTGTTCTGTCCTCCCTAGGCAGTACAGCGAGGGTTTAATGTTGTCTGTTCTGTCCTCCCTAGGCAGTACAGCGAGGGTTTAATGTTGTGTCTGTTCTGTCCTCCCTAGGCAGTACAGCGTGGGGTTCGAGGTGGTGATGGTGTCTGTAGTAGGAGATCCAGGCCCAGCGGGCTTCCAGAAGAAGAACAGTGGAGACTACAGGTGAGACCAGACACAAGTCCATCACAGTACAGTTAAACGTTAGCATTCCAGATTGACACACATCCAAGGATGTACAGGACCTTGTACAGGTATGGGCAGTGCATTTTAAGTTAGCAGAGGAACACTATTTTCTATTTTAAGTATACTATCTACTATCTAATGATGGTAGGTTAGTGTTTTGTTCATTCATAGTTCAAGACAGTAGAGGTTGAGTACTTTATTTTGATATGTCACATTCACACTACCAAGTGATTTTCTACTAACTTTCCTCTCTTTCGTGGTAAAATAAATTCGAACAGCCGGGAGCAATGCAAAAAGAACCACTGCGGTTCCGTTTTTCGGTAGGTAACGTTACATTTGGTTGACAATTTACTGACTGACTTTCACGACACTCCATATTTACGTATCTAACCAGCAGTGTAAACCGGGAGCCAGCCCAAACCATTACAGTGACGTCACCATCTAGCTAACTCTAAAATGGCGCCGTCCATGGCGAAAACGGGGAAATTACATTTAAGTTTTCAGACAAATAAGCAGGATTTCACATTTGATTATAGGATCCTGTCTTACCCCAAGGTACACAACAAACAAACTAGGCTCATATTGTTCAACGATTCATCTCCCCTTTAAAGTTTTTTAATATGCTCCCTCTGTACAGCACTTTGTGCCCCTGTGGCTGTTAAAGCGCTTTATAAATAAAGTTGGATTGGATTGGATACCTTGCTAAATGTGTTGTGCTAGAACCCTTCCTTGGCACTGTTCTGTAGCATCGCTTACATACAGTATGGGAGTTGCTGGAATCCTTTGCCTTTCCTTGTACATTAAGTTAATTCATGCTTTTATTTCAAGCAGATTGGTCTATTGCAATGCTCTTTTTTACTGGTCTTCCTAAAAAATCAATAGACGAGCTACAGCTAATTCAGAACTCTTGCTGCTAGACTTTTAACGAAAACAAGGAAGAGAGAGCATTAGGGGTGGAACGATACGCATTCGAACCGTACACCGTTCGACACAACCTCCACGATTTGGGGCGTCTGTGTATTGTACGGTTCAGGCCAGGGATGCAAAAAAGAAAAAAACGTCATTTGGCACGGAGGCGAGAGAGGTGCCGCGCTGGCTGCAGCAGGTGCTAGTCAGTTTGTGGAAATGGCAAGTGAAATATAAATCAATCATCATTACGACTTTAAAAACATAGCCATTAACATTACATAGGCCTACACACATCTTGCCATAACGTTAGCAGTTTGTACAACACAACGCACGTTTTAACTATGGTAGCCCGCCAGCTAATACAGCCAATGAAATGTTACCGTAGCTACTAGCTAGCAGAGGAGAAAATGGGAGTCTGAGAGGCGGGGTGTTGAAAGACAATGATAGGCGTTTATTCAACATCCAAGAAGGCTAACATACAACTGTGTTTACTAACTCCAACCGGGACTATTGTCGCTTTTCCACTGCATGTTATCAACTCCGGTAACGTTAGAGTGGAGAAGGTCCGTGACGCTAAATTGTCCGTGTGGTCCCCCAACCCATAGATAGTTCCAACTCACCGAATTACATTAATCCACCACAGTTGCACTCAATATTTAAATAATGTTAGTCTAAATAAATGTAGACAGATAATGTACGTATTTTAAAAATAGAATGAACAGAGCAGTGTTGTTTTGAAACAGTACAGTGTGTGTGTGTTAGTTTGATGTATGCTGCAATTTATATTGATGGCCTTCTAATTTGTTTATTTATTTATTTATTAAGGAAACAGTGACACGTTTCCTTTTGATAAGAAATCCAGCCATATTCCTTTCATTGTATTTCAAATACTGCACTTTAATTTCAAGCGGAACACTAATCTTTCCATTAAGAACTGACAATCAGGGAATTTAAACATTGTTGACATCTAGTGCTGGCTGAGCATATTGTTTGTTTGCACTAAGTTAATACTTTGACAAATGTAGCCTATATTTTTCAGTCAGTTTGGTCTTTGTGTGCCAAACATTATTTAAGGCAAACCTAAACCTTTTATTTTTTTATATATATACAGGTGCAGCTCAATAAATTAGAATGTTGTGGAAAAGTCTATATATTTAGCTGTATTGATGCAGTCATTTGTGCAAAAGGAGCCCCAACCAAGTACTGAGTGAACATACATGAACATACTTTTCAGAAGGCCGACATTTCTATATACAAAAGCAAAAATACATATATTTAAATTTTTTTATTGGTGATACAGACTTTTGGGCTTTCATGAGCTGTAAGACATAATCATCAAAATTTAAACAAATAAAGGCTTGAAATATTTCACTTTGTGTGTAATGAATCTATAATCTACGAGAGTTTCGCTTTTTGAATTGAATTACTGAAATAAAATAACTTTTCCACGATATTCTAATTTATCGAGCTGCACCTGTATATAAATGTTTAGATTTTTGAGTGTTACATTTTTTATTTATTTATAAAAAACAACGTATATCGAACTGAACCGAAAACCGTTAGCCCAAAACCGTGATACGAACCGAACCGTCGATTTTGTGAACCGTTCCACCAGTTACTCCAGAGTTACTCCAGTTTTAGCTGTGTTGCATTGGCTCCCTGTATCTTTTAGAATTTATTTTAAAGTCCTTCTACTTGTTTTTAAAGCTCTTAACAATTTAGCACCCTCGTACATTTCTGATCTCCTGTCTTTTTATGTCCCCTCCCCCTAACTCATTCCGGGCCAACAGCGCCCTCTGCTGATGGCCCTTTCCGTGCAAGCGCTTTAGTCAATGGGAGGATGGGGATATTTGCGAACGCTTAAACTATATCTTAAATTATGGCTATGGGTCTAATACACCCGTCGCTTATTAATGACTTGCTTGCAGTCAACATGTACGAAACGGATAGTTTTTTCATCAGTACATTTCCGTTTTATACCGTTTTGAATATGGGTATAGTTTTGGATATTTCTAGTAATTCCAGAGAAATCCGCGATAGTTTAGTGGAATACACAAAACACGTTGTAATTTTTCGGCTGATTTATGAATAGTTTTCAAATAAACGCTAGATTATCGATAGTATATGTGTCCTCATGTACGAAGAGAAGGAGTCTGAAAAATCGCTTCTAAGTACTTTGGTCGGCGCTAACGGCACGCGCACGCACACACACACACACGCTCCGATGGCGGTGATAGGAACATCTGATTACTCCAAGATTCCTAACATAAAGGCCTTACCTCACATCTGATGTCATGCAAAAAGATTAATCCAATTCCTGATCGCCATTCCAAATATCGATCGCATCCATTGATCCAACGTTATAGTCCAAAACACAATGATCCACGATTCTCCCAGTGGGGGGACTCAATGCAATAGTATCCAGCTGCATGCCCGAGAAGTAAAACCTGGACCGGACTTATTTTTTAGATGCACAGTTCCAGCCAATCCAATCCAATGATGTGCAATACCATCTGGGAGACGATAGGCGGCGGTATTTGCCCTTTGCGAGATCAGACCCATTCCCAATGATAACGTCAGGCTGGATGGATGAAAAATGAATGGATATCGCTAATAAAAGAAATAACGATTAAAACCTGACTATACTCATGATTGGCACGGAACGCATGGCGAGTTAACCCGACTATACTTGTGGTTGGCACGGAATTAGTTCCACACAGCTGGTCATCCACAGCTGGTCTTTTAAATGTTCCTGGGGTGCCCCAAGGGAAAATTGGGGCATCTGCTTTTAATTTCTATGCACCACATCTGTGGAACACAATCCCAAAAAAATATTAGAGAGGCTGGCTCAGTGGACATTTTTAAACGACAGTTGAAAACATACCTTTTTAATATTGCTTTTAATTAGCAACTCTTCTTTTTATTATATTTTTTTTAATCATCGATTTTATCCATTTTCTTTGCTTGTGATTTTAGACTGTGTGGTTTACTTATTTTTTTTATCTGTTATTATTCATTGTTTTATCTTTCTTTTATCATGTAATGTGAAGCACTTTGGGCTCCATCTTGTATGAAAAGTGCTATATAAATAAAGTTATTATTATTATTATTATTATTCGCCTCAAATCTCAAGTACTTCCTATTGTTTTCTTATGTCAATTAAAACCGGTGACAGAGACTCTGTACTTGTAGTCTTTAGTGAACAACGTGACAACAAGACCAGAGTGAGCATTTGTACTGATTGTGTACTCTACCATGTGTACTGACTGTACTGACTGTACTCTACCATGTGTACTGACTGTACTCTACCATGTGTACTGACTGTACTCTACCATGTGTACTGACTGTAGTGTGTACTCTATACCATGTGTACTGACTGTAGTGTGTACTCTATACCATGTGTACTCACTGTACTCTACCATGTGTACTGACTGTAGTGTGTACTCTATACCATGTGTACTGACTGTACTCTACCATGTGTACTGACTGTACTCTACCATGTGTACTGACTGTACTCTACCATGTGTACTGACTGTAGTGTGTACTCTATACCATGTGTACTGACTGTACTCTACCATGTGTACTGACTAGTGTGTACTCTATACCATGTGTACTGACTGTACTCTACCATGTGTACTGACTGTACTCTACCATGTGTACTGACTGTGTACTCTACCATGTGTACTGACTGTGTACTCTACCATGTGTACTGACTGTACTCTACCATGTGTACTGACTGTACTCTACCATGTGTACTGACTGTGTACTCTACCATGTGTACTGACTGTACTCTACCATGTGTACTGACTGTAGTGTGTACTCTCTACCATGTGTACTGACTGTGTACTCTAGCATGTGCCTGTAGCATGCATGTTGTGTTTTGGCACGTGTTCTCCATGAAAGCTGAGGTGAAACGTACAGTGTTTATTCCCCCCCTTCAGCCGCCTGTCACGGTCACGGCTCTACACGTCACGCGTTTTCTGTGTTGACATCATAACAGTTGATTATAGACTGGTGTCCGTGTCCTTTTGAACCTTGACCTGAGAAGGAATTGATTTGGCTCCTTCTGACTTTAGTTTGAAGCTACTAGAAAAGTCTCAGCAGCTCTTCGTTTACTTTGCTGTGGGACCACGTTACTAAAATATGAATCATTCAAGGTCATGCAGGGCCAAGCGAAGGGTCAGGCTGAAATGATTGGCAGGCTGTATTTAGCCCACACAGGTCTGTCCTTGTACATTGTAGAATGATTTAATACTTTCTGATACCATGATATCCTTTTGTATCTTCACTAGGCCGATTTTATGTGCATACTGAAATGATTTAGCAGATTCTTTACAAGAAGCCATTCTTTATTTCATTTTTTGTTTAGCTTTTTATCTGGAGAGAACTCTTGCCCTTCCAGGGAATGTCAAGTTGCATGTGTACATCTGGTACTACCGGGTATACATACACAACAACATACACATCTGTTTTTGAAGTAGTGAAATAGTATATAGGTCATAAGATCTTCAAAGTCCTGTTGTACTGTACTCTTAAAATTGCATTCACTTTAGGGCCGCACTGTGGATCCAAACCAGATTTAAAATTCCAAAAAATGTCAACTCCAGCTATGCCGCTTTGCCTCAATTTGTCCCGCCCAGAGCCAAGCAGCGCCTCTCTCTCTCTCTCTCTCTCTCTCTCTCTGATTGTCTCCATCCACTTCACAGGCATCTTCAATGCCTTCAATTTGCCTGTTTAGTTATTTTATATCCCCATCACAACTATAATCACCTCTCTCTCTGTCTGTGTCTGTGTAGGTGTGGTTTTTGCTACATGGAGGCGGACCATGTCCCGGCAGGCATCTACAATGTCATCCCCACTACCTTCTTGCCCAAGCAGGAAGGACCCTTCTTCCTGGACTTTGGCAGCGCTGCACCTCTCAAGGTCTCCCACCTCCAATGAGAGATGGAGAGGGGTCGGACATGCGGGGGGGGGGGGGGGGGGGGGTTAGGGGCAATATTATGAAACCCATGCCTTTGGTGTCATTCATAGCAGCTTAAGCCATTGTATGTCTTTGCTCTAGCAAACAGAACGAGTAACTATTAATGAGAGGTCATCAATGCTATTGGAAAGGGAGCAAGTGTTTGGAATGGGATCAAGCCCGAGAGGTTGGAGGGCTTTCACCAACAAAAAAACAACATCAACAACTGACAAAGTAATAGTGATGGGTTTGGCTACATATGCCTACCATAACGGCATAGAGATACAGTTGCTATCTATTTAGAAACCATACACTGTATTTATTGTGGGCTTCATTATTCTGAATGATGGACCGACGTCACAAGACGTTATATTCTTGACTGTTGGGTCATGTCCGGGACTGGATCGCACACAGTCCCGCTAAGCGCTTACTTTCTCAGGAGCACCGCAGCGTGCAGCAACACCACAGGGAGTTCCAGTGTTGTGCTGAATTAATGACATGTGTCCCCTATTTATTTGTTTTGCCAATGGACTTGGCAGCGTCAAGGATATCAGCCTGCTTTTCACTGAAGGGCTTCGCTTCTGGACACTCAAGAATGCCTGACACAGGCATGAAAGACTATGTGCGGCGCCACGGCTTTAAGTTTAACCCATTCATACGGATGTGTTGCCAGTTTCACCACGTTCTGTTCACTATTTAGTTGGTATCCAAGAACTTTCATGCCGTTTTCTCATTTTGTTTATGGTGTCAAAAAGACGACGGTCGAAATCATGGATTTGTCATTGTGTTCCTGAACTAGAAAAGGTTGGTGATGATTACAGCAGATTTGTACTGCTGCCGAGGGCTAGTTCAGCTAATCCAACAGAGCCATTACCCGTTTACAAAGCAGCACGGGAGCAGAACCATAAGCAATTGACGGCAAATGTCTCTGGTGGAGAATCTTTACTTTTTAGGAGGTGTGTCTTCATACAAGATCAATTTGATTAGGAAGTCCCACACACAACTCTTGCAAAGCACAGCATTGTTTATTCATCAAACGTATGATTGGATTGATTTATGAATGAACAACGTTGCATTGCAAGGGTATAGTGAGGGATTTCCTTTCATAGGTGCTTAATTTCAATGTACCAACAAAATATCTGCTGCCCCAAGTATCCACAGTGACATCACTTGGTTTTATATTGGGAAACCTCATCTAAATGTCATATTTGTGACGCATCTAGTGAGCTACAGCAATGCAATATTTGTTTGTGTTGACAATTACTGATGACTCTTGGTTATGATCATGTTTGCTCAAAGGGGGAAATTTCAACCATTGTGAAGTATCCATTGCCAAACTCTTATGCTATAATGGTCGCTCATTGTTGCCCAATGATTATTATTGTTTCAGGTTATATATATATATATATATATATAAAAAATAATGTGTTACCATTTTTCGTGACTGATTTAAATGGACAGATGCCCAGGCAACACATTTATAAAAATGCAGGAGTACAATCTGGTGGTTTGATTTTGCGGAACTTGCACTAAATGTACAGTAGAATGTTAAATTCAGATTTTGGATTAAAGGAATACAGAAAATGCTACATTGTGTGTCTTGCATATGTTCTAGTTAGTGTGGGTGACCTGGCAATTTATTCCGCCGATTTTTGTCCGCTAACTCCTCCCAGAGCTTTCGCACCACATACAAGTGTAAGGTATCAAAACGACCGGCTTGGTCCAACTCGAGTTGCTATAGGGAGGTGTAGTGGTTACGTCATTTTAGTTTTTCTGTGTTCCACCCTCTGTCCAACGCAATGTATTTCCCCATTGCCCATTTCTAAATAGTCTCGTTTAAAACAAATAAAGCATGGACATTTGCATGGTGTACCTTTCTGCGTATCCATCCACAATCTATAGCTCAACATGAAAATATTCGCAGTTAGCAGGTAGCAAAATAACGATAGGTTATGTATATAACCTAGTTATGAGTACTGGCTGAGCGTCTCGCTCTTTCGCCGTCGAGATATACCTCATCTCCAGTACCTACTGTACTACATGAACGAAAAAAAAACACCCTTGCACTTGACCAGGCCCCGCCCCAGTGACCTACTATAAATACTTACTTACTTACTATAAGTCACCAGGCGTGGTCACACTCGCCCTTCCTCGGGAAGAGTTTTCCATCAGAAAACCCCCACCCACATTGCAGCGATAACCAGAACCTGCAGAAAAATCCTAAGGCTAACGTTCGAACGATTCCTTCAGTAGAAGTCAGACCTACTTTTTAAAACGTAGTTCTAAAAAGCTAACAAGGCAAGGTTAGGTCCTCAGCAAAGTATGGGAACACAGACAAGGCCTTACAATCATCCAACACTACTGCGGTACATTCTGGAAGATGTGCATCTAAACAACTGATACAGTAGCAGATACCGTGCACCAGAAGCTGTTCTCAGACAACCGCCCCTCAATCATTCTGTCAGTTTACACAAATCATTTCATCCATCCTCACAATCCATCATTGGTTTCCAGAGGACATTTTCCCCTCTGCACTAGGAGTTCAGAATTCTTGCTTGTGGTCACAATATATATATATTTTTTTCATGTAGACATCTGATTGCATGTCCATAAGCTGAATAGTAAATATGCACTGTGTCATCCTTGCACCGTTGCTTCTTTTTGTAGTGTAATAGGATTTGGAGCAGAAAGGGAGGGGCACCAGTATAGAGCCTTGGGGGACACCAAGACGAGGAAGATAGATTATGGTAAAGCACGCCAGCCATCTCCATATCTGGTGCTCTTTTTCAGGTGCCACGCAAACATGGCAATGATAATTTAACATCTATTGGAATGTCAAGTTACTGAATACTGCTTGTTATTTCAAGCCATCAATGTCATTCAGATCTCTCAATGATGTGCAGCAGATCAAACTGATATGAATTTTGCGAGAGATCCAGTGTTGCTCACATGCTTGTGCCATGACTGTGGAGGAGATGTGGGTCATATTTAAAGGAGGCTCAATGGAAACTGAAGCAGAACCTGCGATGCCAGAGAGCTCTTTATTCCTACAACCTGAAATGCCATTCATAACCTTACAAAGTACAACATATTCATACAACAAGTACTTATGAGTGTATAGCAGATATATAAAAAGAAAATCACAAGAGGCCATAATAGGGTTTGTTCATAAAACGTGTGTACACCAGGGACTGTGGTTGCTTGTACTTTTATAATAAGCAGAACATAGCCTGGATGCTAGGAAGCATTCGACAGTAATTGGTTCTTTTATTTTGATTCTACACATATTTTGTTTTTAAGAGCCAACCACTGAAGTTTTATCAACAATACCATTACAAAGCTCCTCTGCAAGCTACGACAAAAAACATTTGTATTTATATATATTTTTTCATTTTTTACTTTAAGTGCAGTTCTCCAATGGAAGAGTAAAAAACATTAACAACTCAACTTTTTTTTGTTCTAACCACATCACATCATATACTATATCTTAAAACATAGTTTCTCATCTGTGGGGTCAAAAGTTCAAAGGGGGATATTTGCTGTAGACGTAGGATGCATCTTCATCATAGTCGATGGGAACTGTATGTACACACCGCCTGCCAAGCTCACATGCTCATTGTCCATAGAGTTCGCAAATGAGAGCACGGCAGCGTAGCGTGTCAAACCTACGTTAGCGGTGCAATGTAGTCATTTTAGAGCGGAAGGGTCAGAAAGAGTGAGGGCAGGAGAGAACCCTCCTCGAACTCCGTCCTTCTCACTGGCCCTTGACCAAGACCCTGGACTGGCCAGGGCTGGGTATCCCAGAGCAGCTCTGGCGGTCCACGTTGGTCTTGGTGTTGTCGGTGCGCGAGCGCCGCAGGTTGAGGAAGCTGAACCGCCCCTCCAGACTGATGGTTTTCTTGATGAGACGAGCAGGGTTGTTGTTGTTGTTGTTGCTGGGAGCGTTGTCCAAATCCCCCTCCGCTCCTTCAGCTCGATCGCCTGACGGACAGAGAAAGAACACAAGGACCCAAAAATTAGCACTCAACGCTGTTGTTAAGTTTTATGTAGAGTAATCATTAAAAAATATATATAATAATAATACATTTTGTGCGTGCATGTGTGTGGAGGTGGGGGGTTACAGGGATTGGTCCATAATATAATAATAATAATATAATAATAAATATAGTGTAGGTTCCACTGAACCATAAAAGGTTAAGGGCGCTTTCACATATAGTTTTGGTGGACTCGGTGCGATTCGGGGGGTGAAGTTGCAACATTTTTGCATTCTTCATTTGGTTCGGTCTGCATTCACATTGCAATTTGTCAAGCGCACCAAACTTTCTGAACAATGTCACACGGTCGAAAAGGGCTCGTCTATTGGACACAATAGAGTGGAAATGTGTGTGCGTGACTGCGAGCCCTAATGTGTATGCGCGGCGCGCGCGCATGTGTGACTGCGAGCCCTCTGGACTACAAGTTTGCCTGGGTTAATGTTTCCATCTGGTGCAGGGCTAAAGAGCTCTGGCGTGAAGTGAAGAGAGAAACACTGTACTAGACACACAGAAATACAGACTCCAGATCAGCGGAGGCGTCACAATTTTCAGCTGGTGATGCCGTCTGATGGGTCTCATCTTCGAAAGACTCAACGACATGTTTTGGGCTGGATGTGGGTCTTGTGCCAAGTATAATGTCCAGGTCATCATACCAAGGGAACTTGTCTTTCTCGTCCCCCGAACTCCCACTTTTTCGAAGCAAGTCACAGACTTTAAATAGGCTAATTGTTTTTTCAGCCTGTTATTCGTTTTAACTTCTTTAATTCACATTTCTTTAGTTTGCAATAATGCAACTGCAAGCCAATGTTCTGAGACATATTTATATATTTGTAATTGTTAGGCTATTTGAATCCACCATTTAGGGCTAACGGTGTATTCAAATAGCCTAACAAATTAAATGTAATATGTCTCAGAACATTGGCTTGCAGTTGCATTATTATATTATATAATATAATATATTATATTATATATATTATATAATACACTGCAACACTCCTTGCTAAGGCTAAGACTGGTCCTTAATGCAAAAAAGACCAAGTACATGACCTTCTCTCGCTCTCGAGCTAATACAGCTGTCCCTCCGATTCTGACACTGGAAGGGACATGCCTTGACAAAGTAGCATCCTATAAATATCTGGGCATATGGATTGATGAAAAGATGTCCTTTGATGTTCATATTGGGAACCTACTGAGAAAACTTAGACCTAAACTGGGCTTTTTCTTCCGGTTAAAGAAATGTTTCCCGTCTGAAGCCAGGAAGAGAATTGTGCAGAGTTCCTTTCTGCCTGTATTAGACTATGGCGATGTGATCTATATGCATGCTCCTTCCTCCCTGCTTAAAAAGCTGGATTCTGCGTACCATACTGCCATACGTTTTGTAACGGGTGCAGGCTCTCGCACCCACCACTGCACTTTGTATCAGTCCTTAGGATGGTCCTCTCTGTACCAAAGAAGACAATCACACATGTTGATTTTTATCCTTAAGTCATTGCTAGGTAAGCTGCCCTTATATATCTCCAGACTTCTGTCCTTTTATACTTGCTTTTTTAATACCAGACGAGCAGCAAATGGGATGCTTTTAAATGTTCCTTTGATGCAGTCAGAGCTTGGTAAAGCTGCATTCTCCCACTATGCTCCCTTTTTATGGAATACGCTGCAAGTAAAACTTTGTCTAGAGGCACTTCCTACTGTGAATGCTTTTAAAGGTACGCTACGATTAGCCCTTTATGAAACATGTAACTGTTTTACCTGATGCTATTGCTGATCTGATTATGCTCCTTGCCACTGCACAAATGGCCTTCTGTATTTATATTTGAATTGTATGTTTTTTGTTTAATGCCCTGTTTTATGTTGAAACTTGTTGTGTGCCGTGTTGGTCAGGACTCCCTGGAAGAAGAGATCTTGTATCTCAATGGGACATTCCTGGATAAATAAAGGATAAAAAAAATAAAAATAAAAATTATTGCAAACTAAAGAAATGTGAATTCAAGAAATATGTCGCGATACGCTGAGTATTGCGGAATTTATTTACTTTTTTTTTGTTGATCAAATTTAATTTATTACCTTTTTTCAACTGCAAAGTAAAACTTTGTCAACATGTTTTATCTAATAAAATAAAGTTCAGTCTGTTCATCTCACTTCAATCATTTTTATTGCAGAACATGGTATTTTCTCAAGCAGACAGATGTAAACTGTAATCTGTGTTGCATGTACCTGACAAACTGAACTGTTTGTATTACAGTCATATTCCAACTTAACTGAATGCACATGTGTGTGTGTGTGTGTGTGTGTGTGTGTGTGTGTGTGTGTGTGTGTGTGTGTGTGGACTACTGTACTATTACAGGTATTGAAATGAACAATGCAACTTCCTTATACAAATTTATTTTTTATTTTTATTTTCTTTAATGAATAATTAAATATCGATACTTGGCGTCCCTGTATCGATACAGTATCGCCACGCAAAGTATCGCGATACTACTACGTATAGATTTTTTCCCCACCCCTAATGGACATCTAATTTAATTCTCTGCTTATTTATTAATATATTGCTGACGCAGTTTTCTTTATTTTGACGTGGCATTGATCCATTGTTCTATTGAAGCCCATTACCACCATCCTCTCGCTAAACAACTTGTACACCGCATTGTTTTTATGAGTGCCCACAAGTAGCTGTTTAATTTGGTCTTCTGCCCATATCTCTATCGGGGCTTTCACCTCGTCATTCGCCCACGTCTGAGACATGTTTACCGCATGCTTGTTTTGCAGTGAATGCGCGCCACAGTGTTTGTTTTGTTTCCTTCTACCCAAGATGCACAGTTTATCAGGTCACTTCCTATATTTGGTCTTGCGTTTGGTCCGATGAAGCGAACCGAGACCTATGTTTTCAGGCGGACCAGAGTTTGCATGTTTGGTCCGCACCAGAGTTCGACTGAGCATTCACACCACCCCAAAAAAAGCGGACTATCCGAGGAAACAAACTCTGGCCCGATAGTCCGGACCAAACAGCTCTGGTGTGAAAGCACCCTAACACTTGATACTGACTCAAACAATAAGCTCAAAATTGGCAAAAATATAACAATATGTCCAGATCGAACATAACCTTTCACAATATTACTCAACAATGGCCAGTGTTGGAAAGTAACTGCTTGACTTAACTTTGAGGCACTGACAAAACAAACGACAAAAAGCTTGATACTGGAAAGCAAGGTTTTGGCAACTGTAGGGCGATATAGGAATCAATAGTTTAGACATTTTAAAAACTGGAAAGCTTAATGCGGGGAATGACCTGCCGCAAGAAATGTGGGATTGAAACGATCGCGTTGCAACCAATCCACTCCATACTTCTATTGCTTTGCTTTTGGTTTGCATACAAACATCTGTTGGATACAGTATTTGCATACTAATCGCACACAATCACAATTGCATTCAATATAGTAGGTAGCATGAAGAACCTGGAAGCAGATTGAGTTTTTTCCCCTCCTAGGCTCTTCACCAAGACAGACTGAACCTTTGTAAACCCATTTCCAGAACTTTCCACACTGTCTGGAAGACCCTCCCTGCAGTAACACAGCCCTCCCTGCAGTAACACAGCCCTCCCTGCAGTAACACGGCCCTCCCTGCAGTAACACGGCCCTCCCTGCAGTAACACGGCCCTCCCTGCAGTAACACAGACCCCCCTGCAGTAACACAGCCCTCCCTGCAGTAACACAGCCCTCCCTGCAGTAACACAGCCCTCCCTGCAGTAACACAGCCCTCCCTGCAGTAACACGGCCCTCCCTGTAGTATAGCTGATGAAAATCTGCACACCTGCTCTTCTCCGGCTGTCAGTTTGACTAATAGGCTTCTCCTCTGGTGCAGTTGTATGACACACAGGTACCCATACACATATACTGTATACACACATACATTCATACACACAGACACACACCATCCATCTTACTCCCCCCTTTCCTCTCTCTCTATGTATAACGACGCCTGCACCTCTATATATAGTGGAGAAGATACTCGCCTACACAGTCCCCACTATTGTCTGAATCTGAATAATGGAGATATGAACAAACACCAGGATAGATTCTGAATAATGGAGATGTGAACACACACCAGGATAGATTCTGAATAATGGAGATGTGAACACACACCAGGATAGATTCTGAATAATGGAGATGTGAACACACACCAGGATAGATTCTGAATAATGGAGATGTGAACAAACACAATTATGATAATTTGATTAGTGAAGGTGGGGATCACAGACATCCCTCCCATGCAGGCTAAGCTGCCAGCGTTATACTTATGACTTTTTTTTAACCCGACCTGCCAGATGGTCTGATAATACAGAACTATCTGGGAAGTCGTCCTTTGAAACTGTTGGGAATAGGGCCGGTAGAGTATCTTTGCCCATAGAATGCCAGTAGTTCCTCAAAGGACGCCGATTGGTCCAAACCACTGTGGTTCAGGCACAAACGCATAACTTGAAGCCGGACGAGATGGATTCTCTCATGATCTCACAAAGCCAGCTTCCGCGCAGCTGTTCTGATCCGAAAACAAATCCGAACTACCTTCACTCTCTTTCATCCCTGTGACACATTTCTTAAAGCATGCACAGACTCACACTCACACACACACACACACACACACACACACACAGCACCAATTAAAACCACGCACCTCTCTCCAGGTCGCACTCGGGCGAGGAGGCTCCGCTGCACTCGCTGCGCGGTCCGAGCACCGGCGAGATGAGGCTGAAGTCAGAGAGCGAGACCGTGCTGGGCAGGTCCAGGCTGCAGGGCCTCGATGATGGCGCCGGGGAGGAGGAGGAGCTGGAAGAGGAGGAGGAGGGCGGAGAGGGGCTGGGCGACGGCGAGGAGGCGGAGGGGAGGTCCTGGGGGCTGATGGGGGAGGGAGAGGAGGAGCCCAGGCTGCAGGTGGAGCGGGTTTCGGAGTCCTCCTCCGACATGGCGCTGCTGCACGTCTCGTCCTCGAAGCACACAGACGTCACTGCGGAGAGGAAGAGTGTTAGAACCTCTTTACTGCACCGTGAAAACATCATACCAGAGAGGAAGAGTGTTAGAACCTCTTTACTGCACCGTGAAAACATCATACCAGAGAGGAAGAGTGTTAGAACCTCTTTACTGCACCGTGAAAACATCACACCAGAGAGGAAGAGTGTTAGAACCTCTTTACTGCACCGTGAAAACATCATACCAGAGAGGAAGAGTGTTAGAACCTCTTTACTGCACCGTGAAAACATCATACCAGAGAGGAAGAGTGTTAGAACCTCTTTACTGCACCGTGAAAACATCATACCAGAGAGGAATAGTGTTAGAACCTCTTTACTGCACCGTGAAAACATCACACCAGAGAGGAAGAGTGTTAGAACCTCTTTACTGCACCGTGAAAACATCATACCAGAGAGGAAGAGTGTTAGAACCTCTTTACTGCACCGTGAAAACATCATACCAGAGAGGAAGAGTGTTAGAACCTCTTTACTGCACCGTGAAAACATCATACCAGAGAGGAAGAGTGTTAGAACCTCTTTACTGCACCGTGAAAACATCATACCACGGGCACGGGGGCTTTTCCTAACCGTCAACATGTGGAAAAAAAATGCTTCAAAGCGAACAATAATACAAACACAAAAACAACACCAACAAATGCAAGTAGAGGGATAGAGGGGGCGAGAGAGAGAGAGAGAGAGAGATGGAGACATAGGAGTGTGATGAAGAACACATTTAAATAAATAAAAAGGTTTATGAGTATTTAATTTCCATTAAAGTCTACCATTTTCCTAATAAACGCAGCAGATTGCAGCAAGTGGAGCATCTGGGACACATGGTCTGTGTGGACAGAAATCACTTTACCTACTCTCTGCTGTAAACACGGACCAGTGTTGTGTTACGTGTTGTGTTGCTATTAAATATTTAAACTCGATAGTACAGAGAGAGAGTAACAGAGTGTTGGAGGGAGGGAGGGAGGGAGGGAGAGAGAGAGAGAGAGAGAGAGATTAACATTTGTTGACTGCACACCCACAGCTTCAGTGCAGCAGCCGCTCAGCGCTTAGACAACAATCAGGGCGAGGAAGAGGTCGAAGATATAAATAGAACACTGATGTGAAAGAGAGCAGGAGGGAAGAGGGAGAGAGCGAGAGCGAGAGAGAGGGGATGAAGGTATAGGAGAAACGGAGGACAAGAATCAAAAGGGAAACAAAATAGTGTGGGAGGAGAGAGAGAGAGAGAGAGAGGCCGGTATAATGGTATTTACTTATTTCGGTACAAATTACAATGTGACACAACATATTTTTGGTCTTTATCTTTTAAAAAAAATTTATTATGTTTTTGGTAGATATTTTATTGTTTTCTTCCGGGCAGTCCGGCAGAGAGAGAGAGGAAGTATGGGAGGATAGATGGGGGAAGACATTCGGCAAAGGTCGCCGGGTCCGGTAGTCGAACCCTGGACGGTCGTGTTGCACCGCAGTGCTGTACGTGGTGCACCACTGGCGCTCTTGGTCTTTATCTTTTAATACAATTATCGTGGCGCTATTTCATTGAAAACAAATATATTTTCTTTTTTAATACAAGGAATTTTTTTATTATTATTAAGAAAAAATATATACAACATTTATATTTATTTTACAGTATAGTAATGACAGTATAGTAAAAATCCATGACATTATACCTTCATATTCAGTATACATCAGACCGGAAAATCCTGGTAGTTTGGCTTTTCTCACGACCGTGCCTACCTGCACAATACCTGTTCCTATTGACCGTCATTGTATTAAAACTGTCGGCAGAACGCTTACATTGTTTGAAACGTTTGTTTTGTTAGTGCGTCATGTTAAAAAGGAGCTATAGATAACATTCAGCCACTAGATGATGCACTAGAGCACCAGCATGTCATTTATCCAATCAGGTGGGGAAATGGGAAGTAGGGAGGGGATACATGTAAACAGCTACATTTATTTTGGACCCACACATTAAAAAATTATTTAAATAATTCTCTATACTATATATATATAATTTTAAATTGTTTTTTAATCTATAACACCTTTAATTCAAGCGATTACTTTCCAACACTGGTCGTCATTGAGCGTTCACATCATTGTGAAAAGTTACATACAAAATTCAGTGCAGATGACATATTGCTGATCTGATGTATGCCTCCCAACACATTACTCAAGACAGCCAGAAGGAGCGAGGGGGGGGGGGGGGGGGGGGGGGGTCATATTCTTCAGCAACACCACATCTTTATTCCTCTTGGATTTTGCCCAAAAAACATTGTTAAACGTTGCTAGTACATTCCGAGTCATTGCTTTTTGCTGCGTGCTACATAAATGCCCACACACATACATGCACACGCAGCACATTCCAATTCAAGACAAGTTAATGAGCAACAGTAATAACCTCGTCAGAGCCCAGTCAGACAACTCGATGGCTCTCTGTGGTTGTCGTAGCAACACTATGCCTTATAATCCCATCGTCATGACCAAATAGAGGAGGCATGATCTGGCTCACGGTCACAGACGGTGTATTGTATAGCATATAGATTCTCAGTTGGCTTTTATGTATTCCGTATCCCTCTGCTCCCACACTACGATCTGGAAAATCTGATTACCTTTGATGAATTTAAAACATTAGTTAGATACCTGGAAAGCTGGTCAATTGGGACCGCCTGTCTCTGAATACCTCACTCCCTTTAACCCTCTTATGCTTCAGAGAGACATGATGTCTTGGAACTAGCCCCAGTGTTTCCTATGCTTCAGAGACATGATGTCTTGGAACTAGCCCCAGTGTTTCCTTTTTTTTTTTTTTTATCCACTTTTTCTCCCATTTTCTATATATTTTTCTCCCATCCCAATTTCGTATCATCCAATTCAACCCTCCCCTGTCACGGACGCTGTTTCTTGCCTCCCACAAGCCGGCTGCAATGTGGACTAAGTCATACATAGCACAAGTCCCCTCCGGTACTTGAGGTAACAGCAGTCGCATCTTTTCACCTGCGCAGCTCGATCTCTCAGTGGCGAGGAGTAACGCGTGAGAGGCTCACGCTGCACCTGACACTTCCTGATTCTACTGCGCAGGCGCACCAACCGACCTGTAGGAGTAGCTGTCCACAACGCCCGATCCCCACCCATCAGTTTCCCACCCCCTAATACGGCCAATGTGTATTAGTACGGACGACCAGCTAAACTGAAAGCAAATGTGGAGCGCTGGGCTCGAACTGACGAGCCCAGCGTCTCCAGCATTTCGTGGCGAGCGCCTTGCCCACTACGCCACGTAGCCGCCCTAGCCCCAGTGTTTCCTATGCTTCAGAGAGACATGATGTCTTGGAACTAGTCCCAGTGTTTCTTATGTTTCAGACCAACATGATGTCTTGGAACTATCTTCAGTGTTTCCTATGCTTCAGACAACATGATGTCTTGGAACTAGTCCCAGTGTTTCTTATGCTTCAGACCAACATGATGTCTTGGAACTAGCCCCAGTGTTTCCTATGCTTCAGAGAGACATGATGTCTTGGAACTAGTCCCAGTGTTTCTTATGCTTCAGACCAACATGATGTCTTGGAACTATCTTCAGTGTTTCCTATGCTTCAGACAACATGATGTCTTGGAACTAGTCCCAGTGTCCGTTCCCTCTGCTCCCACACTACGATCTGTAAAATCTGATTACCTTTGATTAATTTAAAACATTAGTGAGATACCTGGAAACCTGGTCAATCGGGACCGTCAGTCTCTGAATACCTCACTCCCTTTAACCCTGGCCCGGAACACTTACCTCACTCCCTTTAACCCTGGCCCGGAACACTTGACGTTTAATGTGTTATACATAGATATTATTCTATGTATTTATTTTGCATTGTTTTGTGTTTACTTTAATGTATGTTTTAATGCTGCCATCTTGGCTAGGTCTCTCTTGCAAAAGAGATTCTTAATCTGAATGAGACTAAAACAAATGTAGTACTCCTATTTTGGACCTGACATTTCACTGATCGGTCCAGTATGGTAAGTCACCTCACCACCACGGTAAGTCAACTCACCACCACGGTAAGTCAATACACCACCACGGTAAGTCAACTCACCACCACGGTAAGTCAATTCACCACCACGGTAAGGAAACTCACCACCACGGTAAGGCAACTCACCACGGTAAGTCAACTCACCACCACGGTAAGTCAACTCACCACCACGGTAAGTCAACTCACCACCACGGTAAGGAAACTCACCACCACGGTAAGTCAATACACCACCACGGTAAGTCAACTCACCACCACGGTAAGGCAACTCACCACCACGGTAAGTCAATACACCACCACAGTAAGGCAACTCACCACCACGGTAAGTCAACTCACCACCACGGTAAGTCAACTCACCACCACGGTAAGGAAACTCACCACCACGGTAAGTCAATACACCACCACGGTAAGTCAACTCACCACCACGGTAAGGCAACTCACCACCACGGTAAGTCAATACACCACCACAGTAAGGCAACTCACCACCACGGTAAGGCAACTCACCACCACGGTAAGTCAACTCACCACCACGGTAAGTCAACACACACCACCACAGTAATTCAACTCACCACCACGGTAAGTCAACACACACCACCACGGTAATTCAACTCACCACCATGGTAAGTCAACTCACCACCACGGTCAAAGTGACTTAATTGTCGACCATTGTCACCGGGAAGACATTGTTTATGTATCAATGTGCTGCTTCCTGACCCAGCAGAGAGCTAACCTGCTTAGCGTTCCATGGGTCTGACGTGTCATGCTAGGATCACACATACTAAAGGCTCATGCAGCCATGGTACTTAAAAGGTGAAGGTTATGATGAAGTATTTGAGAAGCAAATAAAATGTCCCCTTGGGAAAAATAAATCCTGCTTTCTCCATTTTCCTTCTCAAGAAGGGATTGTGTGCGTTTGCATTGCATACGAGTAATTAATTTCCCTTCCTTTCCAAAACAGCATGGCTAAATGACGTGTAAACGACCACTTAATTCCTCTCTCATTAGCGACATACTCTGCCATTTAGCCTGGCACCAGGTGAACTGCCACCACAGCTGAAGTAGACTGCAAAGCGCTGAGGCAAGACGAGAGAACTTAACCTTTTCTAATTGGCCAATGACTCAGCAGGATCAAATCTGACTCATGCTGACGATCACAGCTTGACTCCCCCCCCCCCCCCACACACACACACACACACACTACAACGATACATCGGGTTGTTTCACACACAGATTTGTTCGCGGTGGCCCACCCATCGCATCAACACAGACCAATAATAACATAGTGCTTCTTGCATTGAGAAATCCTCTCCACAACCTGAGCCCGGCTGCCACCACCACAAATAACCTAAAGACCTATGGGAAACATCTGCACTGTACCAACTATACACGAACACAAAGAACTGGGTCACGGAGGCTGGATCACTGAGAACTAGAATAGCAGCTGTCTGAACTGCTGCGCTGCTGGGGTTGATGAGGTTTGCAGACATGTCCTTCTTTTCTATCTAGCTCTCGTTTAATGCGGTTGATATCTATTCACCTGATGCAGTGGTTCCCATACAGTACTTCTTTAGTCATTGGGTAATTGGAAACACACACACACACATATATATTTTTTACATTGACTTTGAAAATGGCCAAAGGTATTAATGTAGTCAGGAAAGCGTTTAATAAAATACCACACCTATTTTGTATTTTTTCTACTGGTCTCTTTTCATTCAAACTGATTTTCTCCCTCCATCTCATCCGCACTCCACCGTTTGGGAACCACTAACCTAATGTAAGTGAAAGGAAAGCAGTATCTCTAACAAAAGCTTCTTACATGCCACCCAATATATAATTTTTAAATCAAATAAAAAAACTTTTCTTGCAGTTTCCCGTCAACACCATATCGACTTCCTATACTTACTGGAAATACCATCCAACTCCATCTTGAAGCCGGAGACGTCGTCCCCGGCAATGCTGTCGCCTTCTGCGCCCACGCCCCTGCCACGCGGGCCCATGGCGGTGCTGCGTCGGCGCTCGTGGATCTCGTCAGAGATCACCTCCAGGCTCCTGAGCGCCGCCTTGTACTCGCCTTTGGCCTGCGACAGTTTGACCTGCAGCTCGTCCACGTCCGTCTTCCGGTGCTGGAAGGGAGCCGAGTGAGGCACGGAGTCAAGACACAAGTATTCATATGCCTTAAGCCACGCCCACTTCACAAAACCATTTAGCGCTCTCATTATCCTTATGACAAAGATATCTTTAAAGAAATAGAACAAGGAAATTGGCGTTTTCATTCAAAATTGGCAGACTTTGAAGGTTAATATATCGCACACTTTGGATACAGTGTCACAAGCTCAAAGGAAGTTGAAAGACAAAATAATTTTTTTCAATATTTCCACAAAAGTGATGAGTGATGAGTGATTCTGTTCATGTTAAAGAATACAAGAAAGTAACAAGTCAAGGCCGTTGTCGGAAAGTGGTGTTATTGTCCAGCAGGGGGCACTCTGTCCTCTGGACTTGGCAGAAAATGAATTGGTCTCTTCTTCCGCATTTTGACATGCCGGAGCGCTGTGATTGCTGGGGGCGCACCAGGCATGTGACAAAGCAGAAGAAGAGAAGAAGCTAATCACAGCGCTCCGGCATGTCAAAATGCGGAAGAAGAGACAAATCCATTTTCATGCAACGCTGCTCTCTGTGATTTCTACTCGTTTATAAAAATTATTTTAAATGTGTATTAGCAACGGCGAGCTTTCAAACCACCCCGCTTTTGTGTGTGAAACCCCTTGTGCAACTGTGAGTACCTTTGACATGTCTCCGTGATCAATTTTGAACAAACCGTTCGTAAATAACCAGTGCTTCAGGGTGAATGTTCCCATGGCTAGTAAGGTGGAGCAAGTGACTGCTGTATTCAAAGCAAGGCGTGCATCAGCAGTCACCAAAGGGGCTAGCCCAACATGTCATAGGCAGAAAGAATGCAGAGTTCAAGGTCAACAGTTCCCAGTTAGATTCTGGCTCCTCCTGGCAACACCTTGAAGTGTCCTCGACACTTGGCCTCTAACTGCTCCCGATGAGCAGGTCGGCACCTTGGCTTGCATGGTTGCCTCCGCCCTCGGTGTGTGAATGTAGGTTAATGTGAGGCATAAATTGTAAAGCGGGTTGGATAAAAGCTCTATATAAATGCAGTCCATTTATCATTTACCAAACCAGTTGACCCTTGACCGAATCTTAAGTCAACAGCTCGACATAAACCATGATGAGCAGAAAATAACCTTTAGATGAATAACCTGCCATATACATACCTCTAACTGTAGATAGTACTTTGCCTTCAATTCAAAGTAGGGCCTGTGGATGAGAGGTCAAGAGAAGAGAGAAAAACATTAGAGCCGATGGGAAGAAGAAAAGCGCTGTAGCTACATTATCACCATGGAAACCAGCAGGAGAGAGAGAGAGAGGTGGTTGTTGTTGCATCGGATGAGCTCACTGTGAAGGATGGATTATCACACAGCTGAGGCAATACACAGCAAGCCTAACAAACAGCAATGCTAGAGCACAAGCGAGAGAGAGAGAGAGAGAGAGAGAGAGAGAGAGAGAGAGAGAGAGAGATTTCTTCAGTTATGAGATTCAGTGCCTTGCTCAGGGGCATATTATTTATTTCAGTTACACTCCAGTTCCCAGCTCTTTAAATAAATCAAATCATTAAGCTAGTTGGTTTGAAGTTCATATGTTTTTATTAATAAAGGGACAATGCACATATAAACACTGATGTGCCAGATTTAGCCATCAGGGCTTATTTTCATCTGTAGTCACTGGGCAGGTTGATGGAAAAAAAATAACATAAACTGGGGGGGGGGAAAAGTAGGGAAAGGGAGGTGGTAGGTTGGAGGAGGGTGGTTATGGGTAAAGGGAGGTGGTAGGTTGGAGGAGGGTGGTTATGGGTAAAGGGAGGTGGTAGGTTGGAGGAGGGTGGTTATGGGTAAAGGGAGGTGGTAGGTTGGAGGAGGGTGGTTATGGGTAAAGGGAGGTGGTAGGTTGGAGGAGGGTGGTTATGGGTAAAGGGAGGTGGTAGGTTGGAGGAGGGTGGTTATGGGTAAAGGGAGGTGGTAGGTTGGAGGAGGGTGGTTATGGGTAAAGGGAGGTGGTAGGTTGGAGGAGGGTGGTTATGGGTAAAGGGAGGTGGTAGGTTGGAGGAGGGTGGTTATGGGTAAAGGGAGGTGGTAGGTTGGAGGAGGGTGGTTATGGGTAAAGGGAGGTGGTAGGTTGGAGGAGGGTGGTTATGGGTAGGGAAGGTTGAATGCTTGGGAGAACAGGTAGGTTTTGAGTCAGGATTTAAAGGTGGAGAGTGAGGGAGAGTCTCTGATGGTCTGAGGGAGGGTGTTCCAGAGTCGGGGTGCAGCATGTGAGAATGCCCGGGCGGGCGCCTGATTACTTTTACCAACGGATTTCCAGTTCCGCGTTCGCGTTCTGCGATCCGATTGGCCACTGACGTTTCTGGTCGCGCCAATCGTGTGACGCCTGTTTCTATCACCGGTTAAACTTAGGCGACTCTTTCGAAGTTGGTTAAGGTTAGAGTTTGTCTTAGAGCATGGCGATAGAACACCAGCCCTGATTCCAAACTCTAACCTTAACCAACTTCGAAAGAGTCGCCTAAGCTTAACCAGTGATAAACTAGACGTTAGGCAGTTTGCTGCTGTTCGAGGCGGAAATGGGCGCGTCACGCGATTGGGCGCACATGTCACATGACCAGAAACGTCAGTGGCCAATCAGATCGCACCAGAAACGTCAGTGGCCAATCAGATTGCAGAACGCGAACGCGGAACTGGAAATCCGCTGGTAAAAAACTAGACGCTGCCCGGGCTCCAAAACCTTTTTTTTTGGTGGTGAGGGAAGCAGTGGAAGAGGACCGGAGGGATCGGTTGGCTTAATCGGGAGCCAGTGGAGAGAGTGGAGGACGGGAGTGATGTGGTCACGGGACCGGGTGTTAGTGAGCAGGCGAGCAGCAGAGTTCTGAACCATCTGGAGTCTATGGAGGGAGCGGGTGGTGAGGCCGGTGAGGAGGGAGCTGCAGTAGTCTAGGCGGATGGATACCAATTTCTTCTCTGCGCATTCAGTAGAAGGCTATCCAGCTGCAAGCACAAACTAGCTCAGCACAAACAAATGGAAGTGGATATGGACCACTAGCCCAGCTTAAAACACAGGGAGACGTGTTTTTGGCCAACAGCTAGGCTAGCTGATCCGTATCCGCTTCCATTAACTTGTGCTAAGCTAGGCTGGCATGCAGTCGGATAGCTTTCTACTGAACGCACAGAGAGGAAATGAGTATCCATCTTCTTGTCTGACTCTGGAGAAGACATTCCCATTCCTGAATTTCCCAAAATGTTGGCCTGTTCCTTTAAAAACAGTAAGGTTTCAGAGGAGGAAGAACTTGTGACAAATGCCAATTCAGCTCCGACTTTATTTCCAATGAAGCAAACAAGCTACTAGTGTAGGTGAGTCACAGGAAAGTGTTGAGGTTCAATGGAATAGAGAAGCAGAAGTGTAATCACACACACAGACAGCGGTCAGCTTTGGGCCACGAGGTGACTCACTTTGATTTGTTGATGGTGCGTTTGAGCTTCTTCTCCAGCTGCTTCATGCGGCTCATGACCGTCGTGTACTTGGCTGCCGTCTCCTTGTGCACCTGCTCGCTCCTCGTCTTGGTCTGCTCCGCCCCCATCACCTTGAAAACCACAGATCAGAATTCAACCTCAAGTCCCGTTCGAAATTTTTCGAATTAGGGCTGTAACCGATACACATTTTCAGATTGAATATGAATTTAGATTCTGGAGGTTAACAATTAGATTTTTACATTTTTTTATTTAATTATTGTGTTAAAAATGTATTCATACTCCATAATTCTAATAGTACCCAGTGTACCAGATGCCTACTTTAGATGACAAACGGGGGGGGGGGGGGGGGGGGAAGAGAGACCCAGGGAAGAGAACGAGCAGTTGTATTTGTTTGCAACAAAAGATATGTTCACTGCACTGTTACTGCAGGAATAACTGTATTCCCTGAGGGCTGAGGCACATTTGCAAAATGATAAATTGAAGGAACCAGGGAGTGGGATCAGTGGAATATCACTTGTGTGGTCTATGTGTTTCTGCACCCATGTGTTTATAATGAGGTTCTCCTGCTGTGTGTTTATTTATTTTTTTATCCACTTTTTCTCCCATTTTTTCTATATTTTCTCCCATCCCAATTGCGTATCATCCAATTCAACCCTCCCCTGTCACGGACGTTGTTTCTTGCCTCCCACAAGCCGGCTGCAATGTGGACTAAGTCATACATAGCACAAGTCCCCTCCGGTACTTGAGGTAACAGCAGTCGCATCTTTTCACCTGCGCAGCTCGATCTCTCAGTGGCGAGGAGTAACGCGTGGGAGGCTCACGCTGCCCCTGACACTTCCTGATTCTACTGCGCAGGCGCACCAACCGACCTGTAGGAGTCGCTGTCCACAACGCCCGATCCCCACCCATCAGTTTCCCACCCCCTAATACGGCCAATGTGTATTAGTACGGACGACCAGCTAAACTGAAAGCAAATGTGGAGAGCTGGGCTCGAACAGGCGAGTCCAGCGTCTCCAGATTTCGTGGTGAGCGCCTTGCCCACTACGCCACGTAGCCGCCTCCTGCTGTGTGTTTATAATGAGGTTCTCCTGCTGTGTGTTTATAATGAGGTTCTCCTGCTGTGTGTTTATAATGAGGTTCTCCTGCTGTGTTTATAATGAGGTTCTCCTGCTGTGTGTTTATAATGAGGTTATCCTGCTGTGTGTTTATAATGAGGTTCTCCTGCTGTGTTTATAATGAGGTTCTCCTGCTGTGTTTATAATGAGGTTCTCCTACTGTGTTTATAATGAGGTTCCCCTGCTGTGTGTTTATAATGAGGTTCTCCTGCTGTGTTTATAATGAGGTTCTCCTGCTGTGTGTTTATAATGAGGTTCTCCTACTGTGTGTTTATAATGAGGTTCTCCTGCTGTGTGTTTATAATGAGGTTCTCCTACTGTGTTTATAATGAGGTTCTCCTGCTGTGTGTTTATAATGAGGTTCTCCTGCTGTGTGTTTATAATGAGGTTCTCCTGCTGTGTGTTTATAATGAGGTTCTCCTGCTGTGTTTATAATGAGGTTCTCCTGCTGTGTGTTTATAATGAGGTTCTCCTGCTGTGTGTTTATAATGAGGTTCTCCTGCTGTGTTTATAATGAGGTTCTCCTACTGTGTTTATAATGAGGTTCTCCTGCTGTGTGTTTATAATGAGGTTCTCCTGCTGTGTGTTTATAATGAGGTTCTCCTGCTGTGTTTATAATGAGGTTCTCCTGCTGTGTGTTTATAATGAGGTTCTCCTACTGTGTGTTTATAATGAGGTTCTCCTGCTGTGTGTTTATAATGAGGTTCTCCTACTGTGTGTTTATAATGAGGTTCTCCTACTGTGTGTTTATAATGAGGTTCTCCTGCTGTGTGTTTATAATGAGGTTCTCCTGCTGTGTGTTTATAATGAGGTTCTCCTGCTGTGTTTATAATGAGGTTCTCCTGCTGTGTGTTTATAATGAGGTTCTCCTACTGTGTTTATAATGAGGTTCTCCTGCTGTGTGTTTATAATGAGGTTCTCCTGCTGTGTGTTTATAATGAGGTTCTCCTGCTGTGTTTATAATGAGGTTCTCCTGCTGTGTGTTTATAATGAGGTTCTCCTGCTGTGTGTTTATAATGAGGTTCTCCTGCTGTGTGTTTATAATGAGGTTCTCCTGCTGTGTTTATAATGAGGTTCTCCTACTGTGTTTATAATGAGGTTCTCCTGCTGTGTTTATAATGAGGTTCTCCTACTGTGTTTATAATGAGGTTCTCCTGCTGTGTGTTTATAATGAGGTTCTCCTACTGTGTTTATAATGAGGTTCTCCTGCTGTGTGTTTATAGTGGGGTTCTCCTGCTGTGTGTTTATAATGAGGTTCTCCTGCTGTGTGTTTGTAATGAGGTTCTCCTGCTGTGTGTTTATAGTGGGCTTCTCCTGATGTGTGGTTCTCCTGCTGTGTGTTTATAATGAGGTTCTCCTGCTGTGTGTTTATAGTAGGGTTCTCCTGCTGTGTGTTTATAGTGAGGTTCTCCTGCTGTGTGGTTCTCCTGCTCACCCTCTGAGTGGCGTGGTTGAGCATCTCCTGCCAGGCTGAGTCAAACTGGCGGTTGTCCTCCTCCAACAGCCTCTGCTCAGCCAGCGAAATGGTCTCCTTAGCGGCCCGCAGCACCTCTATGGCCCTCTGGAAGTCCTGGGTGGCCTTCTGGGCCTCCAGTTGAGCCTGGGGGGGGGGTAGAGAGAGAGCCTGTTAGAGAAGGGTTACACTGGGGTACAAAGTCAGGCCAAGAGTGGCTCTTAATCCGGGCCTGTCCTGTTAAAACACATACTGTGTAAACAGACTAAATGTATTCTCAGGTGTTAGGATCATCAATGCAATAAACACCTCTTGTTGCATAGGAGGTGCAGCTATATTGGGCGGATACCAGGATAAAACAGGGCATTAGAGTTTTGGTGTTGGAGAATGATACCAGGATAAAACAGGGTATTAGGTCGCTTTCACACAGGGGCTGTTTGGTCCGGACTATCGGACCAGAATTCGATAGTCCGGTTTTTCGGGTTTGTGTGAATGCGCGTCGAATTCGGTCCGCGGACCAAACATGCGAACTCTGGTCCGCCTGAAAACGTAGGTCTCGGTTCGCTTCATCGGACCAAACGTGGACCAAACGTAGGAAGTCACCTGATAAACCATCTTGGGTATATTATTATTACCGCGGCGCGGCATTCACTGCAAAACAAGCACACTGCATCTATCTATCTATCTATCTATCTATCTATCTACTGTGCATCTTGGGGTAGAAGGAAGAAAAAAAACACAGCTGCTTATTATTATTATTAATATTATTACCGCGGCGCGGCATTCACTGCAAAACAAGCACACTGCATCTATCTATCTATCTATCTATCTATCTATCTATCTATCTATCTACTGTGCATCTTGGGGTAGAAGGAAGAAAAAAAACACAGCTGCTTATTATTATTATTAATATTATTACCGCGGCGCGGCATTCACTGCAAAACAAGCACACTGCATCTATCTATCTATCTATCTATCTATCTATCTATCTACTGTGCATCTTGGGGTAGAAGGAAGAAAAAAAACACAGCTGTTATTATTATTAATATTATTACCGCGGCGCGGCATTCACTGCAAAACAAGCACACTGTGTAAACATGTCTCGTGGACAGACTTGGGGGGCAGAAGACCAAATAAAACAGCTGCTTGTGGGGAATGTGGGCACTCACAAAAACAACGAGGTGTACAAGTTGTTTAGCGAGAGGATGGCGGTAATGGGAATTATAATCGAACGATGGATAAATGCCACACCTCTGCTACTGCTACTATCACGCTTCACGCAGTTTGTGTTGACGCGTATTTCACTTCCTGAAAGGGAGGGATTTCCACTCTCCATTGTGTCCAATAGACGAGCGTCCTTTTCGACCGCGTGACATTGTTCAGATAGTTTGGTGCGCCTGACAAATTGCTGTGTGAATGCAGACGAACCAAATGATCAATGCAACAATGTTGCAACTTCACCACCAGAACCGGACCGAGTCCACCACAACTATATGTGAAAGCACCCTTAGTGTTTTGGTGTTGGAGAATGATACCAGGATAAAACAGGGTATTAGTGTTTTGGTGTTGGAGAATGATACCAGGATTAAACAGGGTATTTGTGTTTTGGTGTTGGAGAATGATACCAGGATTAAACAGGGTATTAATGTTTTGGTGTTGGAGAATGATACCAGGATTAAACAGGGTATTAGTGTTTTGGTGTTGGAATGATACCAGGATTAAACAAGGTATTAGTGTTTTCATGTTGGAGAATGATACCAGGATTAAACAGGGTATTAATGTTTTCGTGTTGGAGAATGATACCAGGATTAAACAGGGTATTAGTGTTTTGGTGTTGGAGAATGATACCAGGATTAAACAGGGTATTAGTGTTTTGGTGTTGGAATGATACCAGGATTAAACAGGGTATTAATGTTTGTGTTTGAGAATGATACCAGGATTAAACAGGGTATTCGTGTTTTGGTGTTGGAATGATACCAGGATTAAACAGGGTATTGGTGTTTTGGTATTGGAGAATGTCTGCAACACTACACATCCAATACCAAAAGTAAAATTTCTAACAATTATAGTTTGTAGTGTAGTTTATAGTTTATAGTTTGGGCCAAGAAATGCAATTTAGAAACCTAGCATGAAGACTTACTGTAGTGTTGCTGTAACTTGGTAGGGTCAGTGGCTCACATCCTATAGCGGCTAAATGCCGCTTCTTTCCTCCAATCAGAGAAAGTGATGATGCAACAGCTAAGTAAGGACTTCTAGTGTGTGTGTGTGTGTGTGTGTGTGTGTGTGTGTGTAAGTAATACTGGAAGCATCCAGCTCGATTCCTTTCCTGTTTCATTACTCTTCCCTCCTAATCTACTAGCTGTAGTGGCTGACAGAAAGCCCCTCACAGCTAACTGTACAGTTTGAGGGGATTGGTGAAAAGCACAGAGTCATCGCTTTGATTGTGCACATTGGTGGTTGTGTGTGTGTGTGCGTGTGTGTGTGCGTGCGTGTGTGTGTGTGTGTGTGTGTGTGTGTGTGTGTGTGTGTGTGTGTGTGTGTGTGTGTAGGTATTCTATAGATACATTTTTGTATTACTCAATAGTGGCTGACCAACACGCAACACGGGAGCGGGAGGGGCGAGTGAGACAGAGGGACAGAGAGACAGAGAGACAGAGAGACAGAGGGGCAGAGAGACAGAGAGACAGAGAGACAGAGGGGCAGAGAGACAGAGTGACAGAGACAGAGAGACAGAGGGGCAGAGAGACAGAGAGACAGAGAGACAGAGAGACAGAGAGGCAGAGAGACAGAGAGACAGAGAGACAGAGAGACAGAGAGACAGAGAGGCAGAGAGGCAGAGAGACAGAGAGACAGAGAGACAGAGAGACAGAGGGGCAGAGAGACAGAGGGGCGAGTGAGACAGAGAGAGAGAGAGACAGAGAGACAGAGAGACAGAGAGGCAGAGAGACAGAGGGGTGAGTGAGACAGAGGGGCAGAGAGACAGAGAGACAGCGAGACAGAGGGGCAGAGAGACAGAGGGAGAGAGAGACAGAGGGGCAGAGAGGCAGAGGGGCAGAGAGACAGAGAGGCAGAGAGACAGAGAGACAGAGAGACAGAGGGGCAGAGAGACAGAGGGGCAGAGAGGCAGAGACATACACTACACGACCAAGGTACCCATGTACATGTCAAAATACTTCCCAAAGGTCAGTGAATACCACGATCACAACACCAGAGGGAGCTCCACAAATCATGTTAAACCCAGATTCGGCTCAAACAAGGGACTAAACACGTTTCACAATTATGCCACATCAATGTGGAACGCCCTACCCAAAGCTGTAAAGGAATGTGAATCACTACCCACTTTCAAAAACACTCTCAAAAAACACCTAAGGGAGACTGCAATTCGAAACTGGCCACTGTAAATGTCCGAACACAACCCCCTCCAAATTAATGTACAGTAAATTACCAAGTATGGTCATGTCAATATTCCAATGTACAGTTTTGTTTGTACAGTTGTACAGTGTACCCCACCCACCCCACTCCTACCCCCCCCCCCCACCCCCCCCCCCCCCACCCCCCCCCCCACCCCCCCAACCACCTCCAATGTACAGTCCCCCCCCCCCCCCCCCCCCCCCACCTACCCAATCCAATGTACAGTTTCTACGTCAAATGTATATACTTTTTTTTCTGGACTCTTTTTGTATCACAAACAGTACTGATTTGCAAATCTGGTATGTCATAAATGTATAGATGTAGCAGTACTGTCTATCTGTATGTCATATATGTTACGATGAATTGAAAATGGGGGACCCTGATGTAAACAAGACGAAAGTCTTTCTCTGGTCTGCATCCCCTTAACAATTGTATGTATTGAGCTGTACTGTACTGTACCCATTCTGCAATCTGTTAATAAAGTTTTCAATCAATCAATCAATCAATCAGAGAGACAGAGAGGCAGAGAGACAGAGGGGCAGAGAGACAGAGGGGCGAGTGAGACAGAGAGACAGAGGGGCAGAGAGACAGAGGGGCAGAGAGACAGAGGGGCGAGTGAGACAGAGAGACCGTCTCGTCTCGATACCTTCAGCCTCTCATAGTCATTGTTATATAGGCTTGATGCAATACAAATCCTAAACCTTTTGGCCAATATCTCATGAAGCTGAATCCATTCAGGGATGAAAGCCGAGCACAATGTCCCTCTTCTCAATCCTGCGCCACCGCCGTGCAATTTGTGAAACACCACAACAGTAGCGTGGATAGTGCGAATGAGAGATTCGAGACTGGCTGATGCACGGTAAAGCAAATCTGATGCAGATATTTCTGTAATCGATGAGTCGCCCCCAACCCTACAAGTCAGGTCTCAACAAAACAACAACATATGACCAGTGATAGCCAGGTCTCAACAAAACAACAATAATGAAGTGCAGGCTGGAGTCACGTGAAGTGGAGGATTCTCCTGACCCAATTTAGGTCCATTGAGTTAGCAAATTCTCTCTCTCTCTCTCTCTCCTTTCTCATACTTTACACACACACACACTTCAAAATCCATGTATCTCCACCAAACAACACTGACATGAAATATGGCCATTCAGGGAGTCAGAGATGGAGCTGGAGGTCCTCTCTGGGTGAGCTTTGGGACAACATTTAAATGGGTCTCTCGGTCTCTTCTGATATTTAAAAAAAAGGGGAAAAAAAGGAGGAGGAGGAGGAGGAGGAGGAGGAGGAGGAGGAGGAAAGATCGCTAGCCAAAACTAGATCAGGTCATCAGTGTCAGTGCATTCTCTGCAACAACTGGTCATTCAGGGTTAGCAATTTGGTTTTTATAAATTGGAACATTAACAAAACATAAAATACTTTGACAATTCTCCCATTAACCCCACATGCAGTATTGTGGACTACTGGTAAACAGGAAAGGAAAACAGTTCATTTCTGCCATAGGCTGAAAAATAAATGCACCGCAGCTTGTCATAATGACGTGACCGCGTGAGAAGTCTATTCTCAATCCTTCTGACATCACTGCGTGCTCACTGTAATTCCATTAGTCAAGGTCTTCCACATGCAAACACAGCAGAAGGCAAACAACCTCTGCCTTGTTATTATCATGTGGCCTATTCACGGATTTCCCATTACCTGGATGGGCTTGACCATGTATTTGGACTGGGGGTTAAAGCCAACCCATATGTCATTTAGATCCACATTTCTTTCTAGGATCTTTCTAGAAACTTTTTCAAAACAAGTCACAGAGCCGTACTGTTTTGTTTTGGTCAGTATAATTCATCCATGCAATGAATGTTGAGCATCACAGTTCTTCCTGGAATTACTGTACCACCTCTGCCTGAACCACAACTACTGTATGAAGAGACAGTGATCACCTCCAGTCTGAACCACAACTACTGTATGAAGAGACAGTGATCACCTCCAGTCTGAACCAGAACTACTGTATGAAGAGACAGTGATCACCCCCAGTCTGAACCAGAACTACTGTATGAAGAGACAGTGATCACCTCCAGTCTGAACCAGAACTACTGTATGAAGAGACAGTGATCACCTCCAGTCTGAACCACAACTACTGTATGAAGAGACAGTGATCACCTCCAGTCTGAACCAGAACTACTGTATGAAGAGACAGTGATCACCTCCAGTCTGAACCAGAACTACTGTATGAAGAGACAGTGATCACCTCCAGTCTGAACCAGAACTACTGTATGAAGAGACAGTGATCACCCCCAGTCTGAACCAGAACTACTGTATGAAGAGACAGTGATCACCTCCAGTCTGAACCAGAACTACTGTATGAAGAGACAGTGATCACCCCCAGTCTGAACCAGAACTACTGTATGAAGAGACAGTGATCACCTCCAGTCTGAACCAGAACTACTGTATGAAGAGACAGTGATCACCCCCAGTCTGAACCAGAACTACTGTATGAAGAGACAGTGATCACCCCCAGTCTGAACCAGAACTACTGTATGAAGAGACAGTGATCACCCCCAGTCTGAACCAGAACTACTGTAGGAAGAGACAGTGATCACCCCCAGTCTGAACCAGAACTACTGTATGAAGAGACAGTGATCACCTCCAGTCTGAACCAGAACTACTGTATGAAGAGACAGTGATCACCCCCAGTCTGAACCAGAACTACTGTATGAAGAGACAGTGATCACCTCCAGTCTGAACCAGAACTACTGTATGAAGAGACAGTGATCACCCCCAGTCTGAACCAGAACTACTGTATGAAGAGACAGTGATCACCCCCAGTCTGAACCAGAACTACTGTAGGAAGAGACAGTGGTCACCCCCAGTCTGAACCAGAACTACTGTATGAAGAGACAGTGATCACCTCCAGTCTGAACTCTGTTGCCTATAATCAATCCATACTTGTCGACACTGTCTACAACTGTCTTACTCTGTACTCACTTATTTCATTATACCAGTATATCCAACCTATAGTCTATCCATATAACACTGTGTAATTAGGGATGCACGATAATTATCGGGCCGATAATTATCGGGCCGATATCAGCAATTATGACGTCATCCCGATAAACTCGATAACGTTATTGATAGCTCCGATAACATATAATACATTTTTTGGTTAAAAGAAATCCGGTGTGGGTGGATTTGGATGAAAGGCGCTTGTTTTTATTATAGCCTCCTCCCGTTTTGCCAGTACTGTGGTAAAACTGATAGCGTGTGGTTTAGGAACAGGGAGTTTTTCACAAATCGAGCGCTCCCTTTCTTGGCTGTGACGTAGTCACGTTACATTCGGAGACAGACAGTCGATCTGCCAATTACGTCCCACGGCTTGCACCCACCTCTTCTTCTTACCACCAATCAGAAGCTCTCGTTCGTTTATTTACCTCCGGATTGTCAGCCATTACTCTACTCGGAGCTAACGTTATCTCCCCGCCAGCCACATTGACAAGTACCAGCGCTTATACATTACTGGCAAATGTCTTGTTGCACTTGTGGCAACGAGCATTGTCAGCATCGACTTTAGTAAAATAGACCCAGACTTTTGAACATTTCGTTCTCTCCGCCATTATGAGAGCAGAGCTGTCTGTACTGAGTCGGCAGCGCAGCACCCGTGTGAGTGAGTGTGTGTGTGTGTGTGTGTGTGTGTGTGTGTGAGTGAGTGAGAGTGTGTGTGTGTGGGAGGGAGCCCGCTCGCAGGCAGAGACAGAGGCAGGAGAGATAATAGACAACGGCCAACAAGATTAGTTTGCGACGTTTAAATTCCTCAAAAAAAAACTCCATAATTTCTCGAGTACCGATAGCAGTACCGATGACGTCGGAGCTTATAAATACTAAAAAAAAAAAAAAAAATGATAAAATATATATATATATATATACAGTTAAAAAAAATATTATAATACAATAAATATCGGTTATCGGTATCGGCTTGAGGAGCATAAAGATATCGGTATCGTATCGTGTCAACAAATCAATATTGTGCATCCCTATGTGTAATAACAATGTACAATAATACTGTACACACTGTATATACATATATCCATATCTACCCATATTATAGTTATATCACTGGCTAGACTGGTTTATTATCATAGTGTATTCATACTTGCCACTGTACCACTGTATAATACTGTACATACATTAGCTTGGCATATTGACTCCATAGCTGCATCATATACTCCACATGTTCACATGTTTTTGATTTGATCTTTATTTATCTCGAACATTTCAACCATAAAAAAAGTGTGTAATAACAAAACAATTTTTTTTTTTTTTTTAATACAAATAAAATATATCTTCCTAGACATGGAAGCAATAATCAGCATAGGTCAAGACAATGGTTTTGTTCGAGAAGGGACAGAATGAAGCAAAGCTTATCTGGTCCTGCCCCTTCCTTACAATATCATATTAATATGTAATAAGTTATCTATCAATATCAAAAATGAATATAGCTTTCCACTACAGCAAAAGATAAATAATTACAAAAATACTAGTTCACGTTATTTTCAAGCTCCTCTAACTTATACTTGTCCAAGAATTCCTGTTTATATCTGGATTTAAACATTTCAATAGTATTACTTGTTTTTATTGCTACATCAAGGCCATTCCAAATGGATACCCCACAAACTGAGATGCACTTGCTTTTGAGAGTTGTACGGACAATAGGTTGTTTTAAATGAAATTTCCCTCTTAGATTATAACCCCCATCTCTGCCCATGGAATTTTTTTGTATGTTTCCAGGGACTATATTTTGTGTTACTTTAAACATGAATTGTTTGTATTTTTTTTTTTTATAAACAAACACATAAACAAACATGACAACACACGATAAGATATACAAGCATTAGTTGTCAGAGCACATCCAATGAAATCACATTTTAGTTAATTGTCTTATATAAGATATACCCCTAATACCTGTTATCTAAAAACCTACACACATATGCTCCAGCTCGAACCCCCCCCTCCCGGACCCCACCTTGGGTAGTACCTCCATTATCCCTCGCACCTAACCAGACACTACCATTATAAGCTAGCTTTTATTCTCTCCACCGCTTCTAACCACATTGACATTTTGGATTCATTGAGACCCAGAATTCTTGCTGTAGATATTTCTTGATAAATCACATCGAGATATGTAAGAAACCAAACTTTCCGGCAAATTTTTTCCGGTTGAAACCAGCGTGATGCGATCAGCTTTTTAGCTACTGTGATACCCGATAAAACCAATCTCTTTAGCTGTGGATTTACTGCAAACTCAAAAACATCATTCAATAGTAATACCGAGGGGTGTACATGAATTGTGCAGTTTTGAATTGAACCAAATCTCTCAATTTCAAAGAGACTTTGAAAAGACTTTTAACAAATAAACAATTGGTATGATCTCTATACAGTTATACTGTATACTGCAATGTACTTTACTGCTCCTTTGCACTCTAGATGACAACTTCGTTGTATTCAATACATTTAATCTAATCTGATCTAAATCTCTTAAATGGGCACTTAATCCATACTATATCTGAACCCCAAGCCTCCAGTGTAATTGATTCTTAAGAGAAAGAATTTTGTTTTGGTTGATTTTGATTTAATTCCTTTATTTTAATTTAAAAAAAGAAACACCCCCATTCAATGTACCAAGTATACAAAAATAACGAACTAACTTAACTAAAACTATATTTGACCAACTTTGCACCTTCTATACCTTTTCACAGATCTGTGATGAACACAACATAATAATTCTGCATACTCCAATGATCACTGCAGGTCAAATTCAAAATAACTTATCAATCTAAATTACTTTAAATCTAACTCTCAAAACCAAAATGAACTTCTTCTCATGTGGGCTTTTAAGTGTAATGCACTGATTTTAAGAGAGGGTGATTATAAGACTGAACCAGGAAAGAGGCATTATACCGCAATATGGATTCTCTTTCCCCCCCCAATCTGCCGACTTTGGGTTGTCCACACTGAACCTAGCAAAGCGGTATAAGTGTGTGCGTTCCCGAGTCGGATAGATGGAGATGCAGCGGCAGTGTGGATAGAATAGACGCAGCACGTTCTGTAGGCGCACGTACACAATGAAAAATAGATGATTAGTTAAGACAAGCTTTCTCTAGGCTTTTGAAAATGTATGGCAGACCTTGTTGGTAAGGGGGCAGCCGATAAAAGAGGATAAGTGTCAGTAGATGAACAGAATGAAGAAATATTTGACAGGGACAAAAAGGAAGACAAGCGATGCTTTGGAAGCAAAGTGCGACGGTAACGTCAATAAACCAAAAACAAAGACAAGACAATACGACAAAGCTTATCTCGCTCTTGGCGAGATTTCTCTCTATTTTTAAAAAAGCACACAGTCTGGGTGTCTATTGAACTCTGCTTCCTTATGGTACTATTGAGTCAGGTAACCAACACGTTATGGGCAACAGTTTGTATTGGGGCACAGAATACACTTCCCTTTGGGCTAAATCTAGTCAGGGGAAAAAGGTGTTGATACCACAGCGCATCACTTCTGCTTCCACCGCTAAGCTAACGTTACAACCAGCTGGACCATAAAGCTCAGTCTCTCATTTCTCCATTTCCATCTCCTCATAAGCTACTGCGTCTCCCTCAGCATTGCATTCTTTACATGTATATTTCAATGACCAGGTATGAGGTCCATGTACGCTTAAAAAACAAAGTTCAGCGTGCGCTAAAGTGAAATGTAAAACAATGAACTTTAAAGTGAATCGAGGAGATTTGAGAAGAGTTCGGCTCTTTGGATTATCATTCACCGCAACCCCGCCGACGAGACCCTTAATAAGAGAATTAATTTAGTTAACTACTGGCGCATTTTGAGATGTATGTGCGTTTGCCTGTCTGACTGTCTACATCTCTGAGTCAGAAGCAGGGCCTTGGAGTCATAAAAAGACCTTGATCCGTAATCTCCACGGAGTCCACGCCCATCAAATCAAAACGAGACACGCTTAGAAGTATCGTCACTTTCTCATTTCCACCAATCTCCTTTGACCTCATCATCACCGTATTAATTACCACGGGAGCAAGGAAATAAAACGGATGGACTCGTGGACCGATCCTCGACCGCTTTCCAGAATGAGGTTTAGTCCCCTCTCACTCAATTTAGACAGGCGAGTAATCTCTGTGAAGAGGGAGACGGGCATTGGGTTCAGAAGGTCCTTTAGGAGTCGGAGGTAACAACTTTACTGCTGTGAACAGGCCAACCGGCCAAAGTCACACTCTGCTAACAACATTAATCGTCTCCGCACCGAGTCTCCAGTTTTACAATTTATAAAAATGTTATTGTCCAAAATAAAAAGACATGCCATAAAAAAACATACATACATCAAATATAAAAAAGAGGAAATGTAAAAAAGAGAAGTCTCAGTAATACACATTTGTAAAATGTGTTGAAAAGAAAATGAACCTACTGTGCAGAAACCTGCAGTAAAGTCTCAGGAGCACGACCAGTCTTATCATAGTTTCATTTATTACCTCAACAGCACTTGGGTCAAAGGACTTAATGTCGATATTTCTATTAGCCATCGGTTGTTAATGATTCTGTGAGCTTCATTTCTTGCAAGTTCATCATAAAAGCTACTCTGGAAAAAGAGAGAGGCAAACAAATTGTGACCTAGATATCTCAAGAGGAGTGATGGCAAGAGTTCATCCGTGAATAGATGGAAAAGAGAAAGAGAGGCCATTTCCCCCTTGGTTTATAGTATTATATAGATAAATCAGCCTAGATAAGTTGAGGCTCAAAGTAGGTATGTTATAATGTTTATGTAATAGGTTTCAATGAGGAGTCGTTGCATCTCCAAGACACTCCGGTTCACTGAAGATACATGGAAGTGGCTGATTAGCTTGACGGGTCAGAGTGGGGTCTAAACTAGCAACCTTCAATACTCTTCACATGCCCACATCCAGGGCCTAAATATAAATGTTCACTTCTATTTAGCAATTCTTCAAAAAGGGATACCTTTGAATTCCAGGGCCCTCATTTATCAATGGTGCGTACGCACAGATATGTGCGTAAACCGTGCGTACGATCATTTCTAAGTAAAGTGTGGGACTTATCAATTTGAACGTGTGCTTGAGATTGTGCGTATATCTACGCACAGCTCAGACCGTGCGTACATGCCGCCCAGTGGTAGAATACGAAAACTGCACACATGGAAATAAGCTTTCGTGCATTAGTTTCAACACTGACGTGTTCGGTATGACCCATAATTCATTATAGTTAATAGTAAAATAGCGACATTAATGTAATTATTGTCAAACCCTATAAATAGCATTTGGAATAGGTATTTCTGAATGAATGCATGTTATTTATCATTGCATTTGGCTGATAAGTCATTGCCGGTGGCCGGGAGGAACGCACGACCCAGGCCTAATTTTATTTAATTAAATTGTAATGTTATTACTGGGGTATCTGTAATTAAAATATCACTTAAATGCAGGGGATCGGGGCTATCTACTGAAGCCATGGCTGATGACTCCTCTGATCAACCCCAACAGGAGCGCATCTACAACCGGGCACACTCGTGCACAAGAGTCACCGTGGAGCGTGCAATTTGCCTGCTGAAGGGTCGATGGTTCTGCTTGTCTGGCACAGGGGGCACGCTGCAGTGTACCAGCCTGAAAAGGTTTGCCACATCATCATGGCTTGCAGTGTGCTCCATAATCTGGCCATCAGAAAATGGCATCCCGCTGCTGGAACCCCCAAGACCTGACGCATGTCAGACATGGAACAGCCACCTCCAAAATGCTGCAGCAATACAGACAAGAGCTAGGATCATAGAGCAGTTTTATGTAAATCTACCCATGCAAGATATTCAGGGATTAAAGCAAAAAACCTCCACTGTATATTTTTATTTAATAGCGTTAGCGTTTTAAGGGAACTAGATTATTTTGAAAATCTTTTCTATTGCCAGTTTGCTTTTACTTAATATCAATGCTGTTTTCAATTCATTAAATAAAACTGACTTTTTGCAAGGGTTGACTGACTGTCATACAAATAATCAACCATCTACATACTGTAACTTTTCAGTGCACGTTTTGGATAGAGTCTGGATAGTGAAACAGAGAACATCAGGGAGGAAAAGGCAACCCTCCTGTTGGAGGGTTGGAGGAGGGGAGCCACGAGGAGATAGGCAGCACAACCAAGAGAGATAGAACTTATTAATTTAGTTTCCTTTCTTAGACCTTTAAAGACTTTGTTCTTCCTACTTCACTTCATTCTGGATGCGAGACCTTTGTTTATGTAAATAAACGATCCTTTCTGATATGAATGGATGACTCAGTCAGCATACAATTGTTTCCAAATGCAACCCGGGAGAAGATAGTGTTTTATCCAGTCAGCCGTGGGAGTACGAAATTCCACCGAACGATTGCCTCCATAATACAAAACAATACACAACGTGGAGATGGCCAGGAGAGGAGAGGGAGGCTGATAACAATCAACGACCACTGCGACCAGGCTGGGACACTGATATCTTTCACTTCCTTCACAGCAGTGCACCCAAAGTTCAGATCAAACTGTCAAACTCTGTGTTGCTGATCATAATATGAATGAAGATCCAGCAATTGCATATCCTATCCCTCACCTAAAATGTTGTCAGAAACATATTTTAGTGAAGCGTTTAGGTGAAAAAAGAGAATGAGCAAGTCACCATTTAAAAAAACTGAGACACAAAAGTCAAGGACCAACCAAATGCATTGTGTTACGTGGTGATGTGTAACAGAAGAAAATCCAAAAAGGTTAGTTATTGTAGTCATTTCCTTTTCTCAGGAAAATGCTGGACTACAAACAAGGTGTTTCAGGCAGTTCAGGAGCAGTGTTTTCTGAGAAGAACTCCCTTTGGCATGGACTTTGGACTTTGTAACCATGTATACGTTTTGCATGCACCTCCAGCTATATAATAATAATAATAATAATAATAATAATTCATTTAATTTATATAGCGCTTCTCAATAACCCGAAGTCGCTGACAGTAGTCGGGAGCAGGGGTACAAACAAAGAAACGAAAGCAAAGAAACAGAAACAAAAACAACAAAGAAACAAAAACAAAAGGAACATGAGACCATGGGGGGAACGGGGGAGACAGCCTGATGGCACAAAAAAAGACTGGAGACATATCAATCAGGTTGGAGGGGAGGGGGGGGGGTTAGGGGTGGGGGGGGTTGAAGGCAAGGGAGAACAGGTGGGTTTTGAGGCGAGCTTTGAAGGTGGAGAGTGTAGGGGAGTCTCTGATGGACTGGGGGAGGGAGTTCCAGAGTCGGGGTGCAGTGCGAGAGAAGGCCCGATCTCCGAAGTTTTTAAGCTTGGATGTCGGGACAGTGAGGGAGGCAGTGGAGGAGGACCGGAGGGAACGGGTGGGGCGGTAGGGGAGAAGGAGATCAGTCAGGTAGGGGGGGGCCAGGCTGTGGAGGGCTTTGAAGGTGAGGAGTAGTGTTTTAAAGTTAATGCAGTGTTTGATCGGGAGCCAGTGGAGGGAGTGGAGGACAGGAGTGATGTGTTCGCGGGACCGGGTGTTAGTGAGGAGGCGGGCGGCTGAATTTTGGACCATTTGCAGTTTATGGAGGGAGCGGGAGGTGATACCAGTGAGGAGGGAGTTGCAGTAGTCCAGGCGGGAGGAGATGAAGGCGTGAATGAGGGATTCAGCAGCGGGGGGGGGAGAGGCAGTGACGGATTTTTGCGATGTTGCAGAGGTGAAAGTAGGATGTTTTCACGATGGAGCGGACGTGGGGGTCAAATGAGAGGGTGGGGTCAAGGAGGACACCAAGGTTGCGGACTAGGGGGGAGGGGGTGATGGTGGAGTCGTTGATGGTGAGTGTGATGGGTCCGGATCTGGTGAGGGTGGTTTTGGTGCCAATGATGAGAAGTTCAGTCTTGTCACTGTTCAGTTTGAGGAAGTTGTGGGTCATCCAAGTTTGGAGTTCGGTGATGCATGATTCGATGTGACTGAGGGGTGGGCTGTGGGGGGATTGTGTACTGATGTAGATTTGGGTGTCGTCAGCGTAACAGTGGAAGTTGAAGTGGTATTTGCGGATGATGTGACCAAGGGGGAGAATGTAGCAGATGAAGAGCAGGGGGCCAAGGACTGAGCCTTGGGGGACCCCCTGTGTGACTGGGGAGGGGGAGGAGGTGTGGCCGGAGAGGGAGATGAATTGGTGTCTGTCAGTGAGGTAGGAGGAGAACCAGTCAAGTGCTGTGCCCTCAACACCCAGTTGGTGCAGCCTTTGGAGGAGGATGGAGTGACACACTGTGTCAAAGGCTGCACTGAGATCGAGTAGGATCAGGATGTTGAGGGCACCGGAGTCAGCGGAGATGAGGAGGTCGTTGATGACCTTTACCAGTGCAGTTTCGGTGCTGTGAGCGGGACGGAAGCCAGACTGAAGGGGTTCATAGAGGGTGTTGGACTGGAGATGGGAGTAGAGTTGGGAGGCAGCAATACGTTCCAGTGTTTTTGAAAAAAAAGGAAGATTGGATATGGGGCGGTAGTTGGAGAGGCTGGATGGGTCAAGAGTGGGTTTTTTGAGGACAGGGGTGACAGCGGCGAGTTTGTAGGGGGAGGGGACGTGGCCTAGGGATAGTGACTGGTTGAAAAGGGCGGTGAGGTGGGGGATGAGAGCAGGGAGGCAGGCTTTGGTGAGAGTAGTGGGTAGGGGGTCAAGGGAGCAGGTAGTGGTCTTGGAGGTAGTCATGAGGTCCATGATGAAGGAGGAGTCAACTGGGGCGAAGGCAGTAAAAGGGGTGGGAGGGATGGAGTCAGGTGGGGGAAAAATTTTGGTGGGGGGGGGGCGAGGGTGGGGGAATTGGCGATGCGGGCAGTCAGTGAGCTGTTGATTAAAGATACTTTATTATTGAAGAAGAGGAAAAACGAGTTGCAGAGGTCAGGGGAGGAGAGTGAGTTATTGTCCGGGGGTTGTAGGAGTTTCTTGACAGTGGAGAAGAGGGTCCGGGGGTTGCGGTTGCTGCTGTTGATGATGGTGGAGTAGTGGGCAGATTTGGCAGCTTGGAGTGCATCACGGTAGGAGGAGACGTGCTATACCGTAACACACTAGAGCAGGGTTTTGATTTTTCCAGCCAAACTCTGGTAATAAATGTCTCTGGTTGCAGGGAAGACAACAGTGGAAGCTGGAAGCGTGAGAGAGAGCTGGAGAGGAAACTGAATACAGCTAGCTTAGTATTATCTAAAAGATTAAAGACATAGTTTCATGTTTGTGCATTATCAACTTGTGCCAACAACATGACGTCCACTTTGCATAGTGTTCATAGACAACTGTTAGTTGTGCTACATGGAGCTACATGGACCAAAACAAATACAAATAAAAAACCTTTAAGTTCCCCATTTTAACCAAAACCAGTCACCGCAAAGATTCCAAGCATTTTGACGTCTTCAAAAACTCAGCAGCATTTCATCACAGCCTACTTCAGGCCAGGTTCTCTTTCCTAGTGCCTTTCCAGTCTCTTTCCCAGTACCTTCCAGTCTCTTTCCCAGTACCTTCCAGTCTCTTTCCCAGTACCTTCCAGCCTCTTTCCCAGTACCTTTTCAGTCGCTTTCCCAGTACCTTTCCAGTCTCTTTCCCAGTACCTTCCAGTCTCTTTCCCAGTACCTTTCCAGTCTCTTTCCCAGTACCTTCCAGTCTCTTTCCCAGTACCTTTCCAGTCTCTTTCCCAGTACCTTCCAGTCTCTTTCCCAGTATCTTCCAGTCGCTTTCCCAGTACCTTTCCAGTCTCTTTCCCTTGTTCTAGTCTCTTTCCTGGTGCCTTTCCAGTCTCTTTCCTGGTGCCTTTCCAGTCTCTTTCCCAGTACCTTTCCAGTCTCTTTCCTGGTGCCTTTCCAGTCTCTTTCCAGTCTCTTTCCAGTCTCTTTCCAGTCTCTTTCCAGTCTCTTTCCCAGTGCCTTTCCAGTCTCTTTCCTGGTGCCTTTCCAGTCTCTTTCCCAGTACCTTTCCCAGTGCCTTTCCAGTCTCTTTCCTGGTGCCTTTCCAGTCTCTTTCCTGGTGCCTTTCTAGTCTCTTTCCCAGTACCTTTCCAGTCTCTTTCCAGTCTCTTTCCAGTCACTTTCCCAGTGCCTTTCCAGTCTCTTTCCTGATGCCTTTCCAGTCTCTTTCCTGGTGCCTTTCTAGTCTCTTTCCCAGTACCTTTCCAGTCTCTTTCCCAGTGCCTTTCTAGTCTCTTTCCCAGTACCTTCCAGTCTCTTTCTAGTGCATTTCCAGTCTCTTTCCTAGAGCCTTTCCAGTCTCATTCCAGTCTCTTTCTAGTGCCTTTCCAGTCTCATTCCAGTCTCTTTCTAGTGCCTTTCCAGTCTCTTTCCAGTCTCTTTCCAGTCTCTTTCTAGTGCCTTTCCATTCTCTTTCTAGTGCCTTTCCAGTCTATTTCTAGTGCCTTTCCAGTCTCTTTCCTAGAACATTTCCAGTCTCTTTCTAGTGCTTTTCCAGTCTCTTTCCAGTTTCTTTCTAGTGCCTTTCAAGTCTCCTTTCCATGACTTGAACGCCAGTGCTACACTTGAAGCCTGGTACCCACGGCGCTGCTGTTTAAAACAGCTGCCTCCTGGCAGTCTCCAGCAGTGACTCAGTGAACACATCAAAATAATGGAGGCGCTTGGAGAACATCTGTTGCATAACTGCCTCAGTCAAGCGTGGTTGTGACATTATGTCATGGTGTGATGAGTAAGAAACATGTACGCAAGGAGCAAGGAATACATAATATATGTGCACACATTCTTGTATAACCAATACCACACTTGACTACATTAATTCCCTAGCCTCTTAACCTAATGCTCTCCACTACATGGCTAATATTAACCCTCAACTCAACCCTCTCCACTACATGCCTAATATTAACCCTTAACTCAACCCTCTCCACTACATGACTATGTTAACCCTTAACTCAACCCTCTCCACTACATGACTAATATTAACCCTTAACGCACATTTGCAAACGTCAAGCCTTTCTAAAGCCCTATGATTAAACCCTTTGCCATTTAAACCACATTTCCAAGTATTCCCATATACTCATCATCTCGACCAGATGGCTTTGACCTCTGCCTTCAGCTCCATTCCCTTCAATCTATCTATCTTATCCATCCATCCAGATATATGGAGATATACCGTGGGACGAGAGAACATTTTCTATCGGTAGATATTTTCATAAATCAATATCAAATCAAATCAAATAGTGTCCCCATGGGCCGGACACGTCTTCTTTAAACAATTCAAGAAAAAACATCACAATATATCAAGAACAAAATAAAAAACACCATGAAATCCAAAATAAAGTGTAAAATAAATAAATGAATGCAACACTCCCAGACATACCCCATGCGAAAGTAAGGAAAAACTCACAAAAATCTAGCAATAGGAAAAAAGCACCACAGGCAATGTGGAGGGGAGAAACCTTAGAAGGGCCATTCAAGGGGGGGGATCTCCCTTCTTAGATGTCGGTGATAGTAGTGTTGCTATAAAACAGGCGAAACAGTTGGTAAGTACATATACGTGTAATGAAACACAAATATGGACATGCAATAGCAACTGGGTTACATCTATGTTTCTATCGCTATTGTCACAAAAAATCTGCAGAATTGGTTTATGTCAGTATTTTACTTCATTCCCGACCCCATGCACATGTGCTGGAATAACAAACAATGGAATCACAAGAAGAAGATTTTGTCTATATCACACAGCCCTACCTCCATACAAGCCCCAATGTTCCAGTAGCCTCCTGTGTTGTGCACTGCCCGCCAAAAAGCCCTCACTCCCGGGAGAGAGAGAGAGAAAAAGCAAGTGGGATGCCAAAAGCCAAAGGTCACAGATGGTCTCTCTACTTAGCAGGATTGCAGTCTGCGATGCCATTGAGGGGTTCGATCAGACTGGCATCAGGCTAGACCTTCCTTGCCAGCAGGACCGGCAGGGAGAGGCTCCGTACTGCAGTCATAATCATTTCAAATAATTATTATTTGCAGATGAAGAAGAGGAAGTCCCCGTTTAAATAAAGTCTTAGTTGGCTAATGTAGTTTGGCAACTATTCAAATAGTCTACTTGATAAAAAAATAAATAAAAAAAATTACAAATTGGGTTCCCCAAATTATTACTGAAATTAAGAAAATGTATAATTCAGTTAGAGACATTTTCTATTTCTATTGTTGGCCGGGTCACCAGGTCCAGCAAAAAAAAGTGTAATTTCAGTACTCCTTGTTGTTTTCAGTGAGCAGTAGCATTTACTTTCTTTGATCAATCTTTGATTGATTGAAAACTTTATTAACAGATTGCAGAATGGGTACAGTACAGTGCAGCTCAATACATACAATTGTTAAGGGGATGCAGACCAGAGAAAGACTTTCGTCTTGTTTACATCAGGGTCCCCCATTTTCAATTCATCATAACATATATGACATACACGACATACAGATGGACAGTATTGCTACATCTATACATTTATGACATACCAGATTTGCAAATACAGTACTGTTTGTGATACAAAAAGAGTCTAGAAAAAGAGAGTATATACATTTGACGTAGAAACTGTACATTGGAGGAGGTTGGGTAGGTGGGGGTGGGTGGGTGGGTGGGTGTTGGGGGGACTGTACATTGGAGGTGGCTGGGTGGGTGGGGTGTTTGAATAGCAACAAAATTGTCTACTGAACAATCCCATACATCAACTGAAGTATTTCCTTGCTCACCCCCCACCCCATCCTCCCGACAGCAGTCTATTCCAGCTGAGTCAAATCGTCGCAAACCATCATCTTCTCAAGGACCAGGGGATTTGCTCACTTTCTCTCCTCTGCCCTCTCTGGGCTCTTGCTCTCCCAACCCTACCATCATGTAAACTCACTAAGCCCCGCATCTGTTCAATCTACGGGCTGGTCACGCTAGCAAATTACTTCACTGCAAAAGGCAGATAACCCTGGTCTTGCCGTCCTGAAAACCATCCCCAGCTTTTTCACCCCTCCTTCTCTCTCTCTCTATTTCTTTTGGCATTCTTCCCTCTCTTCCAGATTGCATCAGACTTTTCAGGATGACTTGCTCGGACGGGGAATTGAGGAGTGAAGGGAGAAAGTGGAAACACTTGAATTTCTATGTCAGATGGCCTAGAAAAACGAATCGAAAAAGTGAGTGTCAAATGGAATACCAGACTCCCACGAGTAGTACACACAAAAGAACAAAGTACACATAAAAGAACAAAGTGACTACTTTCATTCAGTTCATTCCATCTACAGACCGGCGTCAGTTACGGGGGTGGACACATAAAACAAACACACACACACACAACCTCCATAGAAAAACCCTGGCTGGGTTCTTAAGTCTAGAGAGCTATGCCAGTTGGAGTAGAGAAAAGACAGCTCAATACATATTTCATGATGTAAAAAAAAAAAGCACTCATCAAAGTTTAACATGGCGCATGGCTGCAGCAGCCCGTGACCTCCAGGCAGCGTCAGCACTTACAACACACAGAGTGCAGCAACCTGCTCCTTTAGCTCCATCACACGGACACATTTCCAGCACTCTTTTCTACCCTTTTTCCTGCCCCTGCTACTTTCTAGCCTGCCTCACCCTTCTTCTAAGAGGATCAAGGGCGGCGAGGGGGGAGGCAATCATCACAGAAGCTAAACCTGGCCGGGAGCTTTAGAAAGATTTCGAAATTATATGGAAATCCTAAAGTCACACCAACTGGGAAGTCTTGAAGAAGCCGCGGACTGGAACCCGCAGACCAGAATCCCCTGAAGCAGAATCCCAGTGGGAAATGGGACAGGCTGTGTCGTTTCACCTTCCATGTGTCTTGACGAGAGGCTGAGGGACGGTTCAGTTTCAATGACTAACCACTCAAAATGCAAGTCAAACAAGCACCATAAAACAAGAAGCAAAAACCCAGAACGCAAACCTTTTAACGAGTGAACTACGTAGTAGAGCACACCAGGGACAGACATCTCTCTAGTGAACCACACAGTAGAACACACCAGGGACATCTCTCTAGTGAACCACACAGTAGAACACACCAGGGACATCTCTCTAGTGAACCACACAGTAGAACACACCAGGGACATCTCTAGTGAACCACACAGTAGAACACACCAGGGACATCTCTCTAGTGAACCACACAGTAGAACACACCAGGGACATCTCTCTAGTGAACCACACAGTAGAACACACCAGGGACATCTCTAGTGAACCACACAGTAGAACACACCAGGGACATCTCTCTAGTGAACCACACAGTAGAACACACCAGGGACATCTCTAGTGAACCACACAGTAGAACACACCAACCAGGGACATCTCTCTAGTGAACCACACAGTAGAACACACCAGGGACATCTCTAGTGAACCACGCAGTAGAACACACCAGGGACATCTCTAGTGAACCACACAGTAGAACACACCAGGGACATCTCTAGTGAACCACACAGTAGAACACACCAGGGACATCTCTAGTGAACCACACAGTAGAACACACCAGGGACATCTCTAGTGAACCACACAGTAGAACACACCAGGGACATCTCTAGTGAACCACACAGTAGAACACACCAGGGACATCTCTCTAGTGAACCACACAGTAGAACACACCAGGGACATCTCTCTCTAGTGAACCACACAGTAGAACACACCAGGGACATCTCTCTAGTGAACCACACAGTAGAACACACCAGGGACATCTCTCTCTAGTGAACCACACAGTAGAACACACCAGGGACATCTCTCTAGTGAACCACACAGTAGAATACATTTTTCTTCTGCCCATCTGGAGTCTAACAGGAGATCAATGCAGTGAGAAGCCAGGTCCCGTGTAGGTTATGCAACATCCTCCACAGGAGTCTTCCTCCACCCAACACCACCACTCCTCCTCATCTCCTACAAAAGCAAGCAGATAATGTGGCCCTTATCCAAGAGCAGAAGACAGACAGACAGACAGAGAAATTGTGTGTGTGCAAGGGAGAGGATTTTCCACTCCAGTAAGTCGACTATGACTCAACATGCACAATTTCACTCATGGAGGAGTTGACAAATGAGTGAGGCAGATAAAGATGGAAGCAAGGGAGGAAGAGTGAGATGTGTGTGTGCGTGTGTGTGTGTGTTTCTGTTGCATAAGAAATCCAGGGCTATTAGTCATGTGGTGTTAAGGTGGGCTGCAGTCACAATAGAGAGCTTGATTAATTCGACCCACGTTAGACAGTCTGCCATTTACCACAACATAGGACCGCAAGCAGTGATCCATTAGAACACCCAGTGCTCACTTATCTAGCGGGAACCTCAGCACATCCCCGATCGATGCTGGTGTGTGTGTGTGTGTATCTCTGGGTAACATTATCACGTCTCATGCCTTTTCATATCAAGGGGATATGGTGGAGAGACAAGATCATTTTCCTTAAAATGTAGCCTAATGGTGAGAGGAGCTGGCTTGTACTGGGAAGGTTGCCAGTTTGAATCCCCAGACCAGCAAGGAAAAGTGGGTGGGGGGGGGGGGGGGGGGGGGGATGAGTAACGTTATCCCCTCATACAAGAACTACAGTTGGTGCCCTTGAGCAAGGCACTTAACCTCCAAATGCTGTGACCGAAATTAGAAGAAGAGGAACTGTATCACAGTGTGGCGGGCGTTACGAGTCATGTGCTCAGCAATACTTCCATGGGTAAATAAAGGTAAACAAAATATATACAGGAAAGATTAAGATTAAACTGGACTTGAAAAAGTCTTTATTTGTAGCACACATTGCAACGTAGTCATGCAGCGACACACGCATGCGATGGGCGACACATAGGAACACACACAGATATAATTTTGACATTTCTTCTCTGCGCTTGACCCATCCCATCAACCTTCCCCCCCCAAGAGCAGCTGGGAGCAGACATGGGTTGCAGCATGGGGCCGCACCCAGGGACCAATCCAAGTGCTCCTGTCAGTCTTTGTCATGGATGCGACAGTGTAGGCGATCTGTTCTGCATGTTTTTCCATTGGGTTTATCTCTTTTTCTGGAAGGGAAACCCTTGCGAGTACCCAGGACCTTCTTGCTGTGAGGCGTTAGTGTTAACCACTACACCACCGTGCTGTTAGGCGTCAGTGTTAACCACTACACCACCGTGCTGTTAGGTGTCAGTGTTAACCACTACACCACCGTGCTGTTAGGCGTCAGTGTTAACCACTACACCACCGTGCTGTTAAGTGTCAGTGTTAACCACTACACCACCGTGCTGTTAGGTGTCAGTGTTAACCACTACACCACCGTGCTGTTAGGCATCAGTGTTAACCACTACACAGCCATGTACAAAGGAAACATGTACAGTATATGTACAGTATATATTTATTTTCTTGTGCAAACAAGAAGAAGTGGCCTTTAATCCATCCTCAAATCTCCCTTTTGTTTAGGGCTTAACCGTAAAATAGCCATGATCTTCTATGGCACCAAACACAACCTGACCTTATCCAGAACATTTCATCCTAGACTTCCAACGCCCACTGTGAGAGCAGCGAGTGCGAGATTTGGTATTATGAGCTTGGGTGCTACTGCAGTGAACTGCTGCAGAAAGAAAGATCTGATAAAACCTCCACTAAAGTCTGTAGTCATGAGAAAAAAAGGGGGGGGGGACACAGAGAGCCAAAAAGCTTGAGAACAGAGCTATTGGACAGTTTCCCAAAAGCATCTTGGTCTGTATGTATGTCGTCTTTGTCTACTGGCTTACAAAGGAACATGATCATATTGGCGCCAATATGCATTTGAGAAACCAGGCTTAAATAAATACACACTATCTAGCTATGATACAGATTTGAACCATCTGCTAAAATGCCAACAATATACTATACAGTAACACTTGCAACACTAGTGTTCAGTACTCAGTTTGACAAGCTGATTATGTTCTACAGTAACAAGCTGATTATGTTCACTACAGTAACAAGCTGATTATGTTCACTACAGTAACAAGCTGATTATGTTCACTTCAGTAACAAGCTGATTATGTTCACTACAGTAACAAGCTGATTATGTTCACTTCAGTAACAAGCTGATTATGTTCACTACAGTAACAAGCTGATTATGTTCACTACAGTAACAAGCTGATTATGTTCACTTCAGTAACAAGCTGATTATGTTCACTTCAGTAACAAGCTGATTATGTTCACTACAGTAACAAGCTGATTATGTTCACTACAGTAACAAGCTGATTATGTTCACTTCAGTAACAAGCTGATTATGTTCACTTCAGTAACAAGCACTTCTGTCCTTGCAAAGTGCATATTGTGTCACCTGCCAAATCTAAAGGGTAAGAAGGCCTGTATTGACGTGAGGAGTATCTGGATGGTTGAGGTCCCGGTTAGGGACCAGTATTTGAGCCATATACTGAGTTTGTTTTGTGTATTGTGTTGTTACAGCAGCTGGTATAGCAGTATCATAGGTCAGTTTACACTGCAGATGGCATTTGTTACATCATGTCTCAGACACTTTGTAATAGTTCCACACCACCAACATGCTTTAGGTTAGCTAGCATGCGACAATGACACCAATTCCGCTGAGTCACCAACTGGCCCGCGTCTTTTGCGCCATCAATCGCTTTTCGCAATCGGTGACTAGAGAGCACTATCAAAATTCCCATAAATTTCATATTCATACAAAATATTTGCCGATAACGTTTGCCGGCCGATTGAGCAATCGATGGATCGGGGCATCCCTAGTCCCGGTACGCAGTTTGTTACTTTGTGTTTGATGGAGGAGCTTGAAGCCTCCACTAACAGAGTCATGCCAGCTCCTGACCTCTTCCTGCCGAGCACAGCAGTATGAGACACCGAGACACGCCTCCCCCTCAGAGAGGAAAACACCTAAGAGGGGGTGCTTTTAAAACATTCATTCTCTGTTCCAGTGTGGCAGGAACTGTCTGAACCTCATAACCCCCCCCCCCCCCCTGATACACACACTTTGAGAAGGGACACAAATAAACGGGGTCATCAGGTAAACCACCAGGTAGCGGGACGTCTCCTCCCACAGAGGAGCCTTGTGGTGTGATGTTGGAGGAGAAAGCAACATGTCACAAAGCTACTAAACTCCACTTAATTCTAAATTCTATATCTAAAAAGGTGAAGAGATATACATAGTGGATTTTTTTTTCAAACATAATTCAACGCGTACTTGTTTAAGATCAATATTTAGCATAGTGATGGTTTGGATAGGGATGTCCCGATCAGGTTTTTCTGCCCCCCCCTGATCCCCATCCGAGTCATTTCATCGAGTATTTGTCGCTACAGAGTCCCGATATTTGTATTTTCCTACATAATATAGAGCACAGTGCACACTTCAAGTACATTAAAGTTAGTAAAAACCAGTTCAATGTAAGTCATCACAGCTTTCCCTTTTCATTAATGTCTTAACAAAAAAGGATCTTAATTTTATTGGGCTTAATATACCCAATACCGGTCAATTAAAGTATGCCATGATCGGCTCCGATTCCGATCTGACCAATCGGGTCCCTTGATTTGGATCACGTCTAGGTCAGGTGGTTTAGCAGCAGGGGTGAGGGGCGGCTAGCTGAGGAAGGAGACGCAGTGTCACTCAGAAAGCCCTTCAGCGTTCACCACACTGCGCCCAGCTTTAGCTCCATAAAGGGGAACTATTTTACTATTTCTTTCACTATTTGGGCAATTTTACACAATTCCTGTGAGTTTATGGAACACATCTGTACGTTTTTTTTTCTCCAAAAAAATTCATTGTTTTGTATTTTTAATCAAGTACTCAAAAACTGCATTTTTCTACCTCAAGTTTTTAAGCCGTTTTGAGGCTGGGCAGTTGGCTACAAGCATAGATGCATAGCTGGCAGTTGGCAGTTGGCTACAAGCATAGATGCGCTGGCAGTTGGCTACAAGCATAGATGGGGCCGGCGTTATTATGCAGATGAGAAACCTCTGACGTCACAGATACGCTAAATTTCAGATGACTCACTTGAGTGAGGGACAATATTGTGAGATGAGAATTGGAAGAATGCGCCAAATTGAGAATTAGAGACATAGATCCTATTATATAAGTCCACAATATAGCTAGAAAATAATGCTAAACACTGGAAAAGGCAATTTATAAGATAGTTCCCCTTTAACTCTTTTTGGTCGAACAGGAAATGCAGAGGAAAATGCCAATGCACCTGGCAAAAAGCACTCGGCAAAGACTAAACACAATGAAGGCAACAAATATAACACAGAAAACCTTGTCAACATCTCCAGTGTTTATGGCTGTGCGGGCCCTTATCTACAGACGCAGCGCTCAAAAATCAAACCAATTCTGCTGCTTGTCTGCTGCTTGTTGCTGCTTGTGTGCCACTTAAGTCTACTCAGGTGTTAATTTTCCGGGGGTGTTGGCTGGGGGAACAAAGGGAGGGTAGTTAACTTAAGTGCTTCCCCAGGGAGGGGGTCGGGGGCTACTGCCCTCAGACCCCCAAAATATTTTTTATATGGGCAGTCTGACTTGGGGTACTGACCATATATTAGTGTTGCAATGCATGATAAGTAAACAGTGAAAAAAGCTAAGAAATCTGATGGGGCTGGGACATTTGGGACGAATACAAATTTAAGATGAAAATCTGCCCAGCCTGTGGGAGGAAGTGGAGGTGTGAAATCTGGCCCGGTCAAGAACAATAGAGGAGTGGTAGAGAGTGGTAGAGAGGCATGAGAGGTTTGAGTTTTGAGTGCTGTATCTGTAGGTACGCAGGTGGCTGCTCCACAAAGCAACACCCTTCCCAGTCTCTCAGGCTGAACTGAACAGGGAACCGAGATTAAAACACAGCGTCACAGAATCGCTCACTCCCCCCCCCCCCCCCTCCCCCGTCACCTTCACACCACTGCGGTGACTCTCACTGGAACCTGTCGCCTTGTTTAATTTGCCCCATTCGGCTGAGTGAGAGCGAGGGTGCTGTAATTCACCTTTCTCGACAAGCACTGTTTAGGAGGCCGGAGAAACGTCTCAAGGCAGACAATTTACATCCAAATTTTCTAAGTGTTTATCTTGGGGTACTACTCATCATGTCATTTGATACTATTCTTTTCAATACAATGCTCCACTGATTTGGTGAACAACTTGTACAAGGAAGTGGACATCCAATCAAAATGACCTGGAGGGAAACAGAGCAGGGAAATGGAAAAACCACATCGCAGAACATACAGAACATACAGGCCTAAACAGCAAGGCTTGGGGCGATTCATAGCACATCTCCAAGGTCATTGCCAACAGTTACCCAGCTACTCATACATCTGCAATAACAATACTCACCCATCTGCAACTCATTCTCCACCCATCCTCCAAGTCACTCATCTCCTCCCCCCCCCCTTCATCCATCCATCCATCCATCTTTTTTCCCATTTCTCCCACCTATTCATCTACCACGTCTCCCCCTACCTCCTTCTATGCATGTCTCACCTGCCTGGCCACCCTGCGGGCCTCCCAGTAGGGCTTGGACTCCTCCACAGCCTTGCCGATCTTCTTCACCAGCTCGTCCAGCTTCACCGTGGCCTCCACCAGCACAGAGCGGAACTTCTGTCTGGCGTCCTGACGAGGAAAACAAAAAACTCAGCTCACTGCAACATATTCAACGTAGGCCTTGAAGAACCAGTACAATGGTGTTTATTCAGTCAGAAAAAAGCTTATGGCAGAATGTTAATGTCAGGAGTGCCGTTTTTTTCAGCTTCACAGGTATCAATTGATTTGTTAGAACCATTTTGGTTCACCTCTCTAAGCACAGAAAACTCTGTGTTAAAGGGGGCGTGGCCTTCTGTTCATTGAAAGGAGATGTCAAGTTAGTATCATAATACATGAGACTTTTAATGTAAACAAATTCATGGGACCAGTGTGATCGGTTGGGAGATAAACATTGGCTAGCCTGTGCTAGCAGGTGATAAATACATTGTCACAATTGCTGTGGATGTTTTTGAACCACTAAAAGTAACTAAATTGTAGCAAACTAGTTTAATTACTTGTTTGTGAAATAGCTGGCTGATATCCTGAACTACTGAAAACTGACAGACTGATTGATGGGCCAATCAGGGTAATCAGAGTAGATTGTTCTCTTGATTGGATATCCAAAATGGTTTGATTCTGTTGATATCCAGGGAGATAGTGGTCGAAAAGGGCTTTAGTCATCATTTTCACAACAACAACAACATAACCTATGTAACTAAATGCAATTAGATTGAAGAACAAGATTTTCATTGTACTGAATCTATGTAGTTCTGTTACAGTCATCAATGACATAAGTTAATCATAAGCACATCTCTGGTACTGATTAGATTTAAAGAGGTATTTTGACTGTTAGTGGACTAAGAAATTCTTCAATGTTCCAATCGATACACACAACAGCTTTATACTATTTATTCATTTATTTTATACATATTTATACTATCGTCAACCTCTGTGAAAAGGCCAGTGATTTAATCACATTAGTCTTTAATGGAGTTAACTGGGGGGGCAAAACAGGCAATTAACTAAATAGAGCTCAGAGAAGACAGGACTTGCTTCACCAGGGGCAAAGTCAAAATACCTGACAATCAGAATGCTTCTGTGCCCCCGACATGTGGAATGTCTCGCTTAATCTTTAATGACCGGACATTTCACCCCAGTATGCAGTTGTTTTTAATTGGTTGATTGATTTATTGATTGACTTTGTTGTTATTGTTTTTTTCTCCATCATCTGAATTGAGAGTTGAACTCTCAATGATTTCCGATACTAAATAAAAAGGTTGAATGAATGAAGTTCTGTCTTCCGTTTTCAAGTCCCGTCTTGCACATAGGACCATAGCGATGCTCCAAGCCAAAGATCCAGATCAGCCATAGCATGTTAGCAACATTAGCTCCCGGCCATCCCATTTGATATAAACTAGGACCAATCTGTCCTAGTAATATAGGACCTAATCTGTGTACCAACTACCAGCTACCAAGAAATCATGTACAGCCAGAGCGGTTTTCTGAGAACAAGTAAATATTATGTCTCGCCTGGCGTCATGAGAAAAGTGTTCCAAATCAAACACAAATTAGCATGAAAAAACAGATGCCTAAGCCTATTTGAAGAGATCAGTCCGTGGAAAATCAATGTTTTACAAGTAGACTGGCTTGCCTTCTCTGTTGTGAATTGTCAGTGAAAATACTGTACGTCATAGTGTGGCCATGTTCAAATATGAAACATATGTTCTTGACTCAAGACCATCTGTCTTTGCTGGACACCTGGAAGGCCAGGAACACTACCTCTGACTTCTGGTGATAAGCAGCAAGAATTTGAGTACAGCTGTCCTGTCAAAATGTAATCCTTTATTTACTTTTTTTATTATTTCTTTTTTTATCTTTTTCCCCCTTCTTTTTCCGTTTTTCTCCCATCCCAATGTTAGTCGTTATGCCAATTCCCAATCCCCTTCCTGGTCGTTGTGCACTCTACCCCCTACCGTCGGTCTGGGAGGGCGGAGACTATCACATGCTTCCTCCAACGCATGTGTAGCCAGCCCACCCCTTATTTTCACCTGGCAGCGCGGACTCTCACTGGGAGAGTGTAACGTGTGGAAGGTCACACTACCTCTCCCAGATCCTTCCCTTGCTGTGCAGGCGCCCCGACCGAACTGTAGGAGTCGCTGTTTACAACGACCAGGACCCACCCACGCCGGCTTCCCACCCACTAACACTGCCAATTGTGTTAGTATGGACGGTCGGCCAAGCCGGAGGCACCACAGCCAGATTCGATCCCACTGGCTCTGTGGTGGTAGACAGATGCTTAGTCCGCTGCGCTACCCGGCCGCCCCTTTATTTACTTTTTGTCTAATTAGACCAAAGACCCTTTAGGCTTCAAGTCAATTTTATAAATAAAGTTTACAAAATCTTCAGAAAACTGCAAACCTTCTTCTTGAAGCTGTCAAACCCCTTTTAATAACATTAGTATCATCCGCACATTTGTAACATGCTTTTTTTGCCACATAAAAATCTATGGGGGAACATTTCTATCCACAAACCCTGGACGATATTAGTCCTCAAAGACATGCATATCTACAAGTCAGAATTCCAATTCCAATTGTTTGCAGTATTTAGTTTGTTTATTGTTCCAGATGAATACGAATACGGAGATGGCTGGTCTCCTGGCGTGAAGAACTTGCATGTGGACTTTCAACCAACAAGCCTCTGAAGTGGGCACAGTGGAATCTCATTAGGTCAGTCCTAAGAACTCCCAACTGTGGAGACTTGCGAGTGCTTTTCGTGCGGGGGAGATGACATAGACCAAATTCTTTGTCCAAAATTAAATTTGTCACCGACTGAGAGGGAATAGATGACGATGACACAAACACAACTCCCAGCATAAATTGCAAATGCAGGAATGGGAAACACTGGTTTGTCTAAACATTTAATCGACAGTAATGTCTGCCGCAGTGGTATATCAAAGAGGGGTGGGGGAAATAATCGGCTCCTGTAAGATCTACGTTTTGAGATCCTGCATCTGTGCGTAAAGTTCAATAATTATTTTTCTCAGTCCAGTTTTCTAAGGTTTTGAATGTGCTCTTTTTTCACTGCCATTGTGGGCTACTTTAAAGAAGTATATTCAACTGACCTCCATTTTTAACCATGAAGCCTAACATTAGTACTTAACTCATTCCCCGCCAACAACGTTTATATACGTTATTGGGCGCCATCCTTTGAACGCCAACCACGTATATACATTATTTGATAATTTTACCTTTTTTTCAAATTTTTTATTCATTATTCATCCGGGGACCTCGGTATTACCATAGGGAATGCGTCCGAGATCGCCAAAGTGCAATACCGGCCACATCCAGCTAGACGGCGGTATCGAGCACCCTTTGAAACCTTGTATCTTGGCCTGTGCAACGGTCAAATGTCACCGGGCGCACTTTTCTTCATCGGGCGAATGGAGTGGTTATAACGATCAGATTGAGAAGCGTCAAATGCTCCCGATGCATGATGTGTGGTGGATTATGTTGGCAACATGATCAACACCAATACTGGGACTCGCGATCAGATAATTGGAATATTCTTTTTGGGGTACATCCTAGTGAAGGTAAGGGCTATATGATATCAATCCTGCGTTGATCCAACCATGTTTTCACCTCGATCGCAACATGTGTGTGTAACGTTACTCCACAACGTATGCCGTTGGCATGATGCATTCATGATGAAACATAATACCTATGATATAGATTTGATTTGGGAATAGTAGCGTGTACAGGCAAGAAACGGCAACGTTTATAGTAGAATTGACGTATAAGGCTATTACCCCTGACCACGCTATAACCACTTATATTCGGGGGCAGGTGGCGCACGGAGATTGCGTTCGTCACCAACACCGGGAGACACTGGGCTCCCGGCGTTTGCTATCAGCTTGGCTGGCCTCTCACACTGATACAATTGGCTGTATCAGAGGGTGGGAAAGCTGAAGGGTGGGTCCTGGGCGTTGTGGACAGCGACCCCTACAGTTCGGTCGGGGCGCCTGCTCAGCAAGGGTTGGAACTAAGGAGAGATAGTGTGGCCTCCCACACGCTACACTCTCCCCGGTGAGAACCTGCGCGGCCAGGTTGGCCTGCCGGCAGGCTGCACATGCGTCGGAGGAAAGCATGTGACAGTCTCCGGTCTCCCGGACCAACAGTAGGGGAAAGTACGCAACAACCAGGAAGGGTGGGATGGGAGAAAAATCGGGAAAAAAGGAGGGGAAGAAAGATAATAAAAAAAAAAAAAAAAAAAAAAAACTTATATTCACCACGGTATAACACGGGAACGTATGGATGGAAACATTTATTCTTTTTCACATATTGAACGATAGATAGGTGATGTCAAATGGGCCATAGTATTGTATCCATAGCTATAATATAGAATATAGTTATAGCTCTACAAACAAGGTGATGCACTCCTATTTTTTAAAGGGTGGCAGTGCTAGAACGGGACCCGTCTAATCCCCGGCGCTCAATGAGTTAAGAGGTTGCAATGTATTGCATGGGATATAATAAAAGAAAATCATGTGTGACGCTTCAAGAATTGTTTGGCAACTGAATTGCCCTAATAAACATAAATTCCCGCCTCTGTGCCAAACTGTATTAGCAAATTATCAGTCATTCTCTCTAGCCAGGCAGTCTGGAGGATTAGGGCTAGAAGGTTGAAGCTACAGTATGATCTGGAGGATTAGGGCAAAAAGGTTGAAGCTACAGTATAATCTGGAGGATTAGGACAAGGAGGCCAAAACTACAGTGTGATCTTGAGAGTTCATGTGCTAAAACTGTTCAGATGAAAAACATCTTTTCCTCTCTTTTTCCATCTCTGATGATGATGAGGGTGATGATGATCATTCAAACTAGGTCCTAGTCTACATCATTAAAACTAGGCCTTCGACAATACAAATCACAACAATAAACACTTCCAATTGATGGCCTAATGAGGTCAGATAAAAAAATAACTCCATGCCACTGTGTATTCCATGTCTCATTGCAATAACAAAAAGGAGGCATTTAAAAAAAAAAAAAAGCTTCCTTGAAAGAAAACTCTGAACGATGTGGAACAGCAGAGGGCTAACACCAGAGAGTAATATTTTGCTACAGTAGCATGAAGTGGGCTAACTCCCAGAGAGTGATATTTTACTAGTATGAAGTGGGCTAACCCCAGAGAGTGATATTTTACTAGCATGAAGTGGGCTAACTCCCAGAGAGTGATATTTTACTAGCATGAAGTGGGCTAACCCCAGAGAAGGATATTTGTTCATGTTAGGGTACATTTAGTTTGTTTGACCATTTATGACAAGATGGCATCTGTCCAGCTCTGTATTTCTCAACCCTGCTCCTTTCAAAAACACCAGCCTTGCAAAACATCCACTAGACTCTAGTCTAGAGGACCTTTTGTTTTTGAGTGTGCCATTAATGTTTTTGGCTGCGACCAGCAGCTCTATAGGTCACTCTGTCGGTTGGTTGGTCCACAAAAATGTCCCCACCTTCTAGCGGCCACAGGTTTGGAGGCTGTGTATGTGTCTGTGTGTGTGTGCATGTGTGTGTGCGTGAGAGAAGGTGTGTTTGTGTTCATGCCAATTGGATAAAAGGGGGCATGGCAATGGCCGGGCCGTGGCCCATCACAAAAAGGTTGCAGCTATTGTGAATTTGCACTTATTTTAGTGTATTCTTCAAGTAAGCTGTGAAAGCCTTAACGGTAGCCATTTTTCGGCCATGGACATTAATTGTGTTTAAGGGCCCTGAAGTCATCAGTAAGAAAGACAGTCAATTAGCCAAGCTTCAAAGACTGACACACTATTGATTTAGCTGCACACAGAACTTCCGCAAAGAAGCTCAAATTAATAACAACAACTATGGTTGACGATGTGGGATCAAACAGCCCTTAACCTGTCAACTCCAAGTTCACCTCAAATGTTGAATCAAGAGTTTATGACTTGCATGATGGTATCTCTTGGTGTAGATCTGGGGCAAGACTTTCACCTCAATTAAAAAGGTCCATACGTGGTAAATAACCCACATGAATATATATGCCATTATCACTTCCAGGTATGCAACAGTATCCAAAGATAAGGCATGTGCAATTTAAAATGAACTTGTTTATTGACCCAAATAAATCCTTCTTTATTCTGTGGTCAAAGCATATTACTCATTCCTATAAGTCAAAGTACACATAGGTGCAATTTCAATTACTTTTCCCCCTGACGAACACTGTCAGATTGCTTTAATTGGCTGTCAGTCAATCTATTATCATGGGTGTATTTTAAAGGAATGTTAATGTAAAGCCTAATCTACAGTATGTTGGTCATGAACCGATGCCAAGGTGCAATATGCGAGGGAAGGCATGTCCATGTGTGTGTTTATATGTCTCCATCTGTGTATCTTGAGTATCTGCCTGTGTGTCTGCGTGTGTGCATCTGCGTGTGTGCATGTGTGTGTGTGTGTGTGTGTGTGTGTGTGTGTGTGTGTGTGTGTTCTACAAACTCACCTCCAGTTCCGTTTCACATCTATTGATGTCGTCTGTGGACTGGTTGAGTTTTTCCAGCTCTCCCTGAAACAAGGGAAAATGTTGAACACAAGAGAAAAGAGAGAGAGGAATGCAATACAGTATTCTGAAGAGGAAACTGCCAACATCTGGAATTAATTACACTACTACAGCTAGAATTGAAATACAGCAGCCTACTTACACAAGAATATCTTAAGGATAATAGTGGTGGTTTTGAAAGCATCCAAATAATAATTTGCAATAAAATGCAACAATCCTAGAACTGCAGGTTTTGCTAAATGTCAACAGTCATGCTTTAGTTTACAAACTAACATCTACAAAACAGAAACTGCAATCAATTATGTTGTTGAGCCAGCCCATAGCCTTTCCACCCATTTGGCTGAATCTAATGCTGGAGTTCTTATCTTTTAATCTTTCGCTGTCTCGTCAAATCAAGACAGCAACGTGACTGGGTCATGCTTGTGGAGATGAGGAGTCTGGGCTATTAGGATTGGATTCAATCATGCCACCAATTATAGTCTAGTGACAGTCACTAGCAGTTTACATTATACTAGAAGTGTGTAATAGTAAGCTTGCTATGAGACAGAATGGGCATTGCAAATGTGGATTTAGGACTACATTTACGCATTTCAAAGATACGGCATGAGAGAAGCACACTTTAACCATTCAACAAACATAATAATTGCATGCATCCCCGTCTTTAACCAGTAACGTTATGCTAAAAAAAAAACATACATTATTTTAGTATCCATCCTACCTGGATTCTAGGATCCACCTCCTCGTCTTCGTATTCAGTCTCCTCGTCAGATATATTATCCTTCTCTGAATGATCCATGTTCGGTGATAGAGATGTGGGAGCGTGTGTGAAATCCGAACAAAGCCCAATCTATTAAAGCACAGACGCGCGGACACTGCGAGACCGAGCGCAACGACAGAGCACCGTCATTCAGAGAGCGATGTTAAGACTTAAGAGAGGTCTGGTACTCGAGACTCTCTCGCCTGTTTTGACAAATAAACTTGTATTTTAATAACTAATCTTTAGAGGAGCAGCATCTTGACGAATATCCATTGATTTGAGACAAGCAGCGACGTCTCTCCGCTGTGCGCTTCCACGGTCGAATGTGACTACCGAGTACCGACTACCGAGGAGGAGTGATGAAATGACTGGAGCGCCTGGCTAGGAGTGATGAAATGAACGCCCCCTCCTGCTCTCCCAGCCCTCCTCTAGGGCTAGTCCAGGCAAGAAGCAGACAAGCAGTAACTTCAAGAGTACCCCCTGTGTGTATTATTTACCACTATTATTATATTAGTATATGTACCCCCTCTCAAAATGCATTGCCTATGGAGCAGCCCCAGATTTGTACATCCTATAGTTTGAAGATTTCAGAGAGGGTTCTCTCTGTTCTCTCTGATTTCTAGCTATAAGACAGAGTGATGCATGTTGTTCACAAATACTGACTCAACTGTCCTGGGGCACAGGAAGAAGAACCTGTGTGTGAATCCCCTTTTACATCCAAATTTGTGGAAGACAATCCACAAATGTACACTAGTAGTGGTTAACACTGTCGCCTCACAGCTAGAAGGTTGTGGGTTCGATTCCCGCTTAGGGACCAGGTTGGCGTGTTGCCAGGTACTCAGGTGGGGTATCTCCCAGGCCTTTCTGTGTGGAGTTTGCATGTTCTCCCCGTGCTCGCAAGGGTTTCCCCTCCCGATAAGATAAACACAATGGAAAAACATGCACAACAGATCGCTAAAGCTGTCGTGTCCCTGACGAAGACGGACAGGAGCACTTGGATTGGACCCTCGCTGCAGCCCTCGTCTGCTGCCGGCTGCCTGATTGCTTTTACCAACCGGTTCGTGTTTCCGCGTTCCCGTTTTGCGCTCTGATTGGCCACTGACGTTTCTGGTCATGTGACATGTGCGTGGCGCGCCCAATTGTTTGCAGGCTGTTCGACGCGGAAATGGGCTAAGACACTGCTCGTCATGCGATTGGGCGCACATGTCAGTGGCCAATCAGAGAGCGTCAGTCAGTGGCCAATCAGAGAGCGTCTCCGCAAAATGCGGCTACGGAAAAAAATAACGCCTCCCGGCTGCGTCTATATTTTAAGCAAGTGGCTTGTCCTTCCGCGTTCCCGTTTTGCGCTCTGATTGGCCATGCACGTTTCTGGTCATGTGACATGTGCGCCAATCGCGGGACGGCAAGTTCTGCGCCTATTTCCGGGTCTAACAGCCTGCAAACTATACCTAACGCCTAGTATATCACTGGTTAAGCTCAGGCGACTCTTTCGCAGTTGGTTAAGGTTAGAGTTTGGAATCAGGGCAGGCGTTATATCGCCATGCTCTAAGACAAACTCTAACCGTAACCAACTTCGAAAGAGCGCCTAAGCTTAACCGTCCAAAAACTTGCCGTCCCACGATTGGCACACATGTCACATGACCAGAAACGTGCGTGGCCAATCAGAGCGCAAAACGGGAACGCGGAAGGACAAGCCACTTGCTTAAAGTATAGAAGCCTCCCGGCTGCGTCTATACTTCCCGCAAGCAAGTTGTCCTTCCGTGTTGCTCTGATTGGCCACTGACGTTTCTGGTCATGTGACATGTGCGCCAATCGCATGACGAGCAGTGTCTTAGCCTATTTCCGCGTCGAACAGCCTGCAAACGACGTCACCTAACGCCTAGTTTATCACTGGTTAAGCTTAGGCGACTCTTTCGCAGTTGGTTAAGGGTAGAGTTTGGAATCAGGGCTGGCGTTCTATCGTCATGCTCTAAGTTAGGTGTCAAACTCATGGCCCGCGGGCCAAATTTTTTTTTAATTTTCTTTTTAATATTAATCTTGGGTTAAAAAATAGCGGCGTTAAAAGAATTGTGGGTTAATGCGTTAATAAAGCTTTAACTTTGACAGCCATAGTTATTACACATTCTTACACATACATGTATGTTGAACATCTGAGGTATTGATGAAGTAACAAAGGAAAAAAGCGAAAAGCACTTACTCCTCAGACATTCTTTGACAATTTTACAGCCCAAAATACAAAAACGATTCAGGCGGAATAGGTAACAAAGGGTTGAAGAAATATTGTCTGAACTGTCAGATGCAAACTGGCTGTGTGACATAACCGAGCATCTCGCTCAATTGAATAAGAAGCTGTAGGGACGCAAACAAGTCCCACCCAAAACTTGACCAATATAGTTGTGAACTGAGACAACCCTTATTTTGTTATTTTTGAGTACAGTTACAGTTGTGTGTTCTTGCAGACACATAATTGCAATTTCATTACGAATTGAAAATGGGGGACCCTGATGTAAACAAGTCGAAAGTCTTTCTCTGGTCTGCATCCCCTTAACAATTGTGTGTATTGAGCTGTACTGTACCCATTCTGCAATCTGTTAATTAAAGTTAATTAAACTATCTTCCATTAGTTGGATGTATGGCCTCTGCAAGGTTGTGTGCAGCCATTTGTTTTTGTAACATCTGCTACATCTGTCCCACGTGTTCTTTGCAGCTCACAGTTGTTAGTTCTGCCCCTCTTGACTGTGACAAAAAGGTTTTGAACAAACTTAATGTCATAGCTTGTATTTGATGATATTCTTATTTGTTATTTACTTGAATGGTTTGATCATTGATTGATGGAGTAATATGGGGTTCTGATAAACTAAAATTATTTGTTAAAATAACATAAGCTAACATATATTTTTACATCTATGCAAATGCATATGCAATATGTATAACTTGAATAAATAATAAATACAGAAACAACATGTTTAACAATATGTAAATGAGTAGCTACATTTATTTTACATTACATTAACATTTATACGGTCTTTGGCCCTTTGAGGGCAACCATAATGCTGATGTGGCCCTCTGTGAAAATGAGTTTGACACCCCTGACAAACTCTAACCTTAACCAACTTCGAAAGAGCGCCTAAGCTTAACCGTCCAAAGAACTTGCCGTCACATGATTGGGCGCACATGTCATAAGACCAGAAACGTCAGTGGCCAATCAGATTGCGCAAAAGGACAACTTGCTTGCGGGAAGTATAGACGCCTCCCGCCGGTGGCTGCCCTTGGGGGAAAGGGCGATGGGATGGGAAGTGCAGAGAACATTTCGTCAGCGACTCAGTGTGTGTGTGTGTGTGTGTGTGTGTGTGTGTGTGTGTGTGTGTGTGTGTGTGTGTGTGTGTGTGTGTGTGTGTGTGTTTTCCTGTGGGTCGTCCATCGCGTGTGTAATGACAAATAAAGACTTATACTTACTTATACTATACTTAATACAAGAAATTACAACCATTAATATTTCACTGTACACATATTTTACTATTTGACTTTGTCACTTAGGGAAATAAATAGAAATGTCACTCTCTTTCTCTCTCTCTCTGTTCTGGTTCCACATATCTCTGTTGATCCTTCCAAGATCGCATGTCATAAATGTCTTGATGAATTGAAATGGAGGACCCTTATGTAAACAAGACGAAAGTCTTTTTCTGGTCTTCATCCTCTTAGCAGTTGTTAGTATTGAGATGTACTGTATTGTACCCATTCTGCTATCTGTTAATAAAGTTTTCAATCAATCAATCAATCAATCAATCAATCAATCAATCAATCAATCAATCAAGGGGAGATGTAGATAGTGAGGAGGAGATGATTAAAGACACAAAGAGACAGGGATTGTGTAAAAGGGGGTGTAATCTAATCTAGAAATACTGTATGTTCCTAATGGTTTGTACACTGAGTTAGCAAGAACAACTTGTCCACTTTATTGGATTATAGTGAAACTGACATGACACAGTACAGCCACATTGTTTCGATATTGTGACGAGCCTGGTGGTGTTCAGACCTGCACAATGAACACCTTCTCGCCTTCACCTCTCCTCTCACTACCTCTCACCTCACAAAACTCAGAATATAACAATCTCTCTCTCTCTCTCTCTCTCTCTCTCTCTCTCTCTCTCTCTCTCTCTCTCTCTCTCTCTCTCTCTCTCTCTCTCAATACAACAACTACAACCTAAATTAATACAGATTTTGGTGGTTATGACCAGGGCTGAAGATGTATGGGAAAAAAAGTGGGAAATTATTTCAACATATAATATTTTGATTGTGTTTTTCAAGAGGACAATTTTGTCCCTTAATTGTAAGAGTGTAACTTTTAATTCTACAGGGTGAATGAAAGTAGAGTAAAAAAAAATATTAAAAAATTCCAAGATAATTCAAAGATATACACACCTTTGCCACATATATTGGCTACAAACATAACCACTGAAAAGTTATCAAAAAAAATAAGAGTCTCAAAGGACACTTTTGTCCTTATCAGACACAAGGGTTACAGATGGGTTTTTAGTTGTGATTTAAATGATGATAGGGATGGTTGGGGATAAAGGATTTAAGCTGACCAAAGGATACCAAAGTATTGAGTTTTAGACATTGTTGTATGATGTTCCATGTGTCTGGACTCAGAACAGAAGCCAAAAGCAGACTTCCCAAGTTCAGTTTAAACTCTAGGTGCTTTAAGTGTGAGCCAGTCATTAAGTAAGACATCCACTCCAACAGAGAACTAAGATAAATTACTAGGATTTATACAACTAGGATATTCTCAGAATAGTCCCTTTTTTTGCCACAATTTTGCGCCACAAATGGTTGACCTTACGATCGGACCCCTCTGGTAAAATGACTACATATGTGAGTCTCAGCAGGATATGCCAAGATATACAGTCCTAATTACACTGCACGTAATATAGAGATTGAGTACTCAAAAAAAAAATAAGGACATATTTTTTTTTAATCTAAAATGTATGTAATAAATCAAAGATGTGTAAATGAACAATAGCCCTGCCTTTGCTGATGTCAGTTAAACTACACAACCCCTGCAGGATGTCCGTAGTCAGAATGTTCTGTTGCACACCTAATAACAGGATATGTCAAGCCCCTCCTGAAATAATGGAATAGACAGAGTGTGCGTGTGCATGTGCATGTGCATGCGTGTGGTGTGCGTGTGCGTGTGTGTGTATGTATGTGTATGTGTATGTGTATGTGTGTATGTGTATGTGTATGTGTATGTCGTGTATGTGTATGTGTGTGTTTTCTGTCATTCTGTAATAGATATAGCTGGTTTAGGTGGTGGAGAGACTATGCTTTTTCCTTTCACCATGTTGAATCTCTGTAATATTTTTAACCAAATATCTTTCCAAATCCAGTAATGGACTGAGCTATTGGTACAAGGACAAACACTGGAAAGGAGATACATATTCGTTTTTAATAATCGTGTTCGCTCTATTTTGG